>NC_054536.1:26026511-26382011 GCF_017654505.1 Polyodon spathula
TGCAGCTGTAATTGCTGCAAAAGGTGGCTCTACAAAGTATTGACTTTGGGGGGGTGAATACTTATGCATGCTCAAGTTTTCTGTTTTTTTGTCTTGTTTCTTGTTTGTTTCACAATAAAAAATATTTTGCATTTTCCAAGTGGTAGGCATGTTGTGTAAATCAAATGATACAAACCCCCCAAAAATCAATTTTAATTCCAGGTTGTAAGGCAACAAAATAGGAAAAATGCCAAGGGGGTCAATACTTTCGCAAGCCACTGTATAAACAGGGATTTACAAATAAAGGTTGAATAAGTGGGTTTTGAGAAGACAGCAGAAAGCAGTAAAAGGATGAACAGTCCTGAGGATAACCGGTAGCTGGTTCCACCACAGGGGGACGAGGGAAGAGAAGGAGCGAGCACGGGAGGAAGGAGAGTGAAGAGAACGCATAACAAGTTGGCCAGTAGAGGATGAGCAGAGAGTGTGAGAGGGAATATAAGTAGACACGAGGTACTGACGAGAGATAGGAAGGGGTAGTATGACGAATAGAGCAAGGGTCTTAAATGGAAAAAGAAAATAGAAAAAGAAAACTAAAGATACAGAGAGAAATGTCAGATGAAAAGACGTAGCACATGAAAAGCAAATGAAGAATTATCAATATTTAAAATCCACAATGGGTCAGCACACTCAAACTACCTTGACCTTCAGCAACATCGCAATGACAGATACATATGTAGCTTATTTTATAAACCTCAGACACCAACAATTTTTTCTTCAAAAAGTAATTAACACCTTGCCCAAGTTAACAGAATCAGATACACCACAAAGACAGTCAGAAAATCCTGGGTGTGAATATCTATAAAGCCTCCATTATAATACTAATACTGTAAAACCAAATAAAATAAAACAAAATGACCACTAAAACAATGCAGTATTATGGCAAGTTTTTCTCATGTTTTCTCCAGAAAACTGTTAACATTTGTCCTAACACTGTCAATAAGATGCAGGGCCAACATGGGTTATCCTTTTAACTGTAAATGCAGCTTCTTTAAAACAGACACATCCCTAGCCTAATATTACAAATATAATTCAACATTTACCTGCTCACATTCTCACAATACACACACTATTTTTATATTTGTATAACTATGCACTATAATCAATCACCTCCACACAGACCATATTTAGAATACTACTCCATTATAATTCTTGACTCGAAATTACAAAGGATCAGTGCATAGAAAGGGTGCATACTCTTGCATACAATCCCTCAAAGAACAACTAAAATAGTTCTTCAGCACAGATGGGGCATATCCGATCCAGAAAACACAGTTTGTAAGGCAGCTAATCAAAACAGATGTCATCAGTAACTGAGAATTCAAATCCTGAATTTTTTTTTTTTTTTTTTTTAAACAACTGGAGATGTTGTGAAGGAGAGCCGCGATCGCGTAATGAGACAAGACGCTTTCTGCTTGAGCACACATGCTTCAATTTGCACCCCATCTGATATAACCAAAAGTTGATTTGAACTGACGGCTATAACAATCTGTTCCGTTGGGTTTGTTTTTGCTTTGTGTTTGTCACAACCGGCAGTGATGTCAAAGCCTCTACAGTCTGACTTAAAAAAACGAAAAGTTAAGACAGCGCAAAGAATCAGGCTTTAAGAAACCTACAACACACACGAGGTAAAGAGAATAAGACAAAGGCAAAAATCACAAGTGAAACAAACTCCCACTGCTTGTTTCAGCTAATTCTGTGCATGTTCTCACACGCTAATGATTTTTTAATACAGCCATCCAGCATCAATCCAAATTACAGAGCTAATGAAGTAATACTTTTATTCATTTAAAAGATGCTGTAATACAGTCCCAAAAAACTGCAGTTTCCTATAGCACCCTTTTGTAAAAAAAACAAAACAAAACAAAAAAGCAACAACCAACACTGGTTGTGACTTACTGCGAAATGAGAGGGGGGTTAGATCTCCCTCCCGACCTGTGAGGGCGCTATGTAAAGGGAACAGAGTACCCTAGACTGAAAGGTATGACAATAAATAAGGGCGGGAGGTGGAAGATGGTCGTCTAGAAAAGGGGCGGAGCTACAGTATCTGAACTCAATGACCAGGACAGGAAACGGTGTGGCATCTGGAGAAGCAGATGCGCTCGTTAACCAAGGGGTCATGAGAAAGGGTATAAAATAGGGGCAGAGCAAAGTAAGCTGTTCCTTTGTAAATGGTTGGATTTGACCTTGAAGGAATACCATATTTGCTGAAAACCGTGAGTGTTTGTTTTGTGTGTGTTATTGTCAGCTGTAACTGTTGTTTGTCTCAGTAGACTACCAGTAACACGATCCGAAGCTGTAGTGCAAGCCAGCATCAACCCAGACATCACTTTCACCCCTGCATTTCACAGAGAACTGTTATTACACCAATATCACCTAATACCACTCACTGTTAACTGTGTTTGTGTTGTGTGTTTAGTGTGTTGTGTGTGTGTAAAACCTGGACTTTTGGTTTTGGGTCAAACTCGGGGATTACAATTCTGAGTGATACACGCTTCTGTATCACTCCAACATTTATTATTTACAGGTGTTTGTCTTAAGGCTCTGGACATTGACAAATCATTTCAATAAACACCCCTGCATCTGAAAGTAACTGTCTGTCTGTTTTATATCCGCTCTGCACTGCAATCACCTGTATCCACTCACCACTTTGCCACAGAGGTTGACAAGGTTTTCACAACTCTAGGACCCTCTCAATCTAATGCTTCTCAGCGTGAATCCGAAAAACTGACTTCAGTATACCATGGTAAAAGTGTAGCAAAGTGTAGTTAAACGAATGGCTGAGCATATGAAACTGCGGTGAAGCACACATATGCAACATACAGTTGTGCTTGGGACACTTGGCAGAGCTATAGTTTACAGTAGAATGTTCTCATAAGGCTGTGCACCTTTTCTAATGTATATTTTAAGGTCTCAAGTCGTTTCTCCTTAAAGAATTTGACTGCAGTACTACTCAAAAAGCATTTGACTGCAGTACTACCCAAGACTATCATTGCCCTGGCAACTCTCTGCTAAACCTGCAAAGGTCAGGCTGAAAAAACACTGACGAACAGTCTGGCAGCCCAGGAAGGAATAGTGTACAATTACATGACATCACTGAGGCCTTTAACAAGTGAGGCATTGTCTATTATCTCATCTACAGTATAGCTGTGTGCACGCCCCCCCACCCCCAACCACAGAAAAAATCAATACACCCTTCTCTACAGGACCACACTACCTGGTTATGTCTAGCATTTGTAAACTGTCCTGAAGTTTACCTGTAGTGGATTTCTGCTTGCCTGCCCAGATACATTTGGCGTGTGGCAGTTACAGTACTCCTAGCTACACAGACCAACCACAAACCAGATCCTCTTCTGCTATAAATAGAATAATAGGTATCAGATGAAGTAGGTTTAATTGGAGAGGAATGCAGACAAGGCTGCAGGGCTGTTCCGTTCAAAAATCTGCAACAAACACACACGCACACACACTGGTCCAAATGCATCAATACAATGTTAGTCACATGTAATAGATGCAAGATGAAGTATTATGGATTTGCTTATTGCTACTGCATCTTGTAACGCCCTTTGTGATGGTGGTCCACTATGAAAGGCGCTATATAAAATAAAGATTGATTGATTGAGATTGATTTGATTTGTGCTCTGGGTTGTGTGAGTGGGAGGGGGTTGTATTGTTTGAATGTTTTCATTCAGTGCAGTTCATGCTACTTGCATTCTGATTCCTCATACTGCTTCTGATTTTGTTAGTTGCTATTGGGCAGCATTGGCATCAGAATAATCACTGCATGTTGATTGGTTGGGCTTTCATTCTGATCAGATTTCATTTTGATATGTGTCACAATTCTCTGCCTATTTCGCATATTGTGTCAGTGCTCATTGGTTGATCAACAAGACAGGATTTTAGTAGTGTGGCGTGAGAAAAGCATTATGGAGTAATAATATTTTCTTTAGTATGGAGATACTATCTGAATTTTGGAACAAACATTTCTGCACATGAATTCAAAGGCAAAAGTCCATGTCTGTGTCTGCCATAAATCACATAGTTGATAGATATTAGAAATACGCCTATTCCTTGCAAGAATTAGCACGACAGTTTCTAAAATGGCTAGTGATGTGTGGGATTAACATAAAAATCAGGATCAATAAAGTGCAGCTTCACATTTGGCAAGCAATTTATAACGGGGGGATACAAATGTTGTACGTCACTCGAAAATGCTTTATGCTTTCCAAACACTGGCCCAACCTGCAAAGTAAATGTTCAACACAGACATGTGCTCTCACGTTCTTCATTTTTAAAGTGTTCAAATAATTCCAACTTTGTCTGCTTTCTTAATAATCTTCAGACTTGGTTTACAAATCCAGACATACTGTAAGTGCTGATCGATTGGGCTAGACAAACATTTTAGCTAACCCCGGATTAATTAAGAACAGGTCTTTTGGATTTAGGAAATGCTGGTGCCAGTAGACGGGAGAAGAACAGTACTGTATTAGATTCCACATCAGACTCCAGACTTTATCCTCTCCTCCTTGCCAATCTCAATATTTCACAGTGGCACATCTAATTCTGTTAATCTCTAGCAGCTTTTGGAGATGTCTTTCTTAATCACGTTCCACACAATGAACATAGTACATTTTATTTGTGACTATATGTGGCAATGCTGACTGTAAGAGTGACATCAGACCACAAACAAGAACCAAAACACTTGCTGCAGGTGAAACTGAGACGCTACGGTGCTCAGTATATTTATTAACACAAAACAAAACAAACAGTTGAACAAAACACACAACACTGAAAACAAAGAGTGTGTGGATGTGGAGGTGGTGGAAACAGAGGCAGCTCCTGCTGCTGTGCTCCCGGCGGTGGAGGCGGAACCATCAGGAATTCATATTCTGCTGGTGGAGGTGGGAGCTGCAAGCAGTCTTCAACCAGGCAGTGGAGGCGAGAGCAGCAGGTAGTCTCCCTCTGTCTTCAGGAGGAAAGTGGTGCTTGTGTCCGTGCTGTGCTGTGCAGGGAAGATAGTGCTCAGGGGGGGTAATGCTGGCTCTGTGGCGGCAGCTCCTGGTTCTCTTCCCTGCGTGGTAGGGATGGAGGCAGAGGCAGCTCCTTCTCTCCTTGTGAGGGTGGTGGTGAAACAAACAGGTATTCTCCCCCTGCTGGTGGTGGTGGGAGCGACACGTAGTCCTACCACAGTAGTGGAGGTGCAACCAGCAGGCATTCTCCCTCTGCTTCTGGAGACTTGGGCTGCGGACCTGAAGACTTCCCTTTCTTGGGCTGTGGACGCACTGGCTCCTCATCCTTCCTCTGCACCTTTCTCCCTTTCTGCCTCCATCTGCTCACCTTCCTCTCCTGGGCCTCTAGGCTATCTGACTCTGGCCGTTGGCGTGGAGACTGCCTCTCTTCTGTGCACAGGAGGCACCACCCCCCCTGGCTCTCCCAAGCCTCCACAAATGCATCCAGGTCCTTGTCCTGAATTTCCCTGGATGCAGTCATCTCAGACCAGAGCACCTGCCCTTGCTGCTGCGAAGGTTGCTGCTTTCTCCAGTCACTTCTTTCCATTTTTTCTGTTTCTTATTTGTTTATTTGTTTGGCCAACGTGCCTTTTGTTTTGTTTAAATCTTTATTTTGTTTATTTAATAAAATCCTGACAGCCGTAGCGTTACAGTTTTGCCCCGCCATTCACTTGTTTTGAGTCTGTTTCTGGTCTGATGGCACCCTTGCAAAGCTACCCTTTCACAACATCACAGCCCGCATTTTTAAATTTTTTTTATCGCATGCCAAATCCGTCTGTCTTATGTTGTGCAGTTACACAGCGCTTCCTCCAGTTTCACCTGATGAAAATGCAGCCAAAAAAAAGCGAACGAGACAAGCTAGGTTAATATACCAGTTAATCACTAAACAGTTTTAGATACTGTGAAGTATTTTATTTTTTATCTATGATCTTTTGTTGCTTTGTGCATTTTAATTTGCAAGTGAACTGTGACGTAAGGGCTTTATTGAGTACTATATTATGCAATTGTGAATACTGGCTTTAGAAACAGTTTTAATTCTGGAAACTGATGTTGTTTTAAAATGTTTTGCTAAATTGTATTTCCTTTTATGTTTTAAGCAGTTCTGTATTACAGTTAATATGTTGTCTCTTTAGTTTTGGCAAGTGATATTTTCAGAATCATATCATTCTGAATTAAAATAGTACTTCTGTCCTTTCAGATATGTATTTTTGATATTGTCTGTTTTTCAGAGAACACAAAAGAGATACAAGGGTTGGAACGGGCCAAAATGAAATAATCAGATATGCGTCACATGAGTTTAGCCATCACGGAAGTCAAAATTTTACAGGGTCGGATATGGAGTTCTGACTGTAGCAATGCCTCACATAACATTGCCCGTTACACTAGATTTAACATGAACACTTCAATCAAAAGTGCCTGACTCTCACATGACGGAATCCTTAGTTCTGCCCAGATGTGACCCTATAAACCAGTCATATTTATCTATTGCTATTAACAGACACTGCAACAAAAGTAACCCCCTACAGAAATGACAGCTGCTGGCAGCAGTTTGAACAGTAGAAAGTTGACGGTGTCAGGGTAGTCAGCTCTATATACGGCTGTCAGATGTCACTGCAGTCCGCTTTGCAGTTAACTAAATTCATAAGTTGCTACAGGACCTTTTTAGATTAAAAGTCAAAAGGGGTTAAAAAGTTGAAGTCATTGCGATAGACACTTTTGCAGCTGCAGAATTCATCCACTTGTGTCTTTGCAAACTCTGTCAATCAGTTGAATGAAATGCAATTGAGAATATATTCTTCCACCCACGACGACATGTGTTTTGTTATTTTTTCCATTTTGCTAATTGAACATAAAAAGGAAGCAGGTAACTAACAGGGAACATGCTTCAAATCAAAGGCTTATAAACTGTTGACATTAAGAGGCACTTTAGCAAGTTGTGTCATTACTTGTAACATTATTAGTGTGTTGAACACAGGCTGCCTAAAGAGTTTTTTTTTCTGTAATAAAATGGATTGTGTTCCTAACAAAGATAATCAATTTAAGTTCACATTGCATAGCACACAGTGATGTGACCAGCGGTTACAGCCTAATAAGTAACTGCTTTGTATGTTATACATTCTTTAGCATGGGTTCTGTAATCAGATTAGTGTGACTGAGAGGTAGTGCTAGAAAATGCCCAGTTATAACCTGTAATCAAGGATAAAGTAATGTGACCATATGGCTCTGTGTTCAGCGGGACAGTTTGGGATAGTTCAGGCCTTTCAACTCACAACCCTATGCATTCTGGTAAGCGCAATCCTGCTTCTCTTAAAGGAAAATGGTAAATGAATGGTACCTGAGACAGGTAAAACATACCATATTGCCTCAGGTTGTGAAGTAAAAGGCCTGTTAATTTTACAAAACTAGAATCAAACTACTTAGTTACATATTTAACGTTATCTTCAGTATACACAAGAGGTTTGTTTTTCATTTGTAACATTAAGATACATTTTTCTCCTTTCAAAAAACAGGAATTAAGTAAAGAATAGGGGAAATGCTGTGAAAATAAGGCCACGTATGTCTTGGTATTTTTCTTTAAAACTGTACCCCTTGATGCTGGAGGATTCATTCACTGCTATAAAACTAGACAAAATAAATAATATAAAACAAACTTACTTAAACGCAACAAGGACTCAAAAGCAAGCACAGCTGATACTGTTTCTTTCTTTTGCAAGCTGGAATTTTTTTTTTTAGTTTAAAAGAGTCTGATTTACATTCTGTTAGCTGAACTGCTTTTATGCTCAAGTTGTTTTTAGTATCAAAGCAAATCACCGCTTTTGAATTTCTCTAGTGATGTCATAAAAGGGAGCTGGGGACTTATTTGTTAAACTTTGGGTATTAAAATAAATAAATAATGATTGTTTTTTTAGTTTGAGATTGTAGTTCAGTTACTGCAATAAATGGCAACACATCTTACAAAATATTAAATGCACAGACAAAAACAGTATTGTTTACACTAATAATAATAAAAAAGATACTGTAATGTACTGTAGGATTTTTGGTACCACTTTTAAAACAAAAACATGAATAAATCATGTATTTGATAATGCCTGGTGCTCTATTGGTGAACGAACACTTTGCTTTTAGAGCACTACATTTTAAAACAGCTAGGAATTTGTACAACTATTTATTTCTTAAAATGTAGTTTATATGTTACTGGATAGCAACAGCATCTGCTCTTTCGTCCATGCAAAACCGCGCTTCACAATTACTTGGTTTGTCGACAACCAGTTTCTGAGGTCTACCGTCACCTTCCTATTCAGTTCTAGCCTCACATTCTGAGAATGTTTTCGTTTAGTGTTTTTTGACATTGATGACAGACAACATTCAGACTGAACCTGCCCCTGGGATCCGTAGCAAACAGCAATTGGTTAGAAAGCTCAGTAAACTTATCAAGTCTTCCATTTGTTGCAACTCCAATGTTATAATAATGCAGGTGACTTTGAGACTGGATAAAGTAGGGCAGTCAAACAAAAAACGATGCAATGCAACAGGTTTGAAATTGTGAGATGCTGAATCTGCCGAAATACATGGCAGTCGCAATGCTGAAAAAAACAGTACGTAACTGGAGCTGAAACAAAGACAAACTTAAAATGTCAAAAGAAAAACGATATAGAGGATAGAGGAGGAAAGAGTTTATGGCCAGATGTAGAAAACGGTTTGTTTACTTTGTTTACTGGTTATGAGTGCATTGTTTAGTTTATTGTTTTTTTGCTTTTTTTTTTAATTGAAGCAAGCAGCACTGTTTAATACTTTTAAATTCGAATTCATACAACTAACTTGTAAAAGCCAATGCAACTAGAATTACTGTCTAATTATGGTTTTGGAAAGAAATGTTAAGTAAAGCAAAGAAGATATGAACTTAAACTTGTTTAGGTACTTGATAAGCTCAAATAAAGTAGGTTAATACAAATGTGATGTGGGAGGTATAACTTGATTTTTACACTCTGTTAATTATCACTTTTTAAATTTTAGAAATTTTGAAAAACTGAATAGTTTCTAGCAGTTTAACTAAAAATGAAAAACACTGTAAAATAATTATTGGAACAAAATGTTGCAGACAAGGGTGATTTCGAAACTAAACCTGAGCATCTTTCCTTACTGAACTTTTGCAAGCTCTCAAGTGGTTTTTATGCATCACTTCAGAAAAATGTGATGAGAATAGATGTCATCATTGACCATTAAAGCAAAAGAAAAAGAGTGAATGTCAATGCACTACTGGGGCACACTGGAGACATCACTGCTGTGCAACTCAGCATGGGGTTCGGTGTCAGCTAATACTAATGTACTCAGCATGCAGCTCTAATTTAGTGTCCCAAATGCTACCTAATAAGGCTCATAATAGTAAAGTAGCTGCAACTGAATGTACAGGATGTGCAGCATGGGAGAGTCGAGACAGGGCTTTAATTATCCAGATAGTGAACAGATCGCACAGGACTTACATGTCACTGGATGAACGATCAGGCTAGGTGTAGGGCAAAGGCTTGAACCTAGCTGTATCCCATATATGAAAGTGCTTTGGTGAAAGGCAATAAAAGGATAAACCCTTGGCCCTGAACCATTGATTTCAACCTCTCAAAATGGCCACTCCTGCTAACTTTCAATCTAAATGGAAGACCGACTGGAGCAAATGTTGTATTTGTCAACAGGACAAGAAGGAAGATCACTACCTAAGTTCATACAGTGCAGAACAAAATGGCTATAGCATCATCCTGGATCCAGCTAGATTAGACAAAGGTAGTGTTATAAAAGACAGAATGATAAGGAACATAACAAAATATCATCAAACCTATAGACTGATGTTCAAATTCCCAATAACTAGTAGTTCTCAATCATCCCAATACTTTTTGTGTGAGAAAGAGGCTCCAGAATCTTGCTTGGCAGGATTGTATAACAGAGAGAGCTTGCCTTAACCGTGAGAAGAGTGGCTGAGGCTTACCTGGCAGGAAATCTATCCACTGGCATTTTCCAAACTTGTCACCTATATAACTGAGCTGAAATTGCAGGCTTGCAGATCTAGCCAAACTATACAAGCAGTGACTTGAAGGGGTAGAGTCACTAGATGTCAATTCAGCCAGGCTAAAGGACCAGTTATTGTTGCATATGCCCGAGATAGAATCGCACCAGAAAGGAAGGGATGTATTCCTTGTTTTCAAGAAAGATGTTGGCTTGGATCTCTCACAAGCTTCTGAGTACAGTGAAGCTATCCTCCTTGCAAAGCTGATAAAATCATGCAAAAACATTGCTTGATCACAAAGTCTAAATTTGATTGCATTTGAGAGCAAATTGATGTAGAAACATAAGTGGAAACAAAATGACATGACTACTGATCTGTGCTTGAATTTTTTTTTTTTTTTGCCATATTGGACTTTTTTTTATCATTTAAGAATTCTTAGCATTTTCGTATATACATTAGATCACAAACATAAACATAGACACTAAGATCAATAACAAAAATGTATCAAAAATGAATTTTTTTGTAAAAATCAGTGGCCATCTTGGAAAAATGGTTGCCATCTTTGATTTTTTTGGTGTCTAACATGTTTTTCTTATTAAGTGAAACATGGAGACGTGCCAGATTTGGTGCTTGTATCACCGTTCGAACGATTATGTCATCTGCTCCACTAATGAACCTGCAATTTTTCATTGTTAACATATTGACAGCTTCTTACACTTAAATAACACACATGTAATTCTTCTTTTCATTGTTAACATCCTGCTAACTTTTAAATCTTATAACTTTAATGCCTGTTTCAAAGCTCTTTTCAAAATGGCCACTCTAGTGCACTGGGGTTTGAGATCTGTCTTCAAAAACACTGCAGGAAGAGCAATAAAAAAATAAAAATAAAATAACAAGTGCTCTGGCTTTTCTGTTCCGTACCAAGGATCACGGTTGTTATTGCCGTGTCGCCTGTTTGACAATGTGGGCAATAATCCTGACCCCGCACCGATACTAGAGCGGCCATGTGAAAAAAGCTTTGAAACAGACTTTAAAGTTATAAGATTAAAAAGTTATCAGGATGTTCACAATGAAAAGAAGAATTACATGTGTGTCATTTAAACAGCTGTAGCAACAACTGGGGATGTGTAACGCTGTATTTTTCTGAACCCCACTACTTTAATGTATTTATTTTGCTAATCTGATTGCATCCAGTACAATCTGACTTGCCCTTAGGAACCTATGAAAGAAATCATACTGTAATTTTAGTAACTTGTGGTATAGGTTACTTTGTCGCATACTAGTGGAGAATATCTTGGATGTGGAATCATGATGTAAACATAAACTCCAGACTGTCAACTTTCCTTGAGAGAATAGGGGCTTGGATGTCAATTTTTTTTTGAAGTTAAATGCAAATAAGACTGGATTTCTTTTCAAAATGTTATTAATGACATTTAAGGCTGTCTCTGGAAATGGTCCTGCTTACATTAATGACATGCTTTTACCTATGACCCTGGATGCCAGTTGAGATCAGCTGATGCTGGCTTCTGGTGACTACAATGGTAAAAGGCAGCTCTTGTGGTGGAACAGCCTTTCGTCATTATTAAGAATATAAGAACATAAGAAAGGTTACAAATGAGAGGAGGCCATTCGGCCCATCTTGCTCGTTTGGTTGTTAGTAGCTTATTGATCCCAGAATCTCATCAAGCAGCTTATTGAAGGATCCCAGGATATCAGCTTCAACAACATTACTGGGAAGTTGATTCCAGACCCTCACGATTCTGTGTAAAAAAAGTGCCTCCTATTTTCGGTTCTGAATGCCCCTCTGTCTAATCTCCATTTGTGACCCCTGGTCCTTGTTTCTTTATTCAGGTCAAAAAAGTCCCTTGGCTATTGACTTGTATTACGGAATAGTTTTCCAATTGAAATCCATAATGCTGACTCAATCAAAAGCTTAAAACACATCTTTACACAGAGGTCTTTTTGTAGATTGGGATGGTCTATTTTAAAACTTATACATACAACTAAAACAAAGCCAGCAATTCAGTTCTTTGAACGTAGGATATTACCTTCAACTTCTTTCCTGTTAGAACGTATACTGTATATGAACTTCAAGAGTTGGGTTCGTCTCTAAGTTGGGGAGGGTCAAACCCTTCTGCTGTGCTACACAGGCCTACTGCTAAAATAAAACACTACAGGTAAAAAATAATAATACTAGATGATGAGAGCAGCAACCAAAGAATGCTGTGTGTGAGATCTGTACAATTAACCAAGGCAGAACTCTTTATCACTATCAAAAGATTGCACTGCCTGTGTTTTATCACACCCAAGGGGAACGAAGAATGTTTTGAAGAATCAAGGCTTTAAAGCTTGCCAAAACCTAGCTAGCCTTTATTTTTCACTTTCAGATTGCTTTTTGTTCTAAAGTAGCCTACCACAAACCGTGCTGTTTTCAGGGGTCACCTGCTGCTGCCATTAATGCAAATCAACAGCAAGTCGCTAAGGAACAGACAGATCAGTCTGATAGCAGGGTACTTCAGGGACGTCACAGAGGCTTGTAGCCAGAGGGTCACAGTCTCAGACATGCTTGATGGGTACGGAGTTGTAGGGTTGTGCAATCACCCTAAATTTAACCCCTCTGAAAATGACGAGAAAAATACACCCCACTGAAAAAAAAAAATCAAGGGATGCCACTGCCTTCATCAGTATACTCTGGCTTTTGGTTAGATTAGGCCACAAGTGTAGTGCTTTAGGAGGAGGACAACTATATTTACTCTCTGGAACTGTCTCCCAGCTTTAGTGCGTGTAGCTCCCACAACCGCTCACTTCAAACCAACTCTCAAGACACACTTGTTTTCTCTTGCTTTCAATGCTCTTCAAGCCTGATATCTGTTATTAGCTGTTCTCTAAATTGCTACTGCAGGTTTTTCACTCCATCTTATTCATATGATTCTGTATGACACGCGCGTCCACAATGTTTAGAATTCACACCTTAGCCTTGTATTTAATTATTGTGACTGTGTTTAATGTATTTGCATTGTTTTTTACTGTTTGTATTTAATGTATTATTCCCTGTATTTCACTGCATTTAATGTATTATGCATTCTTCCTCTTTATATTGTAAGGCACTTTGTGATGGTGGCCCACTATGAAAGTTGCTATATAAAATAAATATTGATTGATTGATTGATATAGCTGCACTTACAGTACATTTCTATTTATGACCCTTCATTATACCACATGGCTCCTGCTCCCTTGCATGGGTTTTAACTACAGAATCTACAATTTGATATACTGTCGAGGAAACCTGTTGAAAAAAAATTATTAAATTCAAGTCTCAATTTGTCTTCCATGAATATGATTTACAGTAGAAACCTTCATACTTTATGTCTCGGTGTTGTAGTCCCACTGTGTTACTTACAATATTATGCTTGTTGTCTGCTGTATGCAATCACAGAAGTATTGTACCCGATGCTAATGTGTTTGCTACTGTGCTTGTTAACTTTAAAGTGGAGTGTGGAAGATGGAGCTGCTCTCCTCCTATTTTCTCCTGCCTATCAAAGCTATCTGCCTATTTAAGCCATGTCACAATCTATGCTCCTTCTCTTGCACTTGTTTTGCCCGTATAGAGAAAAAGAGAGAAAGAATATTAAAAATAATTATCGTGAACGAAACCTTGCCTGTCTGACTTCCCTGATTCCAATTTTGTCTACCGAACCTGTTTGACTTCCCGATCCGGCTTTTGATCTTTTTTTGTATGACTTCCCGATTTGACTTTGACCTAGTTTCAGCACGACTACCTGATCCGATTAACAAACCAAGACCAGACCCAACACTGAACATGGATTTACCTATCTTGTCTTCTGAACCCAAGCATTCACTGAACATTACGATACCTCCAGTGCCATCTTGCTCCTTTGTTGCAGTCCCCGATCCAGAACTTTCCCAGCCGCGTCGCTCAAAGAGAAGATGCCGTCAGAACCCTAACCCCGAGTAACTTTTCTTTATAGACTGGCCAAAGCCCTCTTCGACAAGGGAATCCATATTCTATCTGCTTCTAGTAGAATTCATCTTTTTCATTTGCTCTGTGAGTCTCTTTCAGCCGAGCTTATTTTTACACCTCTCTCTGCTCAGTCTCTCTCTACAGCACTTGCCCCACCTCAAGCTGCCAGCTCTGCTCACGTCATTTGCTCACTTCAGCTCAGCTTGAAGTCTCAGAGACGGATCATCAGCTGCCAGCAACCATGTCAGAACTGCAATCAAAAATCTTTCAGGATGTAAAACTATTTAAGCAACCTTTCACAGATGCTTTGTCAGCCATAAACACCCGGCTGGATGGCATAGATAGTCGATTCACTTTAGCAGGAACATCAGCTGCCACTGCAATTTTTTCTGTATCCATCCCTCCTTTCTCCTAAAGCATTTCAGTCTCCGCCCCCCCCCCACCCCCCTCCATTCTTATTGCTTCATCAGAATTCATTGATCATAGAGTTGTTGATTAACGAGACTTATCAGTCGCCTTCTCAAAAATCATTCTATTGGTGAGTTTGTTCTCGCCTTTTCTATCTTCCGGGATGTCCTCTGCTCTGCTTATCCTCATCGCCGTTATGAACTGAATCAGTATCTGTATTACATTGTAGATTATCTGTGAGATATGGGGAATCATGTTTTTTGAAGCCAAATCCCCAAATGACGATCAAAATTATTTCCACCCCCCATCTGTATCCCAGCTCTTGCCAAAGCATTCCAGCGGCATCCCGATAAACAATTAGTCTATCTTATTAATGGCCTCCAGTACAGAATTTCTACAGGTTTATACATCATCCCATCTTTCTCTCATTCATCTAAAAATCTCCCATCAGCTACTCTAGAGCATCAAGTTGTCTTGTCCTTAATCCGAGCCGAAGTGAACAGGTTTCATGGTTGGCCCCTTCTGCGCGCCACCCTTTCCTTTGTTTAGAATCAATCCCATTAGAATTGCCACCAGGAAAATCTCCAGAAAAAAAGCGTTTAATTATCAACCTGTCAGCCCCAAGAGGCAGCTCTACAAGCAGTATCAACGCCCTAATTCCCCATGAGCAATTCTCCCTTCATTACAGTTTTAGATGCCATCAAATCCATAAAAATAGCAGGTCATGGCGCCTGGCTCATAAAAGCCAACATATCTGATGCATTCAAAGTTATGCCTATTCACCCCTCTCTTCGTCATCTCTTCAGAATCTGCTAGCAGGACAAATTCTACTTCGTCACTCAACTCATAGCCTACAACTGCCATCTCATCAATAAATTTCAAGCAGAAAAATCAAATCTCCAAGCTCAACCTTCTATCTCTACTGGACCATTTCAGCTAAGCAATTCATATTATTCCCCAAGGCAGGCCATTCATTTCTTGCCTTCTCGCCCTTTCCTCAACAGCAAAAAACATGGATTCCCATGAAAATATCCCCAGAAGCCAGTCTACCCTCCTGAAACACGGGAACAGTCTCACACTATTTTACGAAGACTTCATTTCTGCCCCTCACAATTTATGTAAGTACATTGATGCTTCTTCCCTAGGATTCGGATGTGTCCAAGGCAATTAATGGTTCTACGATAGCTGGCCTCATGAAATTCAAAATCTCTCCTCGCATCTTAAATCATCAGATCTTCTCAAAATTTACCCTATAGTCACAGCAGTACACCTCTGGGGGCACTCCTGGTCTAGGAAATCAATTTTATTTTTCAGCGACAATCAATCTACTGTGCATATCATCAATAAAGGCAGATCCTCGTCCTCCCTCATCATGCAACTACTCTGCCATCTCATATGGATTTCAATGTCTTACAAGGTAATCTCCCAGGTATTTTCAATAATGCAGCTGATGCTTTATCTCGTTTACAGATCAACAAATTTCACAGTCTAGTTCCTACAGCAGCTCCAATCCCTCTGCAGGTTCCCCTGTTCCATCATCTCAATTAAACGCATTGCTCTCCAATCTACTCACATCTGCAAGAGAATACATGTCATCAGCACTCTCTCCATTTACCTGGTCCTCCTACGCTACAGGTTGGTCGTCATTCACTTAATTCTGTGCCCAGAACCGAATATTTCCCTAGCCCATTCAATGAAAATTGGATTATAGCATTCATTGTTCACGCACAAGACATTCTTCATCTTTTGCCAACATCCATAAAATCCTACATCTCGGGTATCCAATTTCATTATCACAGCTTTTCCATCCCCTTGCCGACAATTCTCTATATCCCAGCAGTGTGCCTCAACTTAGAGGAATTTCCAAGAGCCTTCCCTCTTCATCTCCATCCAGACTACCCATATCTACAGACATCATTTCCCAATTTCAATTTTGCGCTCAGGATGTTTCAACCCATTTGACAACCAGGATTCTCCGCAGAGTCAGAGGATTTCTATGTTTTCAGGGGGTCCCGGGTGCCGATGGGGCCAACCCCCGCAGTATAAGGTTCTTGCGGTATAAAGTCTGGACCCCGTCGTTTGCCCTGGTCCGCAGGCCACTGCCAGTTCAAAACAAGCACTCCTGGCCTGCAGGCCATCATCACTCCCTCCAGGCTAAGCCTCTAAATACTAACCCATATTCTTCACGCAGCCCTAGCTCCCACCTGTGAACCTATTATAATTTTAAACAAAGTATAATGACTCTTTCGTACTGTACTCACTTAAAGCTTTTATGAGGTGGTCAGTTTGTTGTGCAGCTCAGGTTTGCCTGTCTCCTTGCAGACCAACGATATTGGGAGCTGAATTTACCGGGATGTTTTGACATACCCGGTAATTGAATTGGACATTCCACAAACAGCCACAGTTTAATGTTAGATACTGCTCAAGAACCTCCAAATATAAACATCCATCCACAGATGTTTTCATGTTGAATAGAAAGTACATTAAACAGACAGTGGGGAGTTCACTAAGTAACAACCTGGCACAGAAACAAGCATGTACGATTAATACTGGAAATACAGGAGAAAACAATTTAATCCCCTGCAATATCTGATTAGTTCAGATATTGTAGGTCCTACCAAAGTTCTCGGACACTGTTACTGGTATGTGCTCTGTGCGCTACCATTGCTGGAAGTGTCACGAAAGCTGTTCAGTGTGTTGATATGTAAATAAATCCTGTTTGCCTACGGGGCATATCAACTTCAACCTCCGTCTTGACCTCCTGCCTGTCATTCAGCAGTGAATGCACTAACCCATATGGCTACTCTGTCACAAGCAGTAATATCCTAAACAAGGGATTTAGAGGGTTCCCTAATAAAAGCTAAATCTCAAAATAATTGTATGAATATAGTAATTGTTACAGCTCTGTATAACGGCATTTAAAAGAGGATTCATTCATCTGACTTTTTACATATCTGCCCTTACTCTGGTCCCACCGCAGTCCGATATGCAACAGATTACTATATATAAAATATGACTTATAGCAGGTGTAGGATTTGGAGGTTCTAACGTATTGAATGCCCTGTTTCCTTATACCACTTGGAATGAGTTGAGACTGACTTTAAATGTATCCTTTTAGTTTCCATTAGCAGCAAAGGGATATCGACACAGTTTGAACTGGGACTCTCTCAGTTGAGTTGCCTAAGGCATGTCCAGTGAGAACAACGTTATTGGTGGATTTTCAACCGTGTATTGAAAAACAAAAAACAGTTAAGCAAAAAGGATCTGTAAATTAATTTACTGTCAGCAAAATAATAATAATAATAGGTACATTTTTATTTAGATGTCAATTATACAAAACATGACATATCTAGCGGATCTTTGTTTTTTGTCTATCGTATGGTAACAGAGACTACATTGGACTGCAGGTGCAACCTGCGGCAGTCCTTGTTTGAGTTCTACAGAATGGTTTCATTGTGCAGATGAAAACTTGAACAAAGTCATGACTAGAAACCATTCTGGAGACTTGCAGCTAATATTCTCCCTCAGATTACATGATGGTGTGTGCTTCCAGAACCCAAACTTGCAGTCACATCAAAGCAGATCAGTGCTATCCTGATTTAACCGTATTGGAAGTGTTATGATTGTTATAATTACAGTGGTAAAGCTGAAAGCAACCTGAGCACAGCAACACTTTTTTTGCTGATTTTGTATACTGTGTTTACAGTGTGGCAGAATCACAAAGCAGAACCTAACTCTTTAATAGAGACTGACAGCGATGTTACTTCTGAATGCTGTGTGCATACAAAGAATCATGCAGAGAATCATGCAACTCTGATGCCAGTCACAGTCATGTGCTGCTAGTCTAACTGCCTAATTGCCACCTTCACGCAGGCAGAAGTATGTCAATCCACCACAGACAGATCCCCTCATTCCCACTCTCCATCAAACCCAACTCACTGTAGAGCAAAAAATAAATAAATAATTGACAGATTGTTTGAAGGATGGTTCAAATATGAAGTTATCTAACCTCTCTGGTGTAAGAAGGGGACTTTGGACAGCGTGCTAAATAAATGATATAGCCATTTGATTGTTTTCCAGCCAGTTTTAAGGGTGCCCAGAGGATATAATAAGTATATGGATTTGTTATCCTTTACAAAAAGAATTAACTCAATGTGTGCCTTAATCTGTGCCAATGGGGTTTGAATAGATGACCTACCCAACAAAGTGATTTAATGGTTGCATTTGCTGTTTACATTCTTTTAGAACATCTTTACACTATGCATCCTTGGCAGGCCTTTCAGATTACAGAATAAACATTGGCCAGAGTTTTAGTTCCGTTGAAGTTGTTCTCTACTTTTTATAATCCATGGATGATAAATGCGCATTAAAACAAGGAACATCAAGTATGAATTATTCCACAATATAGACAGCCAGGAATAAGCATTTAAAGCTGGTCAGGCAGATGTTTGTTTATAATAAGTTATTGCTCAACCATGACAGGCCTACTCACTGTATGATATGGTGATAATTTACATTTATTGCAAGGTTCTGCACACCAGTAATACACAGGGGCTAGCTTCATAACTTTCAGTTGAATATGATGCATTTGTCAACATGGAAGAATGGCTCTGTCGCTCATGCTCACTAGAAGAAGCTAGTGGGAGTTCAAATAAATGAGATCCAACACAGCTCCTTTTGAGACCCTGGTTATGAACTGTGGAACTTGAAAGCAATTGCAAAGGCACACCTGCAGGTCAGATCCTGGAGAGCACTGCAGCAGCTGCATTTACAGCGATGCAAGAAAACAGCCATCTTATTATGCTACATTTCCACCTGCAACCTGGAGTGAATCATGTCTGTTTCCATTAGTAGCAGAATTAAATTAAGCCAATTTGTGGTTTGGGAAAAAATCCTCCACATTGTATGGATAGAAGAATGACCTTATGAGCGTTTATTACCAAATGGGACATGAAGACAAAAAACAGATGTTGACATATATACTACAGTGCTCTTCATAAATAATGGAATAGTTTCCCATTACATGAGAAATCAACCAACCACTGTTAGGAGTTGTCAAAATCACAATGCATCTTATACCTTGTACAGTCTGTCATCCTCTGCACAGAACACACAGATTAGATCAACAATAAGCTTTGTTGTTGTGATTTATAATTTACAGTTAAGAGACAAACTGCATGAGATGACAATAACAGACAATAAGAGACACTTGTGACATATTAATTTATACCAGTTTATGTTTTAAAATTAGAATGTTCTTAGATGTTTGACTTTCTTTTATATCATCTCTTTTTATTGCTGAATAGGTGCTAGTTGACATTTGTTTAACCTCTGGTTTCAGATTGACTGTAGGAATGCAGATGGAACAATCGACAGCTCCAATTTGTAACTTCACCCCTTGGTCTGGGTAGTAGGAGAGGACCCATCACACTTCAGAGTGGGGTCCTTGAAGCTAGAAGGCCAGCTAGGGAGGTAGAGAGGGTTAGTGGATGAACATCCAGAGGCACAACTGCAGCTGCTTTGTTACTTTTACTTGAGCGTTCAGGATAAATCAGGTTATTTTTAGAATAATACATTATATTAATGTTAACACACCTATTAACATTACTGTACTACAGTGAAAATGAAACCCATAAAATATCAGGTTTAAAAGGATGGCGTTATTAAGATTGAAATTCCTTTAAGAGCAGCTTGATACAGTACGAGACTGAAAAAACAGTTTTCATAACTAATCTATAGTTGCTGTTTTTTAGAATCACTGTGTATTGTATGTCATTTCCTAATGACTTTTTACACCTCTAAAGTATAAACAACCCTTTGGCTTCAAGAAGACTCTCAGGGCCCTATTTAGCAAGGTTCGCAAACCCCTAAATTAATTCCAAAACACTTTTGCAAACAGTTAGTGCACCAGAATCAGGCGCAGACTTTGCCCACATATGTGATTTAGCATCACATGTTTTTTGTGCCCACTCGTCAGCGCTTGACATGGGTTAAACTTGGGGAGTGTCCTCATTTAAATACAAATGTAGCGATTTAGCAAACCATCAACAGTGTTAGCGTTTGTGTTTTGCAGACATGTGAAAACCAGGTCTAAACTGTGCGTTAAATACATGGTCAACTATAAATACCATTGAAACTACCAGGGAAGCAGGCAAAGAAAAGAGAGAGAAAAAAGAGAAATGAAAGAAATATGGAGTGCATGCTAGTTTAAAGTGATACTGTGTAATGTGATGCTTTGTACTGTGATTTTGTAACAATTATAAGTCGTCCTGGATAACAGTGTCTGCTAATAAATAAATAAATATAAAAATAAATAATTTCTATATGGCCAGACAAAGATTGGAGAAGGAGACATCCCCAAATATTTAAAAGTCATCTGTCTTTTCTGAGCCTGTCTGACACACAATGTATGCAGCAATTTTGCCTCAACAGACAAACAATCACTGACATCTGTCAACTGCTTCAGGCTGACCTAGAAGTAGACATGCGGAAAGCACGCGGTTTGCCTGTAGCACTAAAGTATGTGCACCAACACAGAATAGACACTTCTACGTAAATCGTAAGGGGACCTATTCTGTCAACATGCAAGCAGTGTGTGATCTGTGATGCAAGCAACTGCATCACAAATGTGTATGCAAACCACCGTTGCTTCGCTCATGACTTGTTTAGCCTCGCTAATTCGCAGTTAGCAGCTGCATTTCTGGAACTGCAACAGACTTTCCCCATGTTGCGGTTACAACTCTGTTAAACTGGATGACATGTTTTGGTAGAAAAAAGGCAGTGAAGTACTGATAACCACTGCTGTTTTTAATTTAGGTTCTGAGCATTACCCAGATAGACACACACACACACATATATATATATATATAGAGAGAGAGAGAGAGAGAGAGAGAGAGAGAGAGAGAGAGAGAGAGAGAGAGAGAGAGAGAGAGAGAGAGAGAGAGAGAGAGAGAGTCAATAATTCTTGCTATTTTAACCACTTGGATGACAGAAACAGCTTTTACTAAACATCTTCTCATAGTTGTACAGCTTGCACCTTTGCCTATACTGAATGCAGTAGATTTACCTGTGTATATCACTGCCAAGGCACAGAAAGTTACTAACACAATAATAAAAAAAGAAATTTGGTGCCTATAATCCATTTGCCTACAGAAAAAGTCCAGGAACATCCTTGACTCCAGAAGTTTACCATTAAACTTATATTGCTGTTTCTTTTTTGCTGTAAGACTCAAATGGCCCATCCCAGTTTTGCTAGGTTTCCATTGATAAACATCAGGCCTGATGAAATATTTCAATGTTGGGGGCAACCTGTACATTTGTAATCATTATTTTGCTTAAGCAGAAGATATTTCATGAGCGTCCTTAGGAAAGTGTGGGCTGTTTACGCACCGAAGTGTTGTAGATGGGTTCAGTTGATCTGAACAGAAGATTGACCCGGAGTCACAAATGTTCCCTGAGCCTTTTTCAGGGGAGAAATTAATAACGAGCTTGTAAAGCATGGGCAATGCATAGTAAAATTATTATTTGAGAAGAAAGGCAATAGTATGAGTAAAAACCAGCATCCAACACTAATTACAAGTCTTCCACATCTCGGCTGACAGCAGCCAATTAGCTTGAGAAAACCTGGCTTTTGACCTAACAATGAATACACTGTATAAACAGGTATGAATCAAATTGACGGCCAAAATTATGGTACAACATAATGAGATGGAGAGTGCTGTTTACAAACTAGTTAGTCAATGCAAGTGGATGTGGACAGTATCAGCATCTCTTTCCAGCGCATATGGCAGGTTTTTACTTGTGCTTGATTATTTCTTTACCAGATCCGATGATTATGCCAAAGTGTATCTATCTTTCTAAGTAAATTAACCCAATGATTGAGAAATGTAAAAAACTAGAATGCAATACTACGCAGTCATAGCTTTCCACAATATTGACACTTACACGTGTTTTACAGATGGAAATACCTTCCGTAACATAGCAAATAGGCTGTATGGGCCACCAGGGGCTGACACACTACTCCATGTTACGTGTCTGGGAGGCATTTAAAGAGTAAGTAGCTTCCAGTGTCATTTTAATATAATTTCCCTTGCTATTGCACAGTGTTTGAAATCTTTCCAAGTGGTTCTGTAGCTCCAATATTGAGTTATTATCATGTTTTCAGTCTTTACCTGACTTTGAGCTTTTTTGGGGAATCTTAAACGCTGGGATTGAACAATCTTCATCATTCCAATCAACTCATGTGACATCGTTCAGTCCCACCTGCTCTCCGTATCTATGAACAAAGTATAGGTGGGGCTGGCTGAGTTGAAGGTCACGTTGTTTAATGATTTGAATGGAATAAAGAAGGATGTTCAGTCCCAGGTCTAAGGATTCACTAGACAAGCCTAAAGCCTGGTAATGGTAGATTCAGTACAAAATAAGTAAATATTGGAGCAACAGTTTTGCTTCTACAGCTATGGCCAAAATTCACTCTACAGAATTAACTAATTTAGCTTCTCAAAGTCGAATGAAACATGTTCTATAATGTTACATTAACATATTGAATTACATACCGCCTTGTGGTTTTCCATATACAATACTTAATGAAAAACTGACACAAATGGAAAAATGTGACATTTAAAAATCTAACATGAAATACTGTACTACTATTATGGCTTCTGGTAGACTTTTGCAATACCATTTTGTAGTTTCTTTGATTACATGATGTTAAATAAAAGTTCTAAATTATGTTCACATAGATTTTTCTTTTAAATTAATGACTCAATCCTAAGATTCTAGATGGTACAAAACATTTGGCCATAGCTTTAGATGCATGCATCTCCCTACCAAGCCCCTGCTACAGTTCCTCTTTCTGTGTTCTTGCCCATTGTGACAGAAACTTATTTCCACAAGGGAAAGATAGATTTTATATATCACTGGATACACATCAGGGCTTCCATCTACCTAGAAAATAACCAGAAATGTAAAGGCTTACACATCACAGGAGGTTTCTAATTTTCTGTTCCTAGCTGCAGCTGAGTAATAGAGCATAATTGGCAATAATGCAAAGCAGGCACAAAATGTGCTGATTACATTGGAGGGGCTCATTAAATCTGCTCATTACATTTGAGGGGCTCATTAATTTGAAACAAAAACTAATTTGAACCCAAGGTGGAAGCCACATACACAGGAGCAGATGGCAGGTTAATATAAGGAGCTGATAACCAGGAGTATCCACAAGGAGTTCTGTTCCACCTGCCTGTTAGATGATTGGAGAAGCCACCCAGCATCACCTGGTAGACAACTGGAGAAGCCATCCAGCATCGCCTGGTAGGAATTTATAGGGGGATGAAAACAAAATGGCAGAACACTCCAGAGCAAGCTGAATATCAGGCCTGTCCAAACTCAGCAGGGTGGATTACACAGCCATTTATTGCCACTGTAAAGGTTTATGTGCCTGAAGGTGATGGAGAATAAACAACACATCACACAAAGATGCAAAGTTAACAGTGTAATATTTACTTCTAATATGACTAAATATTATATTAAGCCATAAGCATACATAAGGTAAAGATATCACCGCTTCCTATATGGAAAGTCAGACGGCGTCCTGGAGGTGATCTGTTGGTCTCTGTGGTGGAAACTGCCTCCAGTGACCTATTCACGGTGCTGCTTTTTATCGTACTACAGGAAACAGTGTCAATTCCCTTCCTCCAAATGTAAACATATTATTTAGGCACACAAGAGCACACCCTAACTGGTTTATGTAAAACAGAGGTTTTACAAATTAGTAATAAGACTATTATTCCCATAAATGCTTGGTGCACCTAAATATTGATACTGTAACACCACTGTTACATTTCCAGCCCTTATGCTAAGCTGATGTGTTTTCTAATGAAAAGAAAAGGATCGATCTGTTAGGAAGCATCACTTATAGCAGCTGAAATACCCAATAACATTGATTAATGAGGTAGTAGAAAATTGTTTCATAGGCAGTTATCATAAATAAAACAGGGTCTATTTGAAGAACTACATTCTGAAATCTAGGATCTATCCAAGTTCATTTTTCCATCAGCACTGTACAAATCGGTTAAAGGAGTGTTAACCATAATTTTAAGATCTATTTTCTTACATATTATTATTGTCAGTAACATTATCACTAAACTCCCTTTCTTGTGTGAAGGTCTTTTAATTATTTGCTTGTTTTTTTTATACTTTAATTTAATGTATACAGGTCTGTATTCTGATCACAGCGCAAATATGAGTGCAAGCGCAAAAAAAACAACACTACTACGTACTCTGAAGACATGTCTTGCGGCGTCATGCAGAGCCTGTACCATCACCACGAGTCGGCATAAATGTTGCCGAGTGTTATCATTAACATATTCGCCGAAGCGATTCTGATGACAGCGCAATGGGATCCCAAATAGACAACTGAGCACTGTGTTAAGACCCGCTGAAGCGAATTTTATTTAGTGGCACAATCAGGAACTTTAACAATTGAACACACTATGTATTTGCTTTGTTTCTGTGATTGAAATAAGTCACTACTATCGGCAGACCTGAAACAAGATATTGGTTTGGTTGCCTGATAATGTATGAGCTTAACTAGTTTGAAACATTATAATGAATTAGAAAATGGATCAGAGATTTCCTTTAACCAGATTGATCAATATGAGGGCTTAAATCTCTAATAAAAGGGCCTTGACTGTTATCTTGCAAACCATGTTTAATCACTGTTCCAAATCAATCCACCCAAAAATACGTAAATACCGTATTCGTGTATTTTACCCTTTGCCTGCTTGTTGAAAGAAAGTCTCCATTCTTTCAGTGCACACACCCTCAAGATTAACACATACTGCAGATAACTAGATTATTTTTAATTACAGGTACTAAAAAAAATAATAAGTAAGCTGTACTTTTATTTTTTACAAAACAGTTCACAAACCATGTTTGCTTTTCGTGGGCTCTGGGGAATATTGCGTGAGAATTAAAGCCCTGGTTATATTAAAACTCTAGTGCATTACAAGCTCAGCGGGAACATGACGCAGCACTTCATGTCCCACTACAAAATGAATCAGCTGCTGCTACTGGTAGACAGGTGAGGGAGGATAGTAGTTTACCCTTTACATGCAGTAATGTCAATGCCATGAAATAATGTACCTTGTATAATTATTATAAATAATAAATTAATTGCCCTACGAGCCCACAGAATTTTTAAGTACAATGCCCTAGGAATTAATCACTTCCTGTGCAGTTGGACCAATATGAGCCAGTCATTAATGAAGGTTATCAACTACCATTTTCAGTAGAAACTATAGAATGAAGCAGCTAATCCTAGTTCCCATGGCAACTTCTACTTCCAAAAAAGGATTAATCTCCCATTGAAAAGCCAGATAGCCCGCCCCAAAGATCTCACTGTGGGCTTATGTCAGTCAACCAGTTAACAAGGCCTGAACCCATGACCTTTTAATCAAAACCACTAAGCTATTTGGTTTAAATAAACCACAAGCACCCTAATAGAGCTATCTGGTAGACTTTTTTTTTTTTTTTAGAAACCCAAGTTGTGTATCTTTTCGTGTATTTTGTGTTGAAAAACCTACTAAAAGCTGTTCGTGTTGCTACTTTAAGCTTTAACTATCACTTCCTTGCTCAGTTATTTTACCCCATTCTAAATCTCCTCAATTTAGAATGTTCCCTCACAAAAACTCAAAAGGCCAGTGGGTGTCCGTCGATCACACAACCAAGCCAATAGCCTCTCTACACCTCTGCTCTACAGGTCTACATGTCTGCAAGAGTTCATTGTCAACGCATCCCAAAACCAGCTCAGCCCAAGCACTGTTGGACATAAGTCAAATCGGATTTCTAAATCAACTTCGATTACAGTAAAACCAGAGGCAAGTCCTGGCAAACTGCTGATGAAAAATAATCAGAATCATCATTTCACTAACCTTTACATTTCAAAGACAGCAAGCGAATTAAAAGTGAAATAGCTGTATATTCCTTATGTTGCACTGCATAATTCAAAACTGCTTCAGATGATACTACTACTACAACCAAGAGATAAGTGCTAATAAATATCTCTTGGATGGTAAAAAAAAAAAAAAAAAAAAAACTACAACCAATTACATAGGACTACTACGAATAATGACCTCCTGGTGAATCTGTTCCTGGCTCTTGGTAAACTGGCAATTTATAAGACAAGGAAGTACAAGATCATTGGGGAGGGTCTCTTTGACTGCAGAGCCATGTTCAGGACCCTGGTCCATACAAGGGTTGCTTTAGAGCACACCAACGCACAGAATAATTATTTGGTATTTTTTTCCACCAAACGAAAACTGACTGATTGATTAAAAAAGGCTGGAAAGGCAGTCAGAACATTATTTAGTAACTTTTAAAAAACATACAAACAAAGAAACACAACATTCAAAACATTATTTAACTAAACAATGTATACATATCAAAACAGTGTAACAATGGTGTTTAAATAATGTGTTATTTACAAACTCTTTTCAACTCAAAATACTTCAATACCATTTTTGTTTTATATTTAAACCTTGCGACATATCACAGACCATGGTTGAAATACAATGTTTAATTTAAATACAATGCAATGTTTGCAAACAATGTTGGATTGTGCAATGCTGAATTTACTTAGGGTTATTATTTCACAGCATTTCACAGTTTAAATAGGTATTTCAAGATATTTCATGATTAAAAATAATATTTATTAAAGCAGAAAAAATTGTGTTGTCACATTCAAAATGAAAATTTACTCTAGAGTTATTACATACATATGTTCCTAATATTGAAATGTTTACCTAAAAAACGGTAAATGCTAAATTGTAGAATATTTCGTTTTTTATGTTCCTCTTTTAAAGAAATTCTATTTTGTACCATCAGTGAATTATCATACAAAATAAAAAATATAAATAGGCCTAAACGTAAAAATAATAACAGATTGTCTCTTCCTTGTACTGGACAGCACAATCTTTAGCAGAAATACTTCTGATCTTTGATGCTGCTGGTGTCTTTTCCATTGAAGATGTTTTAAAGAAATCATGCAGCTCTATGCAGGGTTTTCAATCATTTACCAGAAGCAAACTAAACATTCTGACATTCTGGTTCCTAAATGCAGTGCAACAGGTGGTGCATCAATATGGCAAATGTTTGTTAATTTAGTTAGTTCTTTATTTAAATATTTTGATATATATTTATTCCAACATTAATTAAAGTACTACATATGTATTTGTATGTTTTTAATGTTTGTTTAGTAAAAATATTAATAGCCTAATAAATATGAGGGCATATAAAAAATAAAATTAATGTGTTCTCCGTACACATTACATTACATAAAAAAATAGATATGTACAATAGGCTTAAACAGTACAGTAGAAAAATCAAATGAATACCTAGCTGGCTTTTGTTTTTAGTCTATCCTACATGTAATACTAAACAAACCAGGCTGATGCGTTGTAGGCTTCACATTGTTGTAGGACATGTAGAAAATAAAATATTATTTTAAACTGAAACTAAATTATTTCAGCATATTTCATTTTTACTTACAATTAGCTGAAAATAAATCACAGTGTCGCATTAACACATTCTGGCTATACAGGACCTTATCTGCCATTTGATATCGGTACACAGCTTCTGCTGCCTATGCTCTCTGGTTTGCCGTAGCATTCAGTAGGCTGAGTTCTTGGGTAATTTTTGCCTCCACAAAATCCTTGTCAGACCTTCCTGTGTAGCTCATGAATGTATGGCAGCTCATTATCTGTGTTTAACATGCTGCTTTGCATACATAAACATCATTAATTCAATGCAAACGAGGCGGCGGCGCTATTCCGGCCCTTTCATTTTGCATACGCTAAATCCTTGTTTTCCGCACGGAAATGGGAATAAGAAATAAGACTGGGACAGAACTGCACTTGGTAATCATTTTTTGCGCATGGTAAGCGCTTTGTAAATAAGGCACAATATGTCTCAAGTAGGTTTTGAGCCGTAATGCATTAGCCACAAATGCATTGCTAGCTTAAAACCGTTGAGAGACATATTTCTGTGTAGTAATATATTCTGACCCATATTATTATTTTACATATTCTATGCTTCTTAAACCTGACAAAGTGAATAGAACATATGTATTTATTGATTGATTGTCATCTGTGTTACAAATCTCAGAGAAACAAGACATGTAAAGTGTTTTATTTTTTATTTCCATTATATCTATTATTTTAGTAATGCAATTCATACACTGATTAAATGATGTATATATTTTTAAGTCATTTGTATGGCTGGTTGCCTTTACCTTCTTTTTTAAGCTGTTTTTGTTTGGCTGAGATAGTTTATTTTGTTTGTGCAAACTGCGATGGGCTGCTCTGGAAAATGCTGCGTTCACAGTTGTGTCTGCAAAGATAAAGGTCAACGCTGCTAAGAACTTGGTTCAAAGTCGTCCCTGGTTTTTTAAATTTATTTTACTAATAAGATAAAATTTGAAAGGTGTTTGTCCAGGTCTTTTTCAGTTATCTGGCAAAATTATAAAATTTTTCCCACTGATCACAAATACAACTTTGTGAGGTTTATGACAGTAAGTGTTTTTCTTACTGTATTTTCATTTTCTTGCTCTTTTAAAAAAAAAACATTTAAATTCTTCTGTTATTAGTGTGATCTAAGATGATACTTTTTAATCGATCTAAGCCCACATGTGTGATTGATTGATTAATCAAGTGAAAGCCATCATATATAAATTATATATATCTATTACTATATATATATTACTATATCTAATATTATATATATATATATATATATCTATATATATATATATATATATATATATATATATACATATATATATATATATATATATATATATATATATATATATATATATATATATATATATATATATATATATATATATATATATATATATATATATATATATAATATATATATATATATATATATATATATATATATATATATATATATAATTAAACATAAACACATACATACACACAGTCACACACACTACAAAATAAAACTATGCCGTTGTATTTGGAATATTTGCCTATATCCTGGATGAATGTAAAATAACAGGACAAGAATTAAAAGATTCTCTGCCCACAAAAAAAAAGGATGATCAGTAATAATGTTAAGAAAAACAATAGAAGGTAAGAAAATGTATTTAAAGGGATTGGTTAGCATTCCTTTAAAGCAGCCCTGAGATCTCACCATAATCCCACATATTTCTTTATAAGGGAGAATAGAAGCGTGTAAACAAACAAGGGTCCATTCGGGTTGCAGCAGGTCTCTGCACTGGTTATAAAATATTAAGTGCATAGGTAATCCTGCACTGGTTTAAATTCCCATTATCACAGGTGCAAAATTCTTCCAGCAACGCAGTTATTATTGGAGACGTGCTGACCGATTCTCATTTCCAGTGCAGCTCGCTTATCTGATGCGTGACATCTGCAAGTGTGCACAGGATTGTGACAATTAAGCACTTAATTCTTTTATTTAATCAAGGAATGGCAAACATGCAATACTGTTCTAGCCACTGAGCTACATATTCCAATAACTGCAACATTTTTAGAGGTCAGTAACGTAAATGTATTCCTGTATTTAATGACTATGATCAATCAAACCACATGGTTATTTTAACCCTCCTATTATGTTTTGGGTCATATTGACCCGACGCAATTTTAAACTAATTTAAACAGCCTTAAATTGATTAAATGTTTTTATTTGCAAAGGTTTTACTCTTTTATGCTCTTTTAGTCCAGAAGCTGTGATAAAACGTGTCTGACTGCCAACCTGGGAGCTCCTCATTTTGGAATGTCTTTACCAGTGAGATGCTGTTGCAATACTGACAAAGAAAATTAGGCTCTGCCTTGTAGATATATATTGTTTTTTTTTTTTTTTTTGTTTATAAATATCTCCAGACATATTCCAGAGATAATAACACATGCCACGGGTCACAGTGACCCAAAACATAATTTGTACACATGGCCTGTTCTTAAAAAAAAATAAACTTCTCAAAGGTACTGTTTTCTGTGTATAAGTTCATGACCCCAACTTAGGAAAAGTCATAAAATATTATAGAGAGAATGAAAAGAAAAATAGCATTTAAGCTAATTGGAAACTAGAGTCGGGTCAAATAGACCCGAAACCTAGTAGGAGGGTTAAGAAGTCAAATATATAGATTTTTAGATAGCCACATAGGTTTATTCTAATGCAGTATGTGTTAAACCTAAATATATTTTATATTAAGTATTATTTATGTATCTAATGTAAACTGCGTATGTACTAAGAACAGTGTATATGTACACCCAAGGGGATTCCCCAGTGCTGTAAAATCCAGGAAATAAAAAAATCGAATTGGTTTACACTAACCTATACATTTACTTGACTTAGTTTCAAAGTTTAATGTTATATATTTGCTTGAGTGTTCTGAAGTTATGCACCTTATCAAATAATTATAAGACCCAGCTCACCATTAAATGCACACTTGCCTTTTACATAAAATAATTCTGTACATTTTTTCATTGAATAATGTAAGTGGAGAAAATATATTGAAACTTTACACCGCTACTCATGGTTGAGTCCAAAAGCACACACTTTGATATGAAATGCTTGGTGGTTTCACACAGCAGAAGTCACTTAAAGCCAGAACAACCAGAGACTTCTACAATACTTCAAAATTACACCTGCCTTGACGTTATGTAACTGAGCATTCAATCTGATTTAAACACTGAAGAACCAGGATGTTCAGAGGACAGTTCGTTTAAACAGATTTCAACCAGGCAGAGATTAAAAAATAAAAAAGTTAAGCTAAGAGTGAAAACAGCAACACAGCTGCTTTACCAATTACACAATTATGCATTCAAAATACCAGTATGGGTAAGCGAAAAACAGAAGGCTCTTTTCTAAATCCACTGCAGCCAATGGAAGCTCTGAGTCATCTATTTCAAAATAACTAAATGCACTTTCTCTAAAAGCCCATGGCCCTGCTTCCAAAGAGCTACTTAAGAGCTGACATCGTCACTCGTCAACCTCACAATCAGACTTGTCTTTTTGCAGGAGGGTTAAGTAGCTTCAAGGAGAGATATGAAATTTATGAAAGCCCAAATTTGACTGACTGCGATGGAGCTGTGTTAAAGCTCAATACTATATACTTATACTATATACTTTTATATTTCCTAAGCATCCCTAAATTGACAGTCTCAAACATTTAATAAAAACAGGATGCAAGCAAAGAGCAACATAAAAACGATATAAAAATGACATTTAAAAAAAAAATAATAATCATTTCCATAGAAGAATAATGACACAGTGTGTTTGTGTGAGTGTGTGCATGTGCGTGTGTGTGTGTGTAGGGGGGGGGGTGTCAGGTTTATGGTGCTCACTATATTAAAAAAGCCCATTGACTCATTAGGCTGCCATGCAAAAAGCAAACAGTGCTGAATTTAGGGTCTTGCTCACTGCAGGGATCTTCTTTATTGATTCTCTTTCGCAAAGCTCCCTTGTCACCTGGAGAATTATTCAGACAGTGGTAGAAAGGCTGCTTAAGACCCAACAGGACACAAAGCTAACCCTCCACCAAGTACTGCTCATTCAGCACATTTTCATTTTTAATAGGGAACACTGCCCTGAAAATGTAGCTATACTGCATATACTGTTCTTGCATGTGTGTGCCTGTGTTTATTCAACATTAAAGAAGAGGCTATACAATTGCACACACGGGGCTCTATATGTCATAGATTTTTCTTTCATATCCGAACTTTTCATAGACGTTTGTGACTTCATAGACCTACCCGCAATGTACTAACGTCATTTTCACTCCCGCAACTCAGTTTCCACACTACTCTATGGTGCAGAATACTGCAGAGTGACAGAGTATGACATGTCCAACTGTCTTCATTCCATACAACCTGCCTCCAAAAAATGATCTGTATCTTTTGGCCCAGAACATTCTCAAACCAAGACCTACTCACACAATGCAGCCAAGAAGATATGAGCACCATCATTCCCAGGAGGTGTTGAAGATGGATTGGTCACGTGCTGTGGATGGAAACTGATTCCATCATCAGAACAGCAGTAAGATGGACACCTGAAGGCATGCGAAAACGAGGTTGCCCGAAAACCTTGGGCACAGCTGGTGAACCGTTGAAAGACTTGCCAGAAACAGAAAGGATTGGAGGAGCTTCGTCGTTGCCCTAGACGCCAGAGGCGTAATGGCCAATAAACAAGTAAGTAACTCAGTGTCATCCCTACTGCGGTAGTTTAGTTATGACTCTTTGTTTCAAACTATTTTCGTATACAAATGTACAAATCTCACTATAATATTGCAGCTTCGCGCGTATCTTTGATGTATTACAATTTCTTCATGATTTACAACTTCGGTTTGTGCCTGCTATTTTACGTATGCCTCTCACTGACATAGACTCAACTAGCTGCTTGTATATGAAACTTCCTCTTTAAACGATTCTGGGCCTTTAGTTACTTTAAAATAAAGCACCTTAAAATATAAAAGAAACCACAAAAAAAAAAAGTTATTTCATTAAACCCAAACTGAAATATTTTCTTCTCAGTAATTAACTATGTAGTGCATAGACATCTGAAGAATGCCGAATGGTATTTCCTTGCATAGCCTACTGTATGTACTGTACTTTTTTCCTTTACACAACTAAAATACACATAGATTCAAACAAAAGTTTTCTGGGATATTCTTAAATTATTAATTTGTTAAGTGTCTAATAGAATTACGTTTTCGCTTATGAGTTGTTACAAATGCATTTGTACTGCAGGCTAAGGTTTTGACAAACATTTTTTATATATAAACGTTTTCATACTAACTTTTGTACTTAATAACATTAATTGTACATGATTACAATATTATTTTGTTGCTGATGTATCTATTTTTAAAAGGTTTTCTTTAGGTTGTGCTGCAGCAGCGCTCTGTGTTTTTGGGGATAGTGGTGGGGGGTTTACTTCACAGTAAATCCTAGCACAGGCACATGTCTCAGTGAATTTAATCCTATTATATTTTTTCTTTCTGTTCACTATACCACTCATTTATCTTTGCCAGAAGGACATTCTAAATCTTGAGTTTCAGCGTTGCAAATCTATTTTTAATGGGATGCAAATTCCGATCTCTCCTGTATGATGAGCAGTGATTTATGCTGTTCGTAACCCTGCGGTGATATTACGGTAGTTGTTTGTGAAAAAGAACTGTTTAGTACATCGCATGCAAAAATTCTAAGAAGGACGGAGGCTAAAAATTTGCAGTATTTACAAACATGTAAGTAATAGTAGTACATAGATAACAGCTGGAAGCAAAGAATCTTTGTTTAACAGAAAAAAGCAGGAATCTGGGTGTTGTTTTCGGGTCATTTTCCATTGTTTTGTATCCTATTTATTTACTCTTAGGCTTACGGGGGGGCTAGGGAATGTAAGAAGAACACAATATTCATGTCTCGGAAATTTATTCTAAAGGCATTTTAAAACAGACAAAAAACAACAAAATAAGCAAAATAGCTCCAGAAGCTACAACTTCTGGCTATTTTCTGCAGCATGGCAAAAATGTCAAATGCTTTTCGTGAAAAATTAAGAATCATTTTCTGGGCCTGTGCTTCCCATCAGTATTTCCTTTTCCTTTAATCAAGGCAACTCTTTTTTGTTTGCCGGGTTTTACAGGAAAATTAAACAAAAAACATCAAAGTATGAGTATTGTGATTGTTATTTATGTTTACCAGAGCGTTTATACTTCTAAAACGTGTCGATAGATTGTGCTTCATTGATTAGTTCAATTATATTACAAGCTGAAAACTGCAAAATTAATTAGCAGCCCAGCAGAACGCCCCATAGGAGTAGCACTCTTAAGTCCTCTTTTGACCATATGTGTAGATACATGCATATTTTAGGTACTGTATATTTTGACTTTTACCCTATACACTTTACTCTTATTTTTAAAAACCTTAAATACACACTTGCTTGTGCAGACTTAAGACACAAAAGTCGCTGTTCTATTTTGTCATTTACTTCTTTGTTTGACATTTTCTACACTGTCCTCCTTTTGAGAAATTCCGGAATGCTATTCAATAAAACAAGTGACTTTATTTCTTCTTTTTTTCCAGTATCACTACTCATACATCTGCAAATCAAGACTGCCCATTGCTACAGTGCTCCTGTTGATATTTCAAAAGCACGCTCTTCTTGTTGCATCTGTTCAAAGTATTAAAAGATACCACAAATTAAAGTACTGAATCTATGGGGGCATTAAAAGTGTTGGTATGGGCACCACACACCAGTTATCTTAACTACTGTATTCTTCATCTTGTTTAGATTCACTTTGTATTATTTTGTATTCAGAGTGTAACCATTGACCTGTTCCCCTGCAACACTCTGCCTCACAGGGATGTAAGACATCAGTAATAAATTCATAGAATAAATTTGCTATTTCTAATACCCACTAGAGGCAGAGTGTTGCAGATGGGACAAGGGTTCTACTGAGGCCACATGGGTGCTTTACAGTTTTGTGATGACTGAAATGGATATTGATGCACAGTGAATCTAAGCAATAAATCTGAACACCTTTTTTCAGCAGGTCTGCGTCTCGTTATCACCGAACAAAAAGGCAAGGCAATACTTTTTCTGCCAATCAAAAAACAAAACAACATTTGATTAATCTTTGAGTCGACTGGTTGCTTTGTAACTTTCACGGCTGCCTGTTGGTGACAAGCGTTTTTTCTTTGATGTCTTCAAGTCCTCAAATCCTTGTCACAAAAGCAAATGTGTACTTCAGAATCCTGGCATAATAACAGCCCTCACAAGATACATTTCACAAATAAAAAATAATAACAATGTTACAGCTGAGATTACCAAAGCTTCTACATTGCTAAGAGCTCCAACTAAAAGCCTTCCATGTAAGCTGCTAATGCACAACAAATTTGATTAAGATAGCTGAGAGAGGCCTTGAATTACTTATATTCTGACAAGATTACAAAATAATTCGATTGGTGGCACTCTTCCCCCTGACTAGACTGTCAGTTCCATTCTGACTACTTTTCGTTAGACAATTGTACGCTCGGCAGAAATGGACACCAAAGCCGGAATTAAAAAAAAAAAATCATACTTAATAGCTGGAACATTATAATATGTCTTGTTTTCGTTCCGTTGCACTTATACAGATATCCAGAAGATACACAAAATTTGTTTTGATTACACTCAAAAGTGTAATCTGCTTTTTCTTCTTAATTTAACTTACTGGGCAAACACCACCCATTAGGGCTTTTATAGAAAACTGCTCATTATGTGTGGTAAAAGCATGAGAGAGTGAAAACTGGCCTCACTGCACCAGATCAACCTCTACTGGTCATGGCTCATAGGTGAGTTGTGCCCTCAAGGGTTTACTAGCTTGGCAATACCCAATGCTTAGGTTTGTTACGTGAATTGTTTAGACCAGTGGCTCCTAAAGTCTGGGACTGGAGCAGACCTCGAGGGCCAGACAACGGGAACAAAAGAGGGTGGCTGATCTTCAGTACTATAATATACAGTACCTAAAGATGTATTTTCTTGGTTTCTGGTACCAAGCTTGTCCTAAACACTAATCCCTTATATTTGGATCCAAGAATATATTACAAAAGGAATGCACTCAATAATGTAACATTGCCATGTGGAATTACAGTAACTCTCTCTACCCTATGCAGCTCCAATAAAGACAACTGGTTCAACTTGTCTTATTTTTTTCTAAGACTGACACTTCTATCTTTTCCTCAGTCATTGCCACATAGAGTCACTTAAAGCATTTGGCAGACCGCAAACAAATGAAGACACCATTTTTTATATTGCAATTAGCTTTTACATTTTTACACTATTAGCAAAATATCAGCATTTTTGAAATCCAGTATAAATGATTTATACAAAGATTCCACCAAGAAAGCAGATTAACAGAACTGAAATGTCTTTTATAAGTACCAAACTTACCATCAGAAATGAATTTGATTTAAACTGATTAAATGTCAGCCTTCAGGCAAAAATTCGAGGGTGTTGGAGAGGGCCCCTCTCTCACTACGATCTCCATTGTAGATGTACAGGGCTCCCTATGGGAGGATAATGAAGATCACTCCCCCTGCCTCGGGTTCGGTTGGACCGCCCATACAATTACATGGCAGACGTTCTCTCAGGAGCCAGAGGGGACCCCCGGCTACAACTGTACTTTTACAACTTATGCACTTTTGCCCCTATGCTGGCCCTCTATCCTAATCGTTCTCCTCTAGCCAGCTATATGTCTTAGCTGTGGCCTCTAAACTGTCTCTATTCACAGGTTCTTTCGAGGCACGTGAGCTGGGACTGGACGCCAGTTTGACCTCAACCACAAGGTTGCCAACTGGCCCTGTCTAAATCTTTCTTATTCCAGGTCTGTGACCTTTCCATCCCTATGAGTAACTGCGTCTCCCCCGGCCACTAGAACAAGGTCCTCAGAGCCAGCTATACCAGAACCTGTTGGTCTCACAGGTATCTTGCTCCAAGACGGCCAAGGAAGCTCCTCACAGTTCTCCGAGTAGTGAGAGTCATGTCTGTCCTGCCTGTCTACTAATTCTCAGCCTTTAAAGGCACCCCGTAAAACAGTGATGTATAGTTTCTTATGCATTACATTTAATAAAAAGCAAAACATTAATACAAGAGAGAAATTATATTTGTAATTTTACTAATTCATTAATGTTGATTAAGTTATATACAGGTATACTCCAGCTTACTAATAAAAAACAAGCTCACTCCTGAATACACAAGCACATCAATAACTCTAGTTGACGATAAATGCCACGGTTCACATGCAGACACTACATATTTTATAGAGGCAACAATTTGAAATGTACAACAGCAGTAGACTTGTTTTTGTAGGCTGTGCTATGATGCCAACAATTAAAACAAACAGCATCACGACATGCTGTACCAAAAGGCTACCTTCAAGAGTAAGATGACCAGACGTCCGGTTTTGGAACTGATTCATTTGATCAGAAAAGGATTACATTTTAATCTTATTATGCCTTGATCCATTCTCTGCACACCGCAAGCAAGCATCTAAACCACTATAGAAAGGACCAAACTCAACTGCATTTGTGATTTTAAAGCTTCTAACCTCATCTCACCTCACTGATGGAACAGAAATCAGTAATGGCAGTGTATCACACACCACTGTCCGTTACATTTGCATACTGTATGTCTGACATGTTTGTTTAGTTAGGAAAAAAACAAAAGCTAGAAGAAAGCTAACCAGGGCCTACATGTTTTACTGTCTACTAAGATATTTTGTAGTACTGACTCCCCCCTCTGCTAATACCTCACCACATGAAGAACCATCTACATAACATTACAGTACATCCCTTTAATTCATATAGAGCTGTCATAGCATAGCAAGCTACTGACTGAAATTCCTCATGCAGCTGTATCTTATATTGCTCATTATTGGTCTAGCCTTACACGCCTCACCTCTACCTTTCACTTTCAGAACCAGGTATCATTTTACACACGCAAAATGTGCAAACATTTCATAATGGCTTATCGTACTCCCAAAGGAGAAATAGAAAGAGAACACAACCTGTTGCTCTCTGGGTTCTTAATTTCCCAAGGGCCTTGCTGAATATGAATTGCTTTCAAGTCTCTGTTTTAAATTAAGACCATAACATTCTGATAGTTTATAGTGCTGATATGCATTAAACAAAAAACAGTGACTTTATCCTGGTAGTCCCATTACTACCGTTGAAAATCCAAGTCCACTGCTGCCAGATCCTGTCAGTCATTCAACTCTCAACATCTACAGTAGCACTCAATCCACCCCATTCTCTCTCTGGGCTCTGGGCAGACTCCAGCAAGTATGAGCCTGTCTTAACATTCTAATTATGTTTCAATCTTATCTGTGGGTTTCCAGCAGCTAACAGTATTTACTGTTTAGAGGAAGTGACCAAAAAACACTAATTAATTAAGTCTGAATTAAACCGTCAGGAGCTGTCCAATTTTCTGGTTGGCAATTCTTGCTCACTTTAAATAGATTTGATAGGAATTCCTTCATCCCATCCCATCTTCATAGATGCTAACATAATGGCAAATATGTGTTTTGTACACTCATTTTATAGAGAAGGTCATATGCAGCGTTGATATATTTCACAGAACGTCCATGTTAGAGTGGTTACGGGGAAGGATACATAAAAAACAAAAACAAAATAAATACAGCTAAAATAAATACAAATGATACATGAATTGTGCTGTAACATTTAATTATAAAAGCAATAAGACTCCCTACATCAGACATTACTAGGCATTATGGACATATAATGCCTGGTAATGCCCTCTGTGTCACGTGTTATTGTTTACGCACACACACATTATATTTATATATATATATATATATATATATATATATATATATATATATATATATATATATATATATATATATATATATATATATATATATATATATATATATATATATATATATATATATATATATATATATATATATATATAATATATATATATATATATATATATATATAGCAGACGATCAGTGAGTCTGCTTTTACGTAAAAAATTTTTCACTGACTACTGCAGTCGCTGCTGCATACCCAGCAATTTGATCTAAATTTAATATTAATAAACATTATGACAAACTTATTAATGTGCTCTGTTCAGTTTTGTAATGCTTACAAAGCAATCCAGCGCTATATACATTACAGTGGCTCTCAAAAGTATTCACCACCCTTGGACTTTTCCACATTTTATTGTGTTACAACATGGAATCAAAATGGATTTTATTAGGAGTTTTTGCCACTGATCAACACAAAAAAAGTCCAAAATGTCAAAGTGAAAAATAAAATCTACAGATTGTTCTAAATTAATTACAAATACAAAACAGAAAATAATTGATTGCCATGAGTCTATTTGGATAAGTCTTTGCACATCTGGGCACTGCAATTATTGCCCATTCTTCTTTGCAAAATTGCTCAAGCTCCATCAAGTTGGATGGGGACCTTTGGTGAACAGAAATGTTCAACTCTTTCCACATATTCTCAATTGGATTGAGGTCCGGGCTTTGACTGGGCCACTCCAGGACATTGACCTTTTTGTTTTTAAGCCACTCTAGTGTGGCTTTGGCTGTATCTTTGGGGTCATTGTCCTGCTGGAAGATAAATCTTCTCCCAAGTCCCAGGTCTCTTGCAGACTTCAGCAGGTTTTCCTCCAAGATTTCTCTGTACTTTACTGCATCCATTTTGCCCTCTGTCTTCACAAGCTTTCCAGGCCCTGACGCAGAGAAGCATCCCCATGGCATGATGCTGCCACCACCATGTTTCACGGCAGGGATGGTGTTCTCAGGATGATGTGTAGTGTTAGGCTTGAGCCAAACATAGCGCTTACCATTGAGGCCAAAAAGCTCTATTTTGGTCTCATCAGACCATAGAATCTTCTTCCACTTGGTCTCAGAGTCTCCCACATGCCTTTTGGCAAACTCGAGCTGAGATTTGATGTGAGTTTTTTTCAACAATGGCTTTCTTTTTGCCACTCTCCCTTAAAGGCCAGTTTTGTGAAGCATCGGGTTATTGCCATATACACAGTGTCTCCCAGCTCTGCCGTGGAAGATTGTAACTCCTCTTTAGAGTTGCCATAGGCCTCTTGGTGGCCTACTTTACTAGTGCCCTTCTCGCACGGATACTCAGTTTTTGAGGACGGCCTGTTCTAGACAGATTCACAGTTGTGCCACGTTCTCTCCATTCTCTCCGGGGGATATTCAGTGCCTTGGAAATGTTCTTATATTCTACCCCTGATTGGTTCGTTTGAAGAACCTTATTCCAGATTTGCTTTGAATGTTCCTTCATCTTCATAATGTAGTTTTTGTTAGGAAATGTACTAACCAACTGTGGGACCTCCCAGAGACAGGTGTATTTAACCTGAAATCATGTGAAACAGCTTAATTGCACACAGGTGGACTCCATTCAAATAATTATGTGACTACTAAAGACAATTGGTTGCACCAGAACTTATTTAGGTGTGTCATAGCAAAGGGGGTGAATACTTATGCAGTCAATTATTTTCTGTTTTCTATTTGTAATTAATTTAGAACAATTTGTAGATTTTATTTTTAACTTTGATATTATGGACTTTTTTGTGTTGATCAGTGGCAAAAACTCCTAATTAAATCCATTCTGATTCCATGTTGTAACACAATAAAATGTGGAAAATACTTGTGGGTGAATACTTTTGAGAGCCACTGTAAATGTCATAAAGAAAAGTATCAGTGAATCTCCTGACCTTCCAAAATGTTTAAATTCAGTTTGACTGTCTAATACAGAAATAGAAACAAAATGAAAACATATAACCAGCTTCCTAGAGTACCTGGTTCTATTAAGGCCAAGTGTGATGCTACTGTATACAGTATCTTGATATCCTTTTTCATTTAGCTATGAAAATATATTTAAAACAAATCAGCGGCTTTCAAAATGTTTCACCAGAATAACATTAAATCATCTTCAAATCGCTCATTCGATGTTAAAAATATAAGAAACTAAGTCAAAGAGACTAATGCTAAGTGTGTTTCTAATAGTTTTCCCTCACAATAAAAGTAAAATTCTTTTCAAGCAACTTATAACGTGTCCCTTCAGCAGGTAAATTGACAGCCACATACATGTTCTTAGATGACAATTATACATGTAAAAAACATTTTGGTGTCTATGAATGGTACATTGAAAGTGATTGATGTGAAGTGTCTTCTAAATAAAAAATAAAATAAAATAAACAATACCAATAAATGTATGAAAAAAAAGTAAGAGCGCTCTATTCAAAAGACACTTTTCAAAGGGCAGGCCCCATACTAGCCTGGCTTGAATAAAGTATTGGTTTGAAAAATGTGCCTTCTAAAGTGGTTTCACCACTTGGGTTTTAATTAATTTTATAGGCTCCCCCTGTTAAATTATACTGACAATTTCCATTTGCCCCTGCTTCAATCATATTAACAGAAGCTGAAGGACAGTAAAACACCCCTATTGTGCAGACTGAAAGCCTGGCAGAATGAGCCACCAGACGGATGGATGCACATGACACCTGATCCTCTTAACTGGGTCTAGCGAGAAGGATCCAGAATGCATACAAAATCTGTTTATCTCCTATTGGTAAAGGCATTTGGTTTCAGCTACATAAATGGGAGTAAACTTTTATACAAATCTAAAACCTCACAATGACTATTAACATAGCCATGCACCGTCCCCCTGCAGTGATTTTGAATATGAAAGGATGAATAAAATAAAAAGGATTCTGCTATACAATAGCCTGTCGCTGTTCTTCCATAATGTAAGTGCTGAGAAGACAAAATGAGGGCAAGATTTAACTTATTAAATTAAATATTGTGACTTTCCAGGTGTCACCAATTTAAAAGTGTCAGTGAATGTCCCTCGACATAGGTAAGTTAAACATACCACATATAAATATATACACACACACATTATATATACAATACAAAAGTATTCAGACCCTCTCACAGTTTTCACATTTTGTTGCTTTAAAGCTTGCAGTCATGACACTTTGAAGTATGAATTAATATGTATTATAAACACAACCTACTTTGCATATTCTACGCAAAAACAAAAATAAATAAGTAAATAGATAATAAATATGAAATAAAATGGAAGTGTCATGATTGCATAAGTATTCAAACCCTTTGCTGTGGCAAACCTAAAATAATTCAAGTGCACAAAATGACCTTAAAGAGCCCCACAATTAGTTGAATGACCTCTGTCTGTGTGCAGTATTAGTGGTTCTCATGATTTTAGAATAAAAACTCCTGTCTCTGTGAGGTTCCTTGGTCAGGTAGTGAATTTCAAGCAAAGACTCAAACATGAAGACAAAGGAGCTTTCAAAGCAAGTCAGGGATAAAGTCATCGAAAAGCACAAATCAGGAGAAGGGTACAAAAAAATATTGAAGTCTCTGAATATCACTGTGAGCACAGGTTACTCAATCATCAAGAAATGTTGATTTGTACCACTGTACCACCCAGACACTGCCTAGATCAGGCCGTTCCTCCAAATTGAGCAGCCGAGCAAGGAGGAAACTGATGAGGGATGCCACTGTGAGGCCATCGACAACTTTGAAAGAGCTACAGAGTTCAATGGCTGAGATGAGAGAAAATGTGCATTAGTCAATAATATCCAGAACATTTCAGAAAAGTAGCCTGTATGGCAAGGCGGAACGAAGGAAGCCATTACTAAAAATAGGCCATCTCAAAGCCTGCATGGACTTTGCAACAAAGCACCTCAGTGATCCTGCAAAAATGTGGCAAAAGGTGTTGTGGTCAGAGGAGACCAAATTGGAACTTTCTGGTCTAAATGCCAAGTGTTACGTTTGGCACAGACCCAACACAGCACATCTCCCAGTCAACACCATCCCTACAGTCAAGCATGGTGGTGGCAGCATCTTGCTATGGGGATGCTTCTCCTCAGCAGGGACTGGAAAGCTTATTAGGATTGAAGGAAAAATGGATGGAGTAAAGTACAGGCAAATACTAGAGGAAAACCTGTTTCAGTCTGCTAAAGACTTAAAACTGGGGCAAAAATTACAAATAAGAAAGTGAATGTCCTTGAGTGGCCCAGTCAAAATCCTGACTTGAATCCTATTGAGAATCTGTAGAAAGACTTGAAAACTGCTGTCCGCAAGCAATCCCCAAGAAACTTGTTAGAGCTTGAGCAAATCTGCCAAGAAAAATGGGCATAAATTGCACCAAGCCGGTGTGCAAAGTTGGTAGAGACTTACCTAAAAAGATTTGCGGCTGTAATTGCTGCCAAAGGTGATCCACCAAATATTAAGTTGACAAGTCTGAATACTTATGCAATCAACATATTTCACCCTACATTTCTCAAATTATAAATTAATTTCTAAAAAGACTAAGTGTCACAATTATTGGCACCCTTGTTTTCAGTACTTTGTGCACCCTCCCCTTGCAATGACACTGAGCCTTTTTCTACAATTTTTTATGAGATTGGAAAACACAGTGGAAGGGATCTTAGACCATTCCTCCATACATAATCTTTCCTGATACTTGATATTTCAAGGATCCTCTTCAATTCAAACCAAAAGTTTTCAATGGGATTCAAGTCCGAAGACTGAGATAGCCATTGCAAAATATAAATTTTATTGTCAATTAACCATTTCTTTGTGAATTTTGATGTGTGGTTGGGGTCATTGTCTTGCTGAAAGATCCACTTGCAGCCAAGTTTCAGCCTCCTGGCAGAGGCAACCAGGTTTTTGGTTAAAATGTTCTGGTACTTGGTAGAGTTCATGATGCCGTTGACCTTAACAAGGGCCCCAGGACCAGTGGAAGCAAAACAGCCCCATAACATCAAAGATACACCACCATATTTTACAGTAGGTATGAGGTTCTTTTCTACATATGCATCCTTCTTTCGATGCCAAACCCATCGCTGGTGTGCATGACCAAAGAGCTCTATTTTCATCTCATCTGACCATAGCACCCGGTTTCAATCAGTGCCAATGTCGTTTAGCAAACTCCAGGCCCTTACATTTGTGGGTTACTCTCAATACAGGCTTTTTTTTTCTGGCAACCCTTCCAAATAGGCTATTGGCATGGAGGTGGCGTCTAATTGTAGATTTGGAGACTTGGTGACTCCAAGATGCAACCAAGTTCTGTAATTCTCCAACTGTGGCCCTTGGATTCTTCTTTGTCTCCCAAACCATCTTCCCCAGTGTGCGTGGGGGCAAGATGCCCTTGCGTCCTCTACCAGGTAGATTTACCACTGTTCCACTGGTTTTGAACTTCTTAATTATTGCTGTAATAGTGGTAAGTGGTATATTTAGGTTTTTAGCTATTTTTTTACCCATTGCCTGATTTATGAAGGTAAATAACCACTTGTTTTTTTCATTTGTTCTTTGCCTTTCCCCAAGGTGATGGATGACAAATGGATTATACATGCATGTTTCCTCATTTTTATACCCCTGTGAAACAGGAAGCCATGGAAGGCCACAATACAGTTTATTAAGACTGAGATGTACTGAAAAAAGTAAAATGTTAATGCAGATTTAATTTTGTTTGAGACATATATATATAGTAATATACCATATATATATTACTTGTGTTGAACAGATGTGTTGAATTTTACATTGCCATTGAAAAGATCAACCAGGAGGCGGAGTTAATACAGCACTGAATGCCATTTTTTTTCTGTGAGTAAAAGACGCAATTTCAACAGAATGGGACTTTTGTGTTTTTTTGTAGGGTTTACAGTGACAAAGATGATGTATGTTGTTTGTTTACTATATTCATTACTTATTGTCAATTGATGCTAACAATTCATTCCAGTTCTGTGCAGTGGAAGAAGAGGTGGAGCTCTGTTGCTCCTGGGACATCTTAAAAGAATTATATGAAGAAAATACAACTATGAATACTACTACTGCCAATAATAATAATGGTGATAATAATAATAATAATAATAATAATAATAATAATAATAATAATAATAATAATAATAATAATAATAATATGAGGCTAAAAGTTTGGTTAGTTGTGCTTAACAACATGTATTTATACAAACATTAATAATAGACTATACGAGAGGGTTACATTTGCAGCATCTTTTGAGTTCTTTCTTGTCTGTCTGGCTTTGCTGAGGTATAACATGAGATTCCGCCAGTTAAACAGGATCTTGACTGCTGAAATCTCGTGAGACACAAGCACGATTCTTTGGCCCGAAATCCAAGCCTGCAGTGTGCTGTGGGACACTGACGAGCAGCTGGCCTCCGCTTGCAGGCTCCAGTCCTGCAGGGAAATATCCAAGGCAATGGCAGGTACTTTCCTAGCTCCGGCACAAGGTGCAATATCAGGCACATATGCAGAACCAGCAGTTCGCTTTTTAGATCACAGTCTTTCAAGCTTTGGGTGTGGATTATCCCAGGCAAGGTTCTCAGCTCGGAAGACAGTCCCAACTGGTTGCAGATGCACTCTTTTTAAAGGGGAAGTCATTGTCCAGGAAATTGGCTATTACAGGCTACAGGTGTGGCTCATGAGTCCTAACTAGCTGATTACATTGAATCCCCTCTCCAACCACACCTGCAGGCTGTTAGCCTGTTAACTCTGTGACGTCATGGCAGGCAGGTACGCTGCTCACAGGTCTATCTTATCTGAAGCGTTTTTAAAGTTTACCCATATCACACAAGAAGCTAAGGCACAGTATTTTCCAGGGCAGGGGTGAGGCACATTGATAGTCAATGAAAGCTCATATTTCACCTGGCTGTTCTAAACCTGCTCCATCTTTCACTGATGAAAAGACTGCTCCATATTTCACTATATTGTGTACTACGTTAAGGTTGTCTTATAAAAGTTCGTGAAATTGAATAAGCGAGCAGGATTAAGCATTAGAACATTTATTTAAAGGAATGACAGGATAGGTGTTTGCCCAGGATCTCACATTTGAGCCTGAAAGGGGCTGGCCTCCTAGGAGACAGAAACCTAATATTCCACTATTTAAGTCTCATTCTCATGGAAACTATAAGCAGCAAATACTTATTTTGGTAAGAATGTAATTTTGCACTCAGAATGTTACTGACAAAACATGTGTTTAAAGCACAACAGGTTCTATATAAACTGATTAAAATTGTTAATTTGTTTATTTTTTTACATTTAATATTTTACAAGTGTTCACCTCTATTCAAGCTGATAGTATATTTTGCTTTTGCACTGTTAGTTTAACAGACCTGACACAGCAAAGAGTGCACAAGAAATACAATCTCAACTTGATTAGAAATAGCCATCAAACTCTTATAAACATACAAAGCCATAGACAAAACTCAATTAACCACACAACGATTATAACACAATTCTGATGCTTACAATAACTCTGACTAGAACACCAGATGCAGTTTTCTGAGGAGATTTTCATGAGTCTGATCAGGCCCATCAACCAATACATGCAACATTTGTTAAAACTACATTCATTTACAGTTGATCATAAAACTACATTCATTTAAAGCCAACAAATGGTGAATGATAAACAACAGGCTTTTTAGACTGCCAAATTAAAGAAATCCGATACAGCCTAAAAACCTTTCTAAAACCTTATCAACTGCACTCTGTTCCAGAAAATTATTTTTGGCATTTCTGTAAATCTGAAATGAGCTAACAGCCATTCCAAAGAGAAGATATTAATAGGACTAACAAAAAAAAAATTGCAAAAAAATAAAAGCTTAGGGTTATGTAAAGAGTAATTATTTTCTAAATTTTCAAGGACATCCAATCAGCCTCTTTAAAGTAATTGTGGCAATGGAAACATTGATCAAGGAAATTAAAGTTAACAAAATCCCCTGTTGTCATTGTTGCACATTCCAAATTAGAACAACAATAGTCCTAAGAGATCCAGCAAGGTTATGAATCCACCTGCAGCAGATTCAGCTTGCAGGAAGCTGACTTAGCAAAGGGGAATGGCCAAAAGGCCAAATCTACTGCCAGCAGCAATCAACCCAAGACATTTCCACAACATAAAAGGTTTCCACGGGAACATTTCATAGAGTGGTTTGTGTTGATTGATGTGTGATGTCGCTGTATCCCAGGAGCTAGTTGTTGTATTCACATGAAAGTTGGACAGTATAATAATAATAATAATCTTTATTTTTATATCGCGCCTTTCATAGTGGACCACCATCACAAAGTGCTTACAAACAACGGCGTGTGAACTATGCATCAGCTGCAGAGTCACTTCCAAGAATGTCTCACCCAAAAGATGGAGCACAACGAGGTTAATTGACTTGCACAGGGGCACGCAGTGAGTCAGTGGCTGAGCTGAGATTTGAACCAGGTACCTCCTGGCAAGAAGCCTGTTTCTTTAAACAGCGGACCACTGATCCCTTAAATTTTACTGAATGATTTCCCTTTATATAAGGGGTATGATTCCAGCTTTAAGATCCTCTCAAAAAAGAATGGTGACTATATTTGACAATGTTATCTTGTGATTGAGCAATAATCAAGTAGTACCGCAGAACAAATTCAACTGAAACATTTGAAAGACGTGGACGTCCAAAGAAAATTATGGGTACAGAAAGTAAAAAAAAATTGTCAAAAAAAAAAAAAAAAAAAAAAATTAACAGCCACTTAAAGAAAGATTTAGATGCACCAGGAATAATAGTGTGTGAAAGAACTGTACAAAGACACCTGAACACAGAAGAGTGTGCATGTAGGCCTCAATGCAAACCCCTTTTAAACAGCATTCATAAAACACATTTTTAAAATCTGCCAAGAAATATAAACAGGAATCTGAAGCATTCTTCAACAAAATGCTCTGGTCCAGCAAATTTAAAATATAACTTTTCGGCAAAATTGAAAAAAAAAAAAAAAAAAAAAAAAAAGGGAAAACCTTCAATGAAGGAAACCTGAAGGAAACTTTGTACCTACAGTTAAACATGGAGGGAGCTCAGTTATGATATGGGTTTGTTTTAGCAGTTCAGGGACCGGATACATTAATGCGATTGAAGATCAAATGAATGTAGCCATGTATAAATACATTCTACTAAATACAGTCATACCATTGGCAGACCATTTACCTTCCAACATGACAGCAACCTAAAGCATATGGCTATGTGAACTCTGGAATTCTTGAAGGAAGCTAACATAAAAGTTCTAGAATGACCTTTACAATTACCAGTTTTCAATCAAATAGAAATGTTTTGTATTGAATTGAAAAAAGCTGTAGCCAAGAATTGTGTATCCTGTCTGTTTAAGCGGAAGGAAATATGCATGACAGAATGGGCACCGATTTCAACAACAAAATGTAACACACTGGTTAAGGACTTATCATACTTTTGTCATTAATAAATACATTAAATTAAATACATGTGTTTGTTTTTTGATAAAGATTATTAAATTACTGGAAATTGTGTATCTTGCTCTTTATTTAATTAAAATGTGGTTAAATTTTATTAAATGCTTGTCCTTAATCTGTTACCTTGAATTATGGTATAATACGTGTAGGTGGCAATACTTTTGTCTGTGACTGCCTATATGATACATGAGTCTTGAGGCCCCAAGTATGGCACCAGGGGGAAAATATGTCAATGAATGTTTAACTTAGGCAAAACAAAAGGCAGGATGGATAGATAGATAGATAGAGAGAGATAGATACATAGATAGATAGATACTGTTAAACTAAAAAATAAAAAACTACTTGTAAACTTATCAAAACCAATCCACTTTCAGCATACAAAACAGCTTATTTTTATTAGCCCACAAGGTCATATTTTACATCTAAATGAAGAAAAAGTAACTGTATGTGTGACAGAGGATTTCATATGTTAAAAAGCTGGCAGTAGCACTCTGTGGATGAACAAACCCATTATTATATAAGCATATGTGTCCAACTCAAGAAGCAGGATGAAGGACATAGTTTCCCACTGAAAACAAATTAGCCAGTATTGTCGCCACAGAGCAGGGTCCCTACAGTTTAAAGTAAGTACTTAGGAATTTAGAAACAGACAACAACTCATTTCAGACAGCAGATAGGAATGTCACACAACAAGATTCAAAACTCAAAACTCAATGTTACTGATCTCATTATGATCACACATGCTTTTTGCAAAAGTTGTGGCTACTGGAGTTTGTAGTTTAACATACAACTACATTAATACATTATTATTATTTTTTTTATTTTTTTTTAATAGCAAATGGATGTTTACAAAAAAAATGGAATAATTGTAAACATTATTGTAAACTGTCCAAATCAACAATGCATGAGACTTATGTTCGTTGAATGTTGTTTGTTTTAAAGAATGAATGACTTTAAGCTGCCACCTGTTACAACAGTCTCTTTGGAGTCTCTCCTAATGACTACATGATTACAAAGAAAATGTCCATATGGATAAACCATCGCAATTACAAGAATGTCCAGAAGAAACTGTAGGGACTAATTCTGTAAAACAGTAAGAGAAAAAAGGTACCTGTAAAAAAGGTACCTATAAAAACAAACACAACCACATGTCAATGATATTGTACGATTAATCAGGAGTTAGGATGCTTGCTGAACAGTTTTACCTGGCCTTTCTGTCAGTTTTAAGTAGGTTACTATATTAACTAACCAACAAAAAAGCAAAACATTTGTAAACATGTGATCAAACTGGTCGTTAGCAGTTAAACTAAAAAGGTTCCTCTTGAAATAAACTGAACTGAATGCATTAATTTGGACTGTTTATTGTTTCCCTCATTATTGTGTGTATGTGTGTGTGTGCGTGTGTGTCTATTTATATATATATATATATATATATATATATATATATATATATATATATATATATATATATATATATATATATATATATGGTGTGTGTGTGTGTGTATTTTAGACGTTTATATGGGTCTTTCAGTATTGCTTATCCAAAACCACAACTGCAAAGCTGTTGAAAATTTGGAATAACCTCAACAAAATCATTACCAGGTCATAATGTGCATGGAAAAAGTAATCAAGTAGGCATACATCTTATTATCAACACGTGAAATGAAATATGGACAACTTGATTGAAAACATTCATAATCTTTGTGAATACGAGTATCATTTTTTCCAGTAGACAATGTGACTCTAATTCAAGCCACAACTACAATTAAACATGTGGAAATAAGCACATGCCCTCGAACAGTGTCTTCACATACTTGGGCTCACTGGCAGTCATTTGTTTTGCGCAATTTTGTAAACAAACTATTTTTCATTTCATTCACATTGCTGTGTACTCTTCCACAGAAACCTACAAAACCTACCGCTAGCTGGCATGCTGTAATACCATTATAACAATCCTATGTTACACTTGAGTGACTGTACTGGAGGCTGTTTTGAACTTACTTCTCCTCTTTGTGTAAATGTGTTCAATTGAGCACAATTATATATTTTTCACACTGCCAAGAAATATGTTGCATGGTAAACAAAACTATTAAAATGTACACATTTTGACTGGAATTTACGTCATATAGCTTGCAGAAAAAAAAAAAAAAAAAAAAAAAAAAAAAAACATTGTTCTAAGTTTAATTTTCTTAGTGAGGCTTGTATAGTGCATATATGCAAAACCATGCATTTCACAAAGCCACATTCTGTAATAAGTCTGCAACCTATGTCTGCAATCACCTCTGACCAAGACAATCAGTTACCTGAAACCTTGAATCAGCTAAACTGTTCAATTATGGTATTTGTCATGTTTGTTGTTAATACATGGGTTACAGCAACTTAATTTGATTGAGGCTTTATCTGTTGTTTTGTTTGCTATCAACCTCTTTGTTGTCAGGCCATGTTATACAGTACCTATTATACCTGCTTGTTTAATTTTAAGCATTGCTAAATGATTCCAATCTGTTTCTCACAGGGTTAGAAACTAACAACATGGTGCTACTAGTCCAAAGGACTAGTACCTTTTGAAACTTACTAGTCCTTATGTGAAGTGCCTATGTTGGAAATAACAGCAACAGCCGGGGTCCCTAAAAATAGGCTTACATTATATTTTGCTAAAACATGTTTTAACAAAGCACCTGTTTGCACCTCATTACTGAGCGACTAACTGTACTGTGTGCTGAGAAACTGACACTGACAGCAGCAGACAGGATGACAGAGGAAAGAATTCGCTCAGCTGTGTCACCTTGCCGACCATGAAGCTCCGCCTGAAACTGACACCGATGACACAAATAAAATGTTTATTTTATTGTACATTACAAAAATGCTAGCTCGTTATGAATTACTATCTACAATAATTAATGTACACATACAGTCTTCACTAAAGTCCCAATTTAAAGACAGTACGTTTCACTGTAGCCCTCGGGATGAAATTGTTAGCTAGCTGGCTATTTTTATTTATTTTTTTAATTAGCAGTGGGAGAAAACCGCTTTAGCAAGTACAGTAGAATCTGCCAGAACTGACGGATGCTGTATCTACTATAGATACTAATGAGACCAGAACAAATACAAAAGATAAACGAGGGAAACAGATCTTTTCAAGAAAGCTGGGAAACTTTGTATAAATGGATTTTATATTTTTAAATGCTGCAATAACAGTTCTGCTTGTGAAGCAATCCACACGATAATTTGACAGAATTTATTTATCATTTATTTGCACTGTGCGGGACCATATTTTCCCCCATTGTTGCTTGAGCCCCGGAGCGCCCATGGAATTCGTCATAATCCGGTATAAATCTCCACATTTTTGTAAAATGACTTTACACTTACTTCAAAAGATGCAACGTGTTTCATTAAATTCAAACGATAAACTTTGCATCCCGCGCAGAGGGAGAACACAAACGTAAAGCATCATTAAGTAGGGTTGGCATTGCAGGGGAGATGAAGGGAGGTATCAGTTCCGATTAACTGTTTTCTAAGCATTATTTGTGAATGCTTATTCACCACTGCTACACCCTGTTAGAAAATTGGCTTCCCTGCATTTTTTTTTAACGCAAGACTGAACCTGAAAGTTTATGTATACACTTGTTTTAAGCACTCGCCCAGAGGACTACTGAGACACAGACATCAACTAGTCCTCACCAGATTTAATTCGCCTCAGACGAGCAGGCTACCGTGATTTTCTAATCCTGTTCTCTCATCCTGACTGCAGTGCAGGTAGTTGCTGTCTGTTAACTGTTACCTACCAGTTAGTGGACTTAGCAATGGAGACGGCACACCTACTTAAAAGCGCACCTTAGTACCGGTCTGTAACAGGGGTGTGCTGTTATGGTGTGGGTATCCGCTGAGAAACATAAGAGACACAGAGGGTTGTGTATCTGAAACGCCGCTCAGGCATCCAGGTTTTATTTTTTCAAGCAGTTGCAGTGTTGGTGACCGCCACTAGGGTACCAGCAATGGCAGCCCTAGGGCCGGAGGATATATACTTAGCAGTACATGAATAACAAAACGGAAAACCAAACCACTGTTCAAAAACAGCTAAGAAATAAAAGGCGGCCAAGCTCAGGCCGTGCGCTACTCCCACTACACAGGGAGGTCCCGCACCAGGAACCTTCTTCCTAACATTAACTAAATAAACTGGTAGGATTAAAAATCCCCTAAAATAATCCCTACCATAAAGTCCTTCACCTCCCGACTGCGCAGACAAAGCACCAAACACACAAACAGCACCGCACCAAGATGAACAAAGAAACTGGCTTTTCAACTTCTTTTTAAAGGCAGGTGAGCAGGGTTAATTGATTGTCACTTGTTCAATTCCCCCATGGCCACCTGCTGCACATTCCTTTTAATTAGGCAAGCAGGTAGGTCTAACCTCCCAGCCCTGCCATCCAATTAAACAAATTAAACACATCATTATTTACAACCTAACCCAAAGTCATATTTTATTTAGAAATCCCAAAGCAAACCATACTATTTACAGGACAGGCCTAAGCCCTGCCACAGGGTCTATGACAGTTGTCTTAACTAAAGTATTTTTGTTGGTGTTTAGAATCACTTTGCATATCATTTTCTGTTTTCTGTTTTGTCACATCCTGGTGATTTAAAGTTTAAACCCTGTTATAACTTTAAATGGGCTCTCAAACATACTGTAAGTTCAGCATGTAACAATTAACCTGTCTCCCTGCAACACTGGATGTAAGAAATACTTCATTCAACATCTGTGGATCAAAAGTAAGGGTAGTCTGTTGTGGTGGGGAAGGTCAATGGTTACATGCTGGTCAACCAGCTTAACAAGGAGAAAAGCCTAGTGTGAGTGAGTGAGTACAGAGGGATACTTTAAACTTTTGAATTTTTAAAACTTGTTCATGATTTTAATACCATGCAGCTTCAAAGTAATAAAAACAGTAGCTCTGATGTAATCCTCTGCTTAATCTCAGGATTACATCAGAGCTTTTGCTGGCCACACATGAAGACTTGGTACTACAGTATTTGGAAATGCTAACACTGACTTTGAACAGTTCTCTTCTCTGCCCTGGAATGAATCATTTTTCCACATGACCTTTTAGCACCACAAAGCCACAGAGGAAACTACACAATAGACTTCCAAATGGGAATTCAAGATTACAGTTCTCAGCTTGGCAACAAAAGAAGAGACTTGCAGTAAATATCTAAGGAACCACCAGATATTTAAGACTGGCCTGTTTTTAAAATGGCCTACTGTAATTCACTGGTAAATTACAAATATTTTTTAATCAACTTTAACCGAGTAAAACGTATACAAGGGTCATTATTTACAAAGCATTTACTCCAGTCTTTAACTAACTCCTATTTTTGAAGGTAGGAAGATTATTAAGATAAAAGACACTGTAGTCTAAATCCATTTTACTTTACTGTTCAGTATTTGATATGTTTGTCTGCTTTCTTCATACACGACAGAGCAACTCTCTCCTTGCCCTGTTGGTAGGTGCAAAGCAGGTGAATGATACTCTGCAAACTGAAACATTTGACAAGCAACATCCTGTAGGTCCAAGAAAGAAGAAACTACAGTCTTGTGGAAATACACCATAGACAGTTCTACTTTTTCTGGCTACGCTGGCATGAAAGAAAAACATGCATGCCTTTATTTAAGACAGTGTAGTGGGATACAAATGTTCCCATTTTACAATCTGATAGTTTATTTTTTTCTCCACATTTTACAAAAAACTCAACCAAGTATAAAACATGAATAGCCAGGTTTCCAAATATTTAATTTATAGCATATACCACACCGATTTTACACTCTCATAAAATGAAATGCATATTATTCTTAACCCCTTCTAATATACGCCAGCATAAGAGAACTTGTATTATTACACTAAAGCACTGAGAAAACTATTATCCTGTAACTGTTAATTCTATTTAAAAAGTAGGAAGAATCATCTGATTTCTCATCAGAGAACATACACAAGTAAACAAACTTTAGTTTAGCAATGCACAAGTAATACATATGTTATTGGGTAGCTACCTATATGAGGCGTAAAACTCAAACTAGGGTAGCAGAGCAATTATTAAATCAATCAATGCTTATGCAAGGCTATCAAAAAGCCATGACGATCAATAATCAGTTAAACAATCATTTGCTGCATCTATATCAGCTACCAGACAATAATGCCCTCATTGTTAGACAGGAAGCCTGAAGAGAACACAGCAACTGTGCATTACCTTTGCCATCTGCGCCTGCACTCCATTGGCTTTGAGAGAGGTCACTGCTTTCTGCGCTGCTGCCGGGCTGTCGAAATCTACAAAGCCATAACCTGGAATAAAAAAATTAGCATGAGAATCATTTTCATTGACAGCATATAATGAATTGGTACCCTTTGAAACAGCATGATTTAAAGGGAATAAAGATATAAATGAAGTTAGTAAGTCTGATGCTGAATTCAGTTCAAGTTTTCACTTGTCTCAAATTTTATTTGTATATTTCATTTCGCAACGTGATTTCCTCCGGTTTCCTGACGTATTTCTTGATTCGAATCCTGCGCACCCTGGGAAACTTGATTGCATTTCTGGAAGGAGAATCTTCCCACTAAACAACACGTCATCTCCAAGCGCTTAAAGGCTCTGCGGGGCTTTCACTCATGTTGTTTCTTTTGTCTGGCCTCTCCATCATGTGCGGCAGGGCCGAACAGGGAGACGGCCATCTTTGCAGCCTGGAGGAAAGGCTACCATCATCCATGGATTCCCTAAGGTTTCCTCCTACCAGTAAGTAGGTTTTTTTTTTTCCTTACTGAGTGCTTAGCAGTTCATATTTCGTTTCTGTAGGGTGTGTGGCAGGCTGGAGAGGCTGGGCTCTCCCTCGGTGTGGTCATGCTCTGGGGGGGGGGGGGGGGGGGGGGGGGGGGGGGGGGGGGGGGGGGGGGGGGGGGGGGGGGGGGGGGCTCGTGTCTTAGCAGCTACTTTTCGGCTGTTGCGATACTCATTCATCATTTTTATTTTATCCAGTCATTCATCCTTTTCCTATTTTTTGGGGGTAGTGTGCCACTGTGGGTTTTGCGTAACCATCATACTCATTATCCAGTGATGGTTTGGCGGCTTTGTCTTGGGGGAAGATGGCCATCACGCCACTGCCTACCTGCGGCACTAGCCTACATGATATCGTCTGTAGCCGGCCAGCATTGCAAGTAACTGTTGAGCACCCAGGGACAAGGTCTCCGGCCAAATTCATCATCGTTATTAATTTGTTTGTTCAATTGTAATTCAATTAATTCACAGCGCAATACATTAGACAGCTGCAGAGCTTGATATTGTTTCTGAACACAGAGCCTAACTTCCTTTACATTACTTCTGAAAAGGAGTAATTGGTAGAAAGTTGTGTTGTAGCTAGAAGAAATATCGATGCTCCTCACTTAATGAGAGGGCTACTGCTCTATTTTTGTTCCTTTTCTTCTTGTTTCTAGGGACTTTAGTCAATAAGCTACTGTGATATAAGAGGACATAACACAGCAATATATTTCAAGCTTCAGTTTTTTCAGAAGTAGCTGTGCTTACAACAAACACTGTGCACATTTTATTTTATACACTTTAAGGTAATGTTGCAGGCAATTGGAGGGAGACTCGCTCATTTTAGAAACTTTTGGGTATCAATTTTAGCAGCCTAAAAGAAAGGAAATGACAAGGTAAATCTCACTAATTTGGATGTTTTTGACCTTGGCTGGAATACATTGTCATGGTCTTTCTTAATTTCATATACCACATTTATTAATCACTTTAATAGTCCCCTCCTGTGATACAACCAGAAGAACTAATTTTGAAAATATTGTTATGCTCCCTAAAACACAATGATATATAATAGGTTTACTGCACAGCGTTTATTTTTCTTTCTAAACATGAAATAAATTATTTTGCATGCAATCCTTTAAACCTTTTGTGTATACCAAAAAAAAAAAAAAAAGGTGTCCGCCTGAGTAAAATAAATCTTGAAAATGGCAGAGGGAACTTACAAAAATATTTTACATTGCCAAGAAACTCAACTCTGCCTTTACTTCTGTGACATAGAGCACAAGGGATCATGGGGTATAAAGAGTGGTCCAGGGCTATTTTTCTATTGGCTGTCATCTGGGTGTCATTGAGTGTGAAAATCACTTTCACACTGGCGCCCCTACTCGGGTCCCAACCGGGGTTCTGAATATCCGGGTCACAAACCCCGTAACCGGGTCGTACCCAGGTTGGCCCGGGTTGGCATACTTTGACCCGCATTATGGGCATTCGGAAGCAGACAAAGTAACAACAGCCACATCTGCGTAAGGGACATTTCTGTTTATTCTGTTCAGCCATATTTCTGTTGATTGAGACACATCATGAGCCAGATTGCAGCAGGTTCTAATCAGTATTTGGGCCGATGATTCAATCCAGCAAAGCTCGGGTGGAATTGTTCATAGCAAGCTGCCTCCAGGACATTGTGTACGCGTATTGTGTACTTTCTTTTGTCACCCAGGTCGACCCTGCTTTTTCTAAAAGCAGTGTGAAATCGTGTAGCCGACTCGCATAACACTGGGTTGCAATCCCAGGTGTAGCATGACAGTATAAAAGGGGCTTATGAAGAAGGGATTGGACTGATTTTCTCAGTGTTTACATTTTTTTTTTTACATTTCAATGTCGTTTTACTGTTGTCCAGGGTCCACGGAACAAATTTATTACCGTAACCTGGGTGAATGATAGCATAATGTAGTTGAACACAAAAATGTGGATTTTGTAAAGCTGTGTAAAAACATGTTGTGATTGCAGTATCATTACCGTAATGAAATATTATGTGAAATACATCAAATAATTTGCTTGACTGATTCCGGTATTCCCAATTGTCTTATTTAAATTGTATTAAAAAAATTATAATTAAAACGATAATTAATTAATAATGGTCTTTACTTTATTAATGTGTTGTTTTTTATAATTACAGAGAAGTTACTATAGTAAACGATTGAAGTGAAAGTCAAATATATGGTAAATAAATACCAATAAATCCAACAAATACACTTTTATAATTGCATCTGCTGTGTAAAGCATTAATCTTTGCTTTGTGTGCATGCATAACACAGATTATGTTTTTCGTCAAGACACCCTGGGCAAGAGTAAAACAGACTTCGCAAGGTTTTTATATTTTTGTACATCAATCAAATCAGCTCAAAGCAGCTCAATCTGACACCGCTCCATTGACTCTCAGTAGAAAAACCTTTCCCAAGCTCTCTGTATATATCCCACAACCCTATGCGTGCAGCGTGATGAAAATCCCTATAGAGAATCAGCAGAGTTGAGTATCTTGGTGTAATAGAATATCTTTGGTATTTCTAAAGACTGGAAGGTAACAGTCACAATATTTCAAGCAGCTCATCTGTGTTTTCCTTTCATGGCACTACAAACTTATCATACCATCTTAGTTGCAAATATTTTCAAACTGTCAAAAGACATGAAGTAAATATATGCATATCAAACATTAGCTGGAATTATAAAACATTTGGAGTAAATAGCATAATGTCAATACTTTCTATTACTTGTAATTGTCTTTCAGTACAATTTCATATCACAAAACATCATAAATTTAATACAGAAGAACACCATCTGAAGCACATCCCTATACATACTGTACATATACAAACAACAACACGAAGTCTGCTGCCCATGCAGCATTCCAGCAGGCTGTGGGATGACATTAATCACTTGGATTTTACATCACCCAAGGGAGGACGAGCGCTGGGAGTAAGGATGGAACCCATGACCTCCTACACCAGAACATGAATTCTACTCTGGACAGCATTCTATCACTTGAGACTCATAATTGTTTGATTGTCTTCTGTTATTAATATCCCATAAAACATCGACCCCAGGAATGTTGTTGTAGGAGCTCAGTAGACCCCTGCTGAAAGGCTCAGGTCAGGTGCTGTTACTGACCTGTGCAGGAAAACCCCTTCAACAAGAAGGTTTGTCACCACCCACATGTAGGCCTAGAATTCCAATAACATAACTGGCAAAAGAAAATAGCTCCTTCAGTTCAATACTTTTTTTTTTTTTTTTTAATCTCTCATTGTTTTTAATTTGAAAACACAGATAATATTTTTTGGGTACATACAAGTAGTTCAAAAAAACTATATACAGTACACAGATGGCAAGGCTTGCTGAAAAATAAGTAAATAGATACTTAAACATACCGGTAAGTGCCAATATAAGGTTGCCATTTTTAAGTCTATGCATGAGAAATAACTTTAACTTTTAGCTATTCATTTGGAAATGCTTTTGGAACTGGAACAAATATATCAGTCCCAAGTAACATGGGGGGAGCTACATTGTACATCACTAACTGCTGTGACTGAAAAAAACGTGTGTTCTGGCAGGGAGAAATTTAACCCCCACACCTGGGCAGCGCTTAGCCAATTGTACACCGCCCCATGGCAACTCCACTGTCAGCAGAGTGCCTTTACCAGATGCGCCTGGACACCGAAATCTCAAAAACTTTTGTTAAAGAATCTTCCCAGATAATTAGAAACTTAAATCTGAGGATGTGACTACGGCATGATTCACTTAGTATAAAGAACATTTGGAATTGAACATATTTTTTCTGTTCAAAGGATTCAAATTAATTAGGCATGTCTTTCAGATCAGTTAAAAAAAACAACTACAACAACACTGAGTTATGCAACCACAAACCAAAAGTTTATTTATTTTTTATATAAATACAATATGAAACATATTATTGTGAGATGCAATTAACAGGGCAGACATAGCCACAAGGGAAGTTCTGATAAGATTATGTAAATAAGCAATTTTTTCAATGGGCTCATCCAGTTGATATAGCCTGCAATAACCAGTTATTACAGGAAACAGGCGCTCATTAACACCAGCAACACTGTCAAACTGAAAAGTAACTTGCACAGAATATTAGAACTCTGGCAGAAAAAAAATTGCTCACCAGAGATTATAAAAAAATACTGCATGGGGAGGTTGTGTGTGATAAATGAGAATTGAATGCCCACCCTAGGGGTGGGCTGCTTGGATAAACCCCTCAAGCTTTGCCTCTTGGGTGGGCATTAAATTCTCGTATCACACTACCCCATGCATTATTCTCTATATTATATACTGCTTAGACTCCACTGAGAATATTGTGTTCAGCTCTGGTCACCTTACACCAATATAGGTAGATAGATGGTCAAACCAAGGCAATACCAACTCTAATTGGGACCAGCTACGAGGAAAGTCAATTAGAACAACATATTTTCAGTGTTGAAAAGGAAAGTTTAATCACTGTTTATACAACTCATAATAGTCAAAATAAGGTGAACCACAGTTGTGATCCCAATCTCATCTCAGAGGCTAGTATATTGACCCTAACTGGTTGCTACACCTTTAAGTAATGTTAACAGTTATTTGGCACCATCTTACTGTATATCTCTCATGGAGATGAGCTATGTAGAAATACCTTGGATGGGTCCGTAGAACTAGCGACTAAATATTAGAAGAAGCCGTGACATGTTATAGAATGGAACTATGGACTGTGTATGGTCTGAGGCATCTGAATACTAAAATAAACTTCATACTGCCTTCTGGCCTGGATACTGGATCCCATCGTTACAGTGGGAAACATCTAAATTCTGCCTCTCTAAGACTTGTATACCTGTTATATTACATAAACAAACATCGCGGACACTAGCAAAAGTCACGGAATCCATGACACCCGCAACCACTGTGACTAAATCCCAGCCCTAGTCATAAGTGAACTTCTATTAATTCATTTGTTAGAAGATGAAGAAAAACACAAACACCAGTGAAAGAGCATTTGGGTTAAGAAGTGGCTCTTACACAGAGACAGGAAAAGGCTGCTTTCACAGTTTACTGAATGAGCATCAAAGTGACGATACATCCAGCTACAGAGTGGAGAACAAGTACAATATACAGTATTACGATTTATTTTATTTATTTATTGGCAGACGCCATTTATCTATCTAGCTATCTATCTATCTAGCTATATATATATATATATATATATATATATATATATATATATATATATATATATATATATATATATATATATATATATATATATTGATATATATGTACAGAAAGCGATTGTTTTTTTCTTCTTCTTTTGTCCGTCATAATAAAAAACGTCCTTTCATGGTTATATTATCACAGTGCTGTGGAGTAACAGTTTAAAAAAGGTAACTAAATAACAAAATAAGGTCATTGGTTTAGCAGAGTTACAGCAGCTATATTTGTATTCCCCTATAGTTAACGACAGTTGGACCAAAGATTTTAAGAAGTTTTAAAAACTTGTTAAAAGTAACTCTTCCAGCATTGACCAACCTTCATAAAACTCTATGAGAAGTATTTATTTGTCCTAAGTCCAGTAATTGCGGCTTTCCTGTCCATTTTAACTATTGTTCTCACTGTAGCAGACAGAATCACGTGACATACACCAGAGCTCTGATTGGATATTGCCTGGATCCTGTTGCTTGTAGTAGGATTGTTGTCCACTTAAGCAATCGCGTTGCCAGGCAGTTGCCAGAACGTTGACAATACGTTGTCAAGGCTGTTATATGCGGCAATCCTCATGGGATTTGATCGCAGATGATAAAAGTTGCTAGTAAATCTAACATGGGCTTTAAGGTACATCTATTTTATAACAAGCAACTCTTGTATATTATCCTTTCAACACCATAGTATACCCTACACTGCAGAATACTATTATTCAATAACCCATATACAACATGCAGCAAGTCTCCCAATCTTTGTAAAAGGGTGTGCATTATATTCTGAAAATTACACTACGAAATTTAATCAATGAGAGGTCTTTATCAAAGTCAATACATATACAGCTACGGCTAAACATTTTGCATTAGCCTATCAAATGAACATAGTTTGCTTCATGAAGTCAAATTAAATCTTCTGAATAGCAATTAACATATTGAATTACATACCGCTTTGTAGTTTTTCACATACTTGAAGAAAAACTGACACAAATTGAAAAAAATTGAACACGAAATACTGTACTACGATTATGGCTTCCGGTAGACTTTTGCGATTTAAATTTTGTAGTTTCTTTGATTCCATGATGTTAAATAAAAGATCAAAATGATGTTGATATAGTGATTCTTTTTTTTTAATTATGTCTCAATCCTAAAATTGTAAGTGATGAAGTCTTTTGGCCACAGCTGTTATTTATCAGTGCTGTACATATGTGTTCCTGTCTACTATTAAAAAACAAAACAAAAACAAAAACACATGCGCTGCAATTATGTTGTTTTTTATGGTTCATTGTTTATGACCTTTATATCACAAATAGTCTTGCTACTATTCGATTTGTATTGTTTTGCCAAATCGACGATTAGTTTTTTGTCAATCTTCATTTTTCAATTGAAGCAGAGAATGGGTGAAAGCAACCTTTATGCTTAAAAAAAAAAAACAAACAGACTTTTTATGCCACTGAGAAACTTCTCATTTAGCGAAATCCCTTTATCACATTCAACATGCAACAAAACCATGGTTACCAACATTCTAATTGAAATAATGTTTGGTCACAGCGGAGCTATATCTTGTATAGATAAAGATCCTACACAAATTAAAAATTGTTTCAAATAAGCCCTAGAAATCGCAATATAAAAGTGTATTACACAGACTTTTTACAAGTACAAATAATATACACAGAACAAAACATTAGATAGCTCAACAGAACTAACTTGCACTTATTATCCAGAGTCTGAGCTCAACCCCTCTCCTGCTTCAGCACAGCCAGACTCCAGAGTCACTGGAAGGCCAGACAGACAGGGCTGCTTTGTCCTGACACGGTATTGTGCATAATACTCATTAAGTGTTTCCTCTTGGGTCACATTTTCAAATCAAACTAGTAACTGTCACTGTATACCTATAGCAAAAGCCTACCTACACCTACTAATTTCAAAGTAGGCGCTTTGAATGACAGGCGCTGTAGCTGGCAAATGAAAGTGCACAGTTGGTGCATGTTTGATGATTGACAGTCATTTAAACGAATGGAAATATTCTAGCGCTGCTTCAGTCAATGAGATCTGTCAGAACAGGATGAAATGATTGACAGTGAAACTACACTAGCCTATTAAGGGACCACTGAGTTGACTGACAGTGACCCCTCATTCAGAGTGGAACGGAGATGGGACAGACAGCAAGTATTAAAACTACACAAACTAGAGATGAAATTATAATTTTGGTAAGAAAAAAGAAATAGCAAATGGTTTTATCGACATTTCTCGTATAGAAATTTATTTCACTCAAACTGATATTTTTTGGGAATTCGACATTTAACGAACTTTACCGGTTAAAATAAAAAAGTAGCAAGCCTAATCATAAGTGTTTCATGCAATGAATAAACCAGGACTAGGAAGGGCTATATGTAACTGCAGGGAAAGACAATGTCACCCTTCCCTCTCTAAGCAGGTGCTGCAACTAGCTAATAGGGACACTTAGCGAGCAAGGGATGGTAAAATAGTCAATACATTCCCCATCCCATTCGTTTTGCTTTCTTAGAAAACAGATAGCTGTTTGTGGGAAGGTGTACTAGTCAGTATTATTCAAAGAAATGATTATCTGTTGATGGGTATCCAGGATATTCAGCAAAGGGTGTGAGTGGGGTAACAGAGTGAGAACACCACGCAGCATATGTATGTCTGTATGCATGCATGCATGTATGTACGTTGGTATATACAAGCAACTTTAAAAAAGAAATTCAGATCTGGACACATCCTAGTGGTCATAATCCACTGAACCAGCTTTCGCTAGTTGTAACCAGAGTGCAGTAAATATAACTCCACCAAACGTCATGACACACACATCTGTGAAACACATTTATTTTGTTTAAAGACTGAAAAATATTAAAGCTGCCAATTGACTGTATTGCTATAGTCACTGAACTTTAACCAAAAACCAAACACCAAAAAAACTAACATGCAAACATGAAGCAGCCCCAATATATCAGTAGTGATATCTAAAAAAAAAAAAGTCTAAACCCATGGGTTGTCCAAATAAAGTAGGCAGAAAGTGAACACCAAATATATCCTTACAGTACATGCTTACAAAAACAGACTTTTTCTTTTTATCACAGAAGAGTGACCGTTTTCCCATAATCAGTTTATGAGCAGGAACCTGAGCCCATAATATGAGTATCAGGTTATAGCAATGCCTGGTAAGGAATCCAAGAACTTAAACTCTTCCCTTACCATTACATTTAAAATGGGAATGGGCAATGTTTCAAATAATATCTTTGGACTTGTTACCTCAGTCTTGGGACCTTGAAGTCTAACTTGGTAGTACGAAACCAGACATGGTAAATGTCTTTAATTGTCTCTTTCTGTTTTGAAACTGGAATGTTTTCTGAGGATTTGGATGAATAAGCAAGACCTTGAATATGGCAACTGCTGACAACCCCATTAAGACACCAACATAAAACGTTGTTTCATCAGATGTGATTCCAGCTCCACTGTCTGTGAGACCTAGTGATCTCAGAGAGCTGTTAGCCTGACAGATCTGGTGAGGAGGAGAGCCATTGGCAGGGGAAGCCCTCAAGACAGGAAAACAAATAACTTAACAGGGCACTTTCAGCAAAAGGGCTTCTGAAACAGAACAGGTAAAGCAGCAGACAGAATAATCTTCTGTTTTTGATGCATTGTACATTTATTAGCAGTAGACACTGACATCTGCAAGCAACTCAGTATTAAATCTATGAAATCTGTTTCTACAAAAATACTAAGATGGGAAGGTTTTGTTTTTTGTTGTGGTTACACACTGTTCAAAAACACTACCTGCAGACTCATTTCTAGTTTCATTCTGGGATCTGTTTTTCCAATATTGAGTTGTTATCATATCTTTATATCTGTTTTTAACTGGCTTTGGTCTCGTCTGGAGATCCAAAGTTTCAGGACATAAAAGTCTTCCTCATTCCATTCAAATCATGTAACATGTCAACTTGTCTAGCCCCACTTACTCTATGTGTATATACAGGTATGGCTAAAAAGTTTTGCATCACCTTAACATTTTAGGATTAAAAAAAAAAAAAAAAAAAAAAATATCATCATCATCATCTTTAGCCTTTTTCAATCCACTGCTTGATGAAGGCCACCCTAAGATTCTTCCACAAAAGTCTGTCTGCTGCATCTCTCATCAATGTTGCTCCGTTGTGTTTCCTAATTTCATCTTGCCATCTTCCTGGAGGTCGTCTTCTTGGTCGCTTTATATCTCTTGGGATCGTCTAGTATCTCCTTGGTCCAGCGATGGTCTGTCCTTCTTGCCACTGCCACTTCAGTTATTTCGCTCTTATAATAACATTGCATACATTGTATGAACATAATTTAGATGTTTTATTTAACATCATGTAATCAAAGAAACTACAAAATGCATTCCATTGTGTTTTAAGACTCCTTAATCCTCTCGGGTATGGACTCAATGAGGCGCTGAAGGGTCGAGTTATTCTTTAGATTACACTTTACACTTGATTCTAGTTTTTTTTCAGTTGCATGGTTGACTTTTCCTGACTTCCTGCCCTGTCAGACCCCAAACATTCTCAATAGGATTGAATTTCCAGGATGAAATTGAAGTGGCGTGATACTCTCATCTTCCAACCATTTCTTCACTTATCTGGCTCAATGGCAAGGGGAAGTAAAAAGCACTGTTAGGAAAATAGTTCTGAGTGGTAGGGAGGAGTTGGTCTTGGAGTATTTTCAGGTACCAGTCCTTGTTCATAGTTGTCCCCTTGGGTAAAACATGTAGGGATCCTGTGCCTTTGGCAGAAAAGCACCCCCAGATAGGAACAGTTTCCGGATGCTTCATTGTTGGGAAGGTACATTCTGGCTTGTATCTTTCTCCTTGCATCTTTAAACTCTTAATCCAAAACCATCTTTGGTTCAGCCTTTGTATGTGTGACAAAAGTTCAGGAAATACATGATGTTTTTCTTGCTCAGTATGGTCCTCTTAGCAGGTCTCCCTGACACCAGACCATTCTCCAAGAGGCACCTTCTCACAGTTTGTGCAGACACCTTGCATTGCTGCAGTAAGTGAACACTACTGACCGTCCTATCTCTCAAACTCGAACAGCATAGGCGGTGATTCTGGTGAGCAGTGCTGTCTTTCGGGTGCCCAGACCTGGGGGCAGCTTTACAGCTTTCAGGCTTATATTTCTGGATGATCTTGTGCTTTGGCTGGCATAGCCTCTATTGGCTATCTGCTTAAACCTTCCTTATGAAGTGCAATGATGACTGAGCATGTTCACTGAGGTGTTCACTTGTGGTAGCAATACACTAGCAAAAGTCACAGGGCAGTGACATCAGCTCCCTAGCAACAGGCCTCCTGTATTGGGAATGGATTTTTTCAATGCAGCAAGTTTGTGCATTTGAGAAAGGAGAGTAAAACTAAATTAATTGGAGATTTAAGTTGATGAGACGCAATTACCCTCCACAGTACGAACTAAAACGGTGTGCTGCTTGTTATACAAAAAAATGAGAAAATGCAGGTTGCATAGATGATTTGTACTGGAACCTCATGCCCCTGATAAAACGAGGGAGTGGTTGTACAGTATTTGTTAGCCTATTTGTTTTTCTATAGGTCTCTCACTATATAGCGGCTCTCAGTATATAGCAGATTTATATTGGAGCTCGTGACCCGCAATATATTGAGTAGGTTGTGTATATTTTTTACCAGTAGGTACTATTAAAGACTACTCTTAACAAAGTTTTACCATAAGTGATAGGAGTTTTTATTTTTTTACATCCTTCATTTTTTTTCTTATGTAAATCGTCTTACAATAATAGCAACAAACAGTTTTTGAGTCATTAAATTAACCTTCTGAGTTACAGGTTAAGTGTTTTATTTCCCTTCATTTTTTTTTTAAAGATGTCACATGCACTTTGGAGTATTCATTTATTTACAGTAGCCTATGAGGCCAAACTTCTATTTCCTATATTGTGTGAAACAAAAATAAAACAGTTAAGAAGCAGCCCACGATAGATTGAAGACTAAAAAGAGTGTCGTAGTTGTTTGTCACTTCACAGTTTTCCCTGCTGACCTATTTTCCTTTCAGAGAGTGTGCAATTGCACACCGGAGTAATCAGCTTTAATAAACAGAGTCCATAGTGCCGAGATTCACGTGCCTTGTCTGTTTGGAATTTAAAGCTAAACGTTCTGATGATGAACACAATATTAATTGGTAAAATGTGACTGAATTATTACTACCCACAGATAGGTTGTATTGTATGTGAAGCATAACAGATTTCCCTAAACAAGTTACTTAAAAAAAAAATGCTAGTAAATCCTGGAATAGATGTTTTACTAATACAAGTGAATGACAGAGGCTGCATGAAGAAGACCCCTTCTTTTTGAAACAGCCATGAATGTTGAGGTTTTTACGGGTTTCACTGTACTTTCAGAAATTCATATTTTTTAAGGTTTTAACTGAAATCCAACAGTAATAGTTTTAGCAAACAAAATAATCTCACAAATCTTCTCCGTCAGGCACTTTCATTTGCCGTAATATGAAGTGCACTTAAAAAAAAGAAAAAGAAAAAACACGTTACAGCAAATATGTAATCTCTGACTACTTCACTTCCTAGGTCATTCACCTCAGCCATGTCTTCAGGGTCAAAGCATTACACTGGCTGCAAAGCAAGTCACTCATTAGGTGAAGCAGCTAGTTGGTTGCTGACAGGAAAGAAAGCCATAAAAGGGGCGCAGACAAGTTCACTCTCCAGGTGAAATTACCAGGACAGTCTGAGTAATATCTAAATAATTTAATTTATTTTCTTTGAAACACTTTCTATATGCATAAGGTGGAACCTCATTATAATTTAATTAAATACCACACAAACATGGCTATATTCATTGAAATACTTGTAAACAAACTCCACCAACCTGACTCATTTGCTTATTACCATATATATATATATATATATATATATATATATATATATAATATAGAAACGTGACCAGTTACCACCAGTTTTTTAAATCAAAATAAATTTATGACAGAAAAAAAACGAAAAGTAAGTAAGTAACTTAAGTAACGAAAAACCAACTTGCAAATAAGATGAACGAGTTGATAAGTTGATGAGTCAATGAGTTGAAAAATGCTAATTTTGGAAACCAAATAAAAATGATGGTTGTAAAACGAGATGAAAATACCTAGATAGGAATGAAAATGCTATGAACATAGGTTTCTTTCAGAACTATACATCTGAGATCTATAGAGTGAATAAGCCATGTACATGGCATGAGAAATGTATGGAATTATTTAATTAGGTACGATCCTGTTAAAGGGAGAATTTTAACACCCTCATTTGTCAGATGGATAATCATCACCTAGAAAGCTATTATTTTATCATTTTAAATTGTAAAGGCTGGAGGGCGATGAAGATGGAAGGTAATACTAAGAAGGAGTGAAAAGTGACAAAGAAATGATTACAGGTAGCAGAGCACTCCCCAAATGAAGTGTTAGCAGATTAAATAGATGACAGCCACAGACAGTGCCCTCGGAATAAGAACATGGACCCTTGAAATCTGCAGGAAGGAAACAGAAAGACTTATTCTGTTTTTCCTAAAAACAACCTAACTCTTGTGAAATTGTGAAAAGTTTTTCCAGTGCTTTCAAGGCTTGAGAGGAATGTCTCTTAAAACGAGCATTCTTGGAATGCTGAAAGCCGTAGCATAAGTGTTGCACTGACGTGGAGCACACGATATCAGGCACTGGACTTGCACATTTTTTCATGTCAATACAGGATTCCTGCAAAGAGTCTGCAGTATTGCATCAGCATACCTCGAATCACGTCAACATACTTCTAGTCGTCTCAGCTTTTGCTGTCTATTTTTACACAAATACAAAATAATACAAAAGCACATGTTTTGGTGCCCCCAGTGGTTCACCTTGTAAAAGCACTAGCTCTTGGAGTGTAGGCTACGTCATGTGAGTATGGTTTGAATCTTGTTGGCTATTGAGAAAACTCATTCGATGTTGAAAATGTGTTTGTAAATGAAGTGAATAGCCATCGTGTTTTCAAAACGTACTGATCAAAGCTTTGATTAATGCTTGCATCACTGTGTGTTGAGATAATGGAATCATTTGCCCAGATATGTTTGAACCAGGAAGGGAATTAACTAAATGTAATACATATTACAGTTATAGTGAGGTCATATTAAAAGCAGTTTCTACAGTATTTCACCAAGAAATGAGGTAGAAAGCAAACATAGAGGATATACAGACAGACAAAAATGAAATCCAACGGCTAGCTTGTAGAACATACTACTGACTATTTAATTTAGGCAGAGCACCTTGTGCAACTTTTCCTTTAAATGGTTTCCAATTAATCACAAAGTACAGGCAGCGTGCAGAAACCCACTAAAACATACAGCTCAGAAAGGTTCATTTTCTCATTCTGAAACATGTTGCTGCAGAATTTCAAATGAAGACCATTGTTAAATATGGCTGATCCTCTACTGATACCCCTGAGGTCATTAATCGCTTAAGAGTAAACAGCTTTGCTGTAAATTTTCCTGGCACTTTCACTGTATTAAAAAAGGTAATAAAATCGCAAGGATAAGAATTCTGGCTTTGTTGATAGCATCATACTCATGTTACATACTGCTTCAAATGATTTGTGTACTTAAGAACATTGAACTCCACTCTCCATGTGAACAACCTGATGATGAGCCAGACAATCAGAGCTGCTGCGTGATCAACAGGAAGTGAGCTGGGACAAAAGGTCTAAGTTTAGGAATGCGTGCACTGGGTTGCATTTTTGATGTACAGCCTAGTCAAACCAGTACTTGGGGAGGTGCCAGAGTAAGAATGCACAAATGGCTAAAAGGGGAAGTTACTTGATATGGAGAGGCTGAAGGAACAATCTAGCTTTTTAATAATATTAATAATAATTTAGCTGGAATTAAATAAAAAAAAACAAGATACAAACTGTACATTTAAAGAATGTTGGCCCTGCAGTGACCCCTTATGAAAATGCAGTCAAGAGACTTTTTTTATTGAAACCTGCTGAGGGTAAAAGTGTTCGATTATATTTACATCAGGTAAAATCTTAATGGATATTTACTTTTTTTTTTATTTTAAAAGGGGGGTAAATTCGCCAGTCCATCGTTTCACCTCTATAGAACTGGGCAGTTCTTTATATTAAAAAGTGTGTGTGCAATAAACATATGCACCATTCTGAAATTACAAAAATGTGTGTTGTTCTTGGCAGTAAATCATTTGCCAGAAATTAAGAGATAATAAAATATGTTTATTTTATCAAAAGTGCAATTCATTCAGTGTCTTATTCTACTGATAGTGAATTGTTAGTCTGTTCTCTATGTTATATGCTGTACAGGATTTTAGCTATTGGCAACCCTTTTCCTTTTCAATGGAACACCTTGTTCCATATCGTTATAGGTTCCTTTCATGCAAATGAACACTGAGTCAGTTAGTTCAGGACATATGTATTTGTATTAATTCTAACACCGAACTTCCCTGAATGAATTCAGCATTATTATTATTATTATTATTATTATTATTATTATTATTATTATTATTATTATTAATAATAATAATAATACTCCTCCTCCTACTACTACTACTACTACTAAATTATTTCCATGCCTCCCCAGCACATCAGCACACACACTGGCAGCGATGCTGGCTCCAGGGATCAACCACAGTGCGGTCTCCAAAGTGCATCAGCATGACAACCGTCTGGATTGAGCTAAGTAGGGTACATCCCTGAGGTCTTCAAGTGGGCACCTTCCATCCTTGGTGTTTCATCGACTAGCCCACGACACCTTAAGAGGGCTCGACAGTGATTCTGGCGTCCCAGCTTACTCACCCATACATCAGTGTTTCTTTCTTTCTATTGTGCTTAAGCTCTCCAACCAGAATCTTTCTGTCTCAACCACAGCCAGTTGCTGCTCCTCTCTGCTGCTTCAGATAAGTTCTTCACTGTGCGACTCAACTCTTGGCCACAAAATGCGACATCTCTGAGAAACAGGTTTGTAGAGTGTGCCACAAATCCTCGACGACCCACCTCCACTGGTAAACCTGGACTCTCCATCCTCGCTGTTCCACATCAGCAGCTAGTTGAGCATACCAAAGTTTCTTCCTCTCATATGCCTCATCCACAGCATCCTCCCATGGCACTCTTAACTCTACCAGTTGAAGTAGGTGTGCTGATCCAGACCACAAGACACAAGACAGACCACAAGACAATATCTGGTCGAAGGTTAGAGGTGGCATCTCAGGTGGAAAATTTTCCAGTCTCTAGCAGCTTCCAGTTGTCCTGGGCAAGGCTTGATTTTAACACTTTTTCTTGGCAGTTGCTCTCCTGGGCAGAGGAATGTTGTCTTTCGTGTGTAATGTTTTGATGGAACTGGTGGCAACTTATTTGTCATGTTACGATTGTCTTCCAATGCTAAGGCCAAACATCGCAACACCTGGTAATGGCACCAAGTAAACCATCCTTGGCTAAGACCCACCTTACTTTATGTCAAAATGTGCCTTAGTGTTGCAGGTGATGAATGCAAAGAACACAAGGGATCCTCTCCCACCCAGAGGTTTAGGTTCTGTGGTGATGGGAGAACATCATATATTGACCTGATGAGGAAACTGATCCTGCCCCATTCCACTGTCCATAGGTCTTGCTAGCCAAACCTGCGTTGTTCCACACTCTCCAATCTCATCCATTCTCCCTGCTTGGCCTGGGAGATGGCTTTACGCACCTCATCCCCTCCTCCTGCTTTTGCACCTCGTTGACTACCAGCTTCCTCCGTTGAGCTAATGCTGCCTTGTGCCATGTTTGACGAGCTGAACTGAGATCAAGACCCCCTCTTCCATGCTGAACTTGCTCCACGATATCACCGATTCGAAGGGTAGACTTTGCATCTTCCACGGCTAGGAGGTGCTGCCTCCTTTACACATTTGTCACGTGACTCTACTAATGTCATTCACAGTCGGACCTTGGCGCACATAAACTCCTCGGTTAGAGCAGAGGCTGGTAGCTGCAGTATTCCTTTACCATAAAGTCCCATTCTGCTGAGGCAGTGTGGAACTCCCAACCATTTCCTGACGTATGAGCTGATTAAAGCTTCCAGCTTTTCAACTTTTGTGAAGGAAACCTCATACACAGTCAGTGGCCACAGCAGCCTTGGCAGTAGACCAAACTGAAAGAACCAGAGTTTCAGTTTGCCCGGTAAAGCGCTGCTGTCTATGCTCTTTAACCCTTCTACTACTTGTTGTCTAACTTCTCCCACACAAACTATGTCCTTTAGATCCCCGTCATACCATCTCCAAAGACTTTTCACTGGCTTCTCAGACACTGTTGGTATTGCCTCACCATTAATGTAGAACCTTTTATCTACTACTTTACCTTTAATTATAGAGATGCTTCTTGATTTAGTGGGCTTGAATTGCATTCATGCACATTAAATGTTATTGGTTAATTTGTCCAATAACTGATTAGTGCAGGCTATTGTTGTAGTCATGGTTGTCATGTCCTCCATGTATGCTCGAATTGGTGGTAGTCACATTCCAGAAGCCAAGCGCTCTCCTTCCACTACCCATTTTGGTGCTCTAATAATTACTTCCATCACCATGGTAAAAGCTAGTGGAGAATAATGCATCCTACCATTATGCCAACTTCTAAGCACTAACATGTACAGCTGAATTGAGAAGCTGAAAAACTAAACAAATCTCCAAAGTAGGTTTTAACTAAATTTGCTATTGTCACCAGTACACTGCTGCCCAACGAAGTTCATGTGGCACTGAACTATATGCATTAGCCAAATCCAGGAATGTCACATGATTGCATTTGTTGCCAGATCACACTGATGTGTTCTAAGCATCCTGGGAAACCTGGAATGCCCGTTTTTTGTACCGAAGTGCCAATGAAGCAGTTCTTTAATAGGTAAGTTGGCAATCTTTCAGCAATAATGCTGAAAAAATCTTGCCTTCTACGTTTAACAAGGAAATTGGGCAAAACTGACTGATGTTTGTAGAATCTTTTTCTTTTGGTATAATGACTCCACCTGCTCGACACCATGCTCTTGGTACAACCTGTTTTTCTCATGCCACTTTCATCAAAGCCCACGGGATTTGTAAAACTCCTGAAACACTCTTGTACACTCTGTATGGAACTCCATTAGACCCTGGAGATGATGATGCCCTTGCTTTTTTCACAGCTTGCTCTACATCTTTCCACTCGGGTGCACAGTTCTCCATTTGGTATTCTGGTGGATTGATAGGTGGGATGTCTGAAGGAATTGACATAGGCGCCTGCCTTTTTTAATCTGTATGCCTCCAAATATCTCTCCAGCTCAAACTTAGATACATTTAGTGTGCAATTTTTCTCACTGTCGAATAACTTCTTTACAATAATAATAATAATAATAATAATAATAATAATAATAATAATAATAATAAAAGCAAGATGTTTTTATTTTACACCTCAGCCAGCAGACAGGAGTATTTAAGGAGTATTTGATAAAACAGTAAATCTGCCTGGTTTAGAAATCTATCTACACTGGACACTGCAATACAAGTTGAATTTTGGTACTGGTGACAGAAGCATCGTCCTTACAGGCAACTGGCATCCCATAGATGCAATCAGCATGCGTATACCATATTGCTGGGAATTAGGAATGCCACTTTTGGCAATCTCCAGTATAGAATTGGCAAAGATGATTGGGAGATAGCATTACCAAAGTTGCAATAGCGGGGTATAAAAAGCTGTAAATTATTGTTTCGTCTACAAGTTCCAATAGGACCCAGGGGGGCAAGTAAGAGTCAGCTATTAAAAGTAAAATAAAGGAAACCTCAGTGACTCACCTTGAAAAGGCATTGCTCATTGGAGTGCAGGGTGAGTCATGCATGTTTGAATCCTGCTCTAGCCAAGTTGATGATTTTGGCTGAGGACCCATTGGCCTTGTGTTCCTGCAGGGGTTGGGAAGCTGGTCGGCTGGGGATAGTTTACTATTCATATATTAGTGACCCCTTCTGGTCAGATGCCCCACAGATCTGGGCAGTTTTCCCAGGCTTTAGGGTTCTGTAGTTTGGTAATTCTGTTGCTTAGACGGGTGAACAAAACAAGTGGTGATGTAGTAAGTGAGATGCAGCAATGAGTTGACATTCCATTGGGCGTTTCAAATTGGTAAAATTCTGAAGTGCATTGTAGACTGCAGATGCAACCGTTGGCAGCACCACTTACAGAAGAAAAGTTGGATACAGACTTCAACAGCTCAGCCTACCAGTAAGTCACCATATACTGTAGGATCTGAAACAGCTTTTATAACATGTCCTCAACAAATCATATACGCAACTGAATATGCAAACTCTCCAACTATGCAATAGTTGGCTGAAATTAAAGGCAAAATAAGCTTTATATCACAAGGGTAATATTATGTTTTTAGGTTTCAAAATATCTTAAGAAAAAAAACAAAAAACAAAAAAACATGTGTTTGAAATAGTTCTAAAACTACACATCACAATGACACAAATTATAGACAGCTACTATGGTGAGCAATTATATGATGTACAGGATCAACACTGCCAGTTGGTTAAAAGTAGCTATTAGCAATCCCTGAAGTCAGCTTTACATGATCAGAAGACGCATTCCCAAAGTTAGCTAGCAAATAAATTTACCACCAAAAATGAAATGCAATAATGTACTGATGAATGATAAATTATTAAAATGTTTTAGTGCATATGTTCTAAAAACTAAAAATATTGATATGAGTGTGTAACAAAGTGCCCGCCCCTGTGTATATTATCTGTTATGTGTTGCGTGTGGTGTGTTTAAATGTTGGTGTATAGACATTGGTACACGGGATATAAAGGGGTCTGTGTAACACGAGTGTTTAAAAATGTATATGTGTATTTAGGCACGAGGATTGCACAGCACTTCACGTGCAAGTAAAATGTAGTAATATGTGAGCACGGGGAATTGCACTTTATTAATTCACGTGCTGGGATTCAAGTGAATAATTAATTGGTAATTGAATCCCAGCACAATAGTATATATAGATGCACGTTGTCACATACTGGCGGTTGGGTGTTCGGTGAGCGGAGAACGGGATTGGAGACGGAGGAAATTAGTGGTAGTAGTAGTAGTAGTAGTAATAATAATAATAATAAGAGGAGAAAGTATCCGCTCACCGTGTTTGTCAGTGTCTGTCCGTGCACCGTTTTGTTAAGTTTAGTCTGTTTTCGTTTGTCTATTTATTTTGGCGTAGAGTGCCGTGTCCTGTGTTTTTCGTGTTTGTGTAAACCTTTTATTTTGTATTAAACCGGCGCCAACAGGCGTCTTCATCACTTCATTTCATCCGTCCTGTGTTTTGTGTATTGCATTACTTTTCCTGGTTCTGACGCCGCCCACTTCGGCCGTCTTTGTGACACGTGGTGTCCTGCGTGGGATAACAGCGCCTCCAAGCGTCAGACCAGGAGAGGTGTTTTGTCAAAAAAAAAAAAAAAATTAACAAAAAAACAAAAAAAAAACCACAGCAACAACAAAAAAAAAAAAATAAAACATGGAAGGCTGGGACTGGAGAGATGGCTGCCAGGACCTGGAGGAGTTCCTCGGTGGTCTGGAGGACCAGAGCTGGTGCCTTGCCTGTGGGGAGTTTGGGCACCCGGTGGTGCGCTGCCCCTACCAGGAAGGAGAGGAGGAACTGCCGCAGGAGAGGAAGGTGAGGAGGTGGCAGAGAAGGGGAAAGGGGAAGAGGAAGGCAGAGGTCCCACCGCTGTCTCCACAGCCGCACCAGTCTCCTGCAAGGGAGGAAGAGCCGCACCAGTCCCCTGCAAGTGAGGGAGAGCCGCACCAGTCCCCTGTATCAAGGGGAGACTACACACCGCTCCCACCTCCACCACCAGGAGACTACACGCCGCTCCTACCTCCATGGGCAGGAGCAGAGCAGCAGGAGCTGCCTCTGCCTCCGCCACCTCCACCGGCAGGCGCAGAGCAGCAGGAGCTGCCTCTGCCTCCGCCACCTCCACCGGCAGGGGCAGAGCAGCAGGAGCTGCCTCTGCCTCCGCCACCTCCACCGGCAGGGGGAGAGCAGCAGGAGCTGCCTCTGCCTCCGCCACCTCCACCGGCAGGGGGAGAGCAGCAGGAGCTGCCTCTGCCTCCGCCACCTCCACTGGCAGGGGGAGAGCAGCAGGAGCTGCCTCTGCCTCCGCCACCTCCACCGGCAGGAGCAGAGCAGCAGGAGCTGCCTCTGCCTCCGCCACCAGCAGAGGGTGAATGCCTGCTGGTATCACTTCCCCCACCAGCAGAGGGTGAATGCCTGCTGGTATCACTTCCCCCACCAGCAGAGGGTGAATGCCTGCTGGTATCACTTCCCCCACCATCACGAGGAGAGGAGCTGGAGCTTCCTCTGCCTCCACCTCCATCAGGGGGAGAGGAGCAGGAGCTGCCTCTCCCTGCACCAGAAGGACCAGGACTAGATGCTGGCGGTCCTCAGCAGCCCTTGCATAGGCTGCTGAGGGAAGCACGGGGAAGAACCTCCCGGCTGCAGTGGCCGAAAAGAGGGCCAACACCCGCACCCCAGCTTGTCCTGACTGCCAGCCTCGCTTCGCCCAAGGATGCCAGCCTCGCTTCGCCCAAGGATGCCAGCCTCGCTTCGCCCAAGGATGCCAGCCTCGCTTCGCCCAAGGATGCCAGCCTCGCTTCGCCCAAGGATGCCAGCCTCGCTCCGCCCAAGGATGCCAGCCTCGCTTCGCCCAAGGATGCCTCTGCCGCCTGGGGTTGCCTGCCGCTCGCATCTGGGGTTGCCCGCCGCTCTGCATCGCCTGGGGTTGCCCGCCGCTCTGCATCGCCTGGGGTTGCCCGCCGCTCTGCATCGCCTCCCGCATCGCCGCCTGGGGTTGCCCGCCGCTCCGCATCACAGCCGGAAGTACTGTGGCCGGAACCCCACGAAGGGGAGCTGCCGGCCACGAAGAAGGGGGAGGAGGTCTGGAGACCGCCAACCCCAGCAGCAGTTTCGCTGCCGGAGGAGGGGGAGGAGGTCTGGAGACCGCCAACCCCAGCAGCAGTTTCGCTGCCGGAGGAGGGGGAGGAGGTCTGGAGACCGCCAACCCCAGCAGCAGTTTCGCTGCCGGAGGAGGGGGAGGAGGTCTGGAGACCGCCAACCCCAGCAGCAGTTTCGCCGCCGGAGATCGTGGGGGAGGTCCGGAGACCTGCTCCCTCTGCAGTTTCTTCCCTGCAGGAAGAACGGTGGTTGAAGCCCCACCAAGGGGAGCTGCCGGCGCCGAAGAAGGGGGAAGGTCAGGAGACCACACCCCAAGCAGCCTTTCCGCTGCTAGGACTACCCTGGCAGGAGAATGCTACCCCGCTGACAGCATTACGACCTGTGGGCCCCTGGAAGCCTCTGGTCCTGGCCAAGGACTTTGGGCGGGACTTTTGGGCTTTTAAGGGGGGAGGTGGCCATTGAGGCCATGTGTGCTTTGCACAGGAGGGGGTATATGTAACAAAGTGCCCGCCCCTGTGTATATTATCTGTTATGTGTTGCGTGTGGTGTGTTTAAATGTTGGTGTATAGACATTGGTACACGGGATATAAAGGGGTCTGTGTAACACGAGTGTTTAAAAATGTATATGTGTATTTAGGCACGAGGATTGCACAGCACTTCACGTGCAAGTAAAATGTAGTAATATGTGAGCACGGGGAATTGCACTTTATTAATTCACGTGCTGGGATTCAAGTGAATAATTAATTGGTAATTGAATCCCAGCACAATAGTATATATAGATGCACGTTGTCACATACTGGCGGTTGGGTGTTCGGTGAGCGGAGAACGGGATTGGAGACGGAGGAAATTAGTGGTAGTAGTAGTAGTAGTAGTAATAATAATAATAATAATAAGAGGAGAAAGTATCCGCTCACCGTGTTTGTCAGTGTCTGTCCGTGCACCGTTTTGTTAAGTTTAGTCTGTTTTCGTTTGTCTATTTATTTTGGCGTAGAGTGCCGTGTCCTGTGTTTTTCGTGTTTGTGTAAACCTTTTATTTTGTATTAAACCGGCGCCAACAGGCGTCTTCATCACTTCATTTCATCCGTCCTGTGTTTTGTGTATTGCATTACTTTTCCTGGTTCTGACGCCGCCCACTTCGGCCGTCTTTGTGACAGAGTGTTATTCATGGCACTGAGAAATACAGTAATCCCCCTCTCCACAAGTCTATGATAGACAACTAATTTGCTTTTAGTGTTGTTCATAATGGCTTGTGAGTGTTACCATTTTCAACAATTAGGTAAACAATCTAACTAAAGAAGTCATCATTCAAAACATTTGTCATTGTGACTTACAATGTTAAAAGAACAACTGGCAGTATATGTAAAGAATCTGGCAGTGTTTAGGGATATGCAGATTCAACACTTATCGTTCTTTATCCTGTGTAATCATATTCATAAAAGCAGGCACTGAAGCTGCAATGGCTCACAGTCATGTTCATATGGTGAGTAAAGTATACTGTAATTCCTTTTTGTCTGTTGATAAGATTCAGCCATTAAGCCTTCCAAGCACTACTTTGTTCCTCCCCCTTAGCTTTTATTACATCAATGCCAAGCAAGTATGATTCTGCTACTACTTGCATCATTGGAGAGATATACAATACATCTTTAACTCAGTTTCATCTCATGATTTTCTTTTTCCAAACAGTGTTTTTTATTATACTCTTTACATAAAAAAGCTTATGTTTAGCGAGCTCATCAGCTACCAACCTTTTTAAATTAATTCTAACTTTAAATATACAGACTTTATGAATATGATGTCCACTAGGGAATGTCTGGAAAAGATTAGAAAGGGGGGGTGCATATGGCACACTGCATAGATAAGCCCTTTTTGCAATAGGGCAACACAAAGATTTAGCAAATCTGATCTTAAGACACTCTAGCACTGGCGTCAAACCCCTGCAGACTTGTGTAAAGGGCATCTCAAACAGAGAGTGCAGAGCAAGGCCAGCTTCCCCCAGGTCAGTCACCACTGCTAACAAGAGTAAGGGAGAGGGCTGGGATATTTACATTTGTATCAGGCAGTTTGGATCCAAAAATAAAATGGAAATCATTTAATAAAGGGCTAACTTTTCTGTCCTAATTTCTCAGTTCCCCTAACTACTGGCTGAAGGTCAGTCGGAATGGTTAGTCTCAGCACTAGAGCTATCTTCCACACAGGAAATGGAAGTCCTTTAAATGCTGGAGTCATTTCCTTTGGCACTCGGCTCATTGAGGAAAAATGTCCCCTCGGTCAGCAGTATCTTGTAATGCCTGTGGTCTGACTCGTAAAAACCTTTTGGGGATTTTCTTGTAAATGTGCGGCGAGTCTCCCACCACAGCTTGGAAAAAATGAAAGAAAGAAAAATATATGACTTCCACTAGGTACCCATATAACTTACTAGCTAAAAGAGTAGGAAAATGTTCTTGTTTGTTGATCTTCAGAACAGAAATTATCATTCAGCTTCTCCAAAAGAAATGGCGATGACCGTTTTGCATTTAAATCTTTTCAAACATCCAGATTTATATACCCTACTATTTTCCAATGTTTTGCACTCGTCCTCAATTCCGGACTCTCTGTGCCTAACCGAGAAATGGCAGAGGTGGTAATTTGAAGTTGGAAACTGGGAGCAGGCCTGAGGTGTGTCTGTAACTGCACTATTATACGTTATGTACTACGGTATTCATAACATCTTTTTATGGTATGGTATACTTCTTGTGAGCAGCACCTTACGGTGGTAAAGAGGACCACAAGCACTAGCCAAATGTTAGTTAAAAAAGTCCTGACTATACAAATAAATCACCATTAGTTTCTACAAAATTCTGTTGTAAAGTCACCAAAAAAAAATAAATAAATAAATATAAATAAAAATCCCTTGAAGCAGTGGTTAGCTCTTGAGGTATATTGATGAAAAAGTCTAATTAAATAAACCTCTGTTCATCGTCTTGTGCCCCTGTCTGTTTCAATGCTTCTTAACCATTTATTCACTGAATAAAATACTTTTATACGTGTTAAAACAAGAGCAATGTGCATGGTTTGTAGTCTTTGCTACAGGCTGTTTCAGCTTGAACATAATTTGAGTGTTAATGTGTCTCCTGCTTTATCAAAATATAAGAAAAGCCTATGTACTGTACATTACACTATTATTAAACAGTTTACTGCAGCAGGACAGTAATTCATACTTGGAAAAAGGCGGCTGCACAGATTTTGTTGGCATATTAACTGTTCTGCATTCCTTTGGTATGAGGTATGGAAACTGCACTGTGAAACATCCATTACTCATGTTGTTTGTCCGAAACATACCAGTCTTCAGATGCCTCTGCTCGGTAATGAAAAACGGAAAGCATTTACAATGCACTGCTTTTTTTTTTTTTTTTATATATATCCATTTACTTTCCACTAACCCTAATTTTAGTGTAAGGATTTCTTTCTATACATAATCATACATAGATAACCAGGAGCCATAACTTGTTTCACTTGCTCATGCCCAAATCCATCTTTAGAGGGGTAACAACTAATGTTTTAAAAACAAAATCATCAAGCAAAGTTCCTTCTGATTGGGTGAAGTATATTCCTGTTATATTGATTCTCTGTGCAGCAGGTACAATAATTCATCCTGACACCAGTTAAAGTCCTGTATGCTACAAAGGGAGTCCCATGCTTCAGGTGAGTAGGTACCCGGAAACAGCATTATACTCTTTATTTATCCAGTTACATAAGCATGGGCCACTATAACCAGAGATTTATATCCCATAAGAAAGAAAAAAACTAATTGTGAAATGCCTCTGTTATGTGGTAGCCATGGAAGAGTCATAAACCAATGTTTAGTGTTCTTCTGTTCTTAGCAAAATTTCTTTCAGTCTGCAATACTGTCGGCACCCATCTCCACTAAAGCAGGTGCACTGGAACTGAGGGGGTAACTCTTTAATAATGTAATGTCTGCTTTCCAATTAATTTGGGCTTACCAACTTGTCAGGTCATGAGAAAAAGAAAGACAAAATAGGGGCCCTCCTAGGGGAAATGGTTTGACTTGGCCACAAGCCTCATGAAATGCAAAAGGAACAAACTACTTTTCTCTCTGTGTTCTTTGGACTGGACCAAAAGTAGCATCCCCTAGATAAATGTTTATTTTAAGTCTGTTTTAAAACAGAGTGGGCTTCAGTTTACTTTTGACTGTATTCCCATTTTAAAGGTTTTGCCCTTGTCTATTAAGTACAAAGGAGGCACAGAAACCAAACTATAGTAGACAGTAACACTGCTCTCTTGCTCTCCAAAAGAAATAACAATTGTTGCTCAGGGATGAGGCAGTGGCTCACCTTGGAGGCCACTGACCTGGAGCATCTCAGGTATAAATTGCTCTGCCTCCCCTCATCCTGCCTAACTGTATACACAATGAGTTATATATTGTACACAATATGTGGCATCTCAGTTGAGGCTTGGCGGACTAATACAAGAATGAGGGTGATATATTTACCATTAAAAGTAAAATAAAAATAACAGCAGGTATTGAAGTAGTTTTGTATGCCTCCTAAGTGTGTGACTTTTACAATTCCCTAGTTCCATTGTTTTCTTGGAAAGTCAGTGCCTGCGGGAGAGTAGATTAATCTTGTGTAATGCTTCAGTCTATCTTCCACAGTAAAGTCAAAGAACTGCTGCCTTGAAGGGTTCATGCAGGGGAAAAAAAGGAAATACAAAGAAAAAAGCATCAGACCTTAATGAAATGTCGGTGCTTAGGAAAGAGAGGGCAGTTTATTTTTTTCTCTTGTTGAGCATTTCCTGACAAGAGGCCATCAGTCGGAACATCGATTTTAACCTTGACGCTTCCTTGTCAACGTGTTTATTTTTTGCTGCTTAAAACAGTGCATTTTATATAAGACTCTAAAATGCAACCCTTTCACAAAAAATATGTCCCTGTACAGTTCAGAACATTTAGGGAAGCAGGAGAATATGCAAATGCAAACATATCTGACAAAGCTAGATATACATACCTTTGCACTGATTTGTGTTTTTGTCTAGGATGGCCTTTGTTGACACTATTTTTCCATATCTGAAAAGAAAAAAAGAACCAGAAATACTTATAAATTCTTGGTAATCATAGGTAACATAATCTCTTTTGCAGCATCTCAGTTCAGCGTGTAAAGGCACTTTGGTGTTTAACACATTTTTACATACCAAAATACACTGTAGAGATTCACGTCCACTGTTATGTGCTTGATTTTCACAACCTCAATATCCATCTGTTTATGTTTATTTAAAACAAACAAACAAACAAAAAATAAAATGCTTGGAGCCTAACAACCCAAACAGTGCAGTAAAAATGATTATCGCCAACCAGTCACACAACAATAATGCACGCAACAAGAAAGAAAACAGGAAACATAGAAACACCTATTCCAAAAATATGCATTGAAATAGTTCTTTTAAACTTTTAATATGAAGGCATGCAGTGTGAAAAATGATAAATTAACTGCATGTCTACAATCCCTTTGAGAGCCCTTAAACTCGAGGACCAGTGGCATGAATCACTAGCACGCTTGCTGGTGAATGCAAAGGACTGGAATGCACTCTGGTAAGCGCATGCTTCATGAATGTGTAAAATGGTTTTCCTTCCATTGCTGGGTTCTCTTTCTAGGTTCTCTTTGTCTTTCTACTAATTGAAAGTGCGCTTGCATTAACTATGATGTCATTGCAGCAGGTCAACCTGCTATCATAGTTGGGTAGACTCTCTATGGCAAAGACACTGCTTTTGCCCCATTTCTGCTTAAGCCCACTCTTCTGCATTATTGTTGATTATTATGATATTCAATTAAGGATTACTAAAAAGAAACAACACTTCAGTGCCAAACGTTTCGACTAGAATGTATTTTAGTATTCTTTAGTTCAGTACTATTGAGTGTTTAATAGTCATGGACAATATTCACATAGGAAATGGTTTTCTGGTTGTACCTCTATGTACCGCCCCCAAGGCTTAGTGAACTCCAGCAAAGTAAAATTAAAGGTCAGGCTTAATTTGCTCCCATGTATTTACCATGAATTTTATACTCCAGAGCGGGACTCAAAAGTGTCAATAAGCTTTCATCCTCATTCACTATAATTCTGTTTTGATCTGAGACTTTTGTCAGTGACAAATGAATGGTCTGTTTTGGGGTGTTGTTTTGTGACTCGCTAGGCTGAGTTGAATCTTATGTGACCCTGGTAACCAGAGGGCTAGAATGGGCGAATTGAGGCTGAAGTGGCATCCTTTCAGTTGAAACATATGTAAATGTCAAATTCTCTGAAGACTTTGAAAGGGCCTGTTATTCTTCTTAGCCAGGCTTAATTGTGTCACTTTCCCAGCTGGTATATTTACACAATGTTTGAATATCGTTGGGCGCTAGCGATGCTTGAAGTATTGATTGCCAAGGAATTATATGCTCCTGGTTGCATTTAATACCAAGGGCATTCCCCTAGAAGAAAAAAAATAAAGTGCTACAAGCTGCAAAAAAAGTCATGGAAAGACATGCAAAACTAACCACATGAATGCATTCAGATGACCACAAGTTATGGAATTATGTGTAGGCCACCGAATTGTGTATAAATATAAACAACTGTGCACCACCACAAGACAATAAATACAATAAGCATTGACCAAACATCACAAAACCTGAACTTAATTACTTTCTAGTAATTAATTGCAGGGGAACAACCAAAGCTTTGTTCTTAGACCAAACAACTTCCATTTCCTTGTTCTCCAACGCACATTTACAGTACATTGAATGTGTGTGTGTTGTGTGCTTTATGTATGTACAACTGTATTCACTGTATGTAGTTTACTGACTATACTGTATGTATTTATGTATAGGTTTGCCCCTGTTGTACTTGAACCAGCCCCTTCTCTCTTATTCAATATTACAGGGACTCTTTAACAGCCTTTTGTAACATAAGTGTCATCTTTGACCTTTATACTCAAGGAGAGCTGCTTAAAAAAAAAGTTCTCCTAATTTCCAATTCTAAATAAGGCTGCTCAAGGCAGAATCCCGGGCACTGTACATCGTGTTTGCTTTTTTTCTTTTTCTTTAGTTTTATTTTATTGATTTGCCCTTTAATTTTTTTCAACCTAATTTGAAATGCTCAGTTTGAATGTTGACAGCAAGTTCCTCATGGCACGACTATAATGCCTATACAGGATGGCCTGAGTCACAGGTACCCCACGGATGGCTTTTTTAATGCAAATAATGAATGTGGGACTGAAGCAGTGCACTTGAAATTACTATACATGTTGCAGGACAGTTTAAATAAATGCAACTGATCATTTTGGTTTCTAGACCTAGCAAAAGTTTATTTTGTTTTAGCTGGCAAGAAGTCAGTGACTAGTGCCTGACAGAATTCCTGACAGCATTCCTGACAGATTTCCCGACAGAATTCCTGACATATTTCCTGACATATTTCATGACAGAACTGGTTCAGCTGCAGCACTGTACGCCATCCAACTGCAGTCCATCAACCTTTCAGTAACAGTAAGTGCTTGAAAAAATATAACTAATCAACATAAATTTTAAACACTAATTCCCTTTAATTGCTAAAGATGGAGGGCTCTGGAGAAAGTGTTTTAAACTGGCATGCTGGATAAAATAAATAAATAGCTTGATTTAAACTGTGTTAATGGAAACATCCTCTCAAATTACTTTACTGTGGCAGAGGGAATCTAACTTGCAATTCATCATTCTGATTTTGAGGTCCTTTACTCGACAAACTACACCATAACATTTTAGAAAAGTACAAACTTTATTTTTCAGTCGTCTTTCTGTGATTCATAAGAGGATTACATTAAATAGGTTAGCTAAAATAGAACACAAGAACACACACAAATACTCATCTGTGTTACGTAAAGTAAAGCTTTGAGTTTGCATATAGATAACAATTAACGATCCCTGACAAAAAAATTGAACAATGTTAATGCAATACATGACAAATTTCCATCTGGAATTCTCAAGAGATCCTAAATTCTAATGATACAGAACATACAGAGAAGGTATATTTTTATTAGCAATATTGTTTCAATAAAATACAATGCAAGCACTGGCATTGTGTGGCAAAGTGCCCGCCCCTGTGTGTATTTTGTGTTATCTGTTGTGTGTTAATGTTGGTGTATAGTCATTGGTACACAGGATATAAATGGGTCTGTGTAACACAAGTGTTTAAAATGTATATTTGTATTTAGGCACGAGGATTGCACAGCACTTCACGTGCAAGTAAAATGTAATAATATGTGAGCACAGGGAATTGCACTTTATTAATTCATGTGCAGTTGTACCGCAATGTACCGACTCCAATTGAATGATTGATTAGAGGTCGAGTCTCGGTACAGCTGCATAAAAGCAACATGTTTTCACATACTCGAGGTTGTGTGTTCGGTGAGTGGAGAACGGGATTGGAGACGGAGGTAATGAGAATAAATAATAAAATAATAATCGTTAAAGAAGCTCACCGTGTTTTGTTTATCTCTTTTGTTTTGGCGAATGTGCCGTGTCCTTGTGTTTTTGTTTGTTACCACCGTTTATTTTCTGTTCTGTTTATTTATTAAATACTGAGTGAAAGCATTAGCTCAGCTTCACCAAACTCCACATCTCTCTCTGTTTATTTTCCTGTTTCTGGTCGGACGTCCCCCACTCCAGCCGTCTTTGTGACACACTGCCATAAAGATTTTTTTTTCTCACAGACCAGGTGAAGTTCAACCTGATCCTTGGAGCTACACCCTTTAGTCTACAGTCAAGGGATCTCTATTGTTTACATAGGCCTAGAGCACTTCGCTGAGAGTTACAGTATTTGACCATACAATGAGGTGACGTAAGGGTTTATAGCAAGCTATATAGACCTGAATCGAGCGCAAGGCATTAAGCAGGATGGATTTTCAATTAAGCATTGCAGTACATTTATGGAACTTTACTAGAGGTACAATCTGCAACCAATTTCCTAATCGAATATCGGACAGGTAATCAATGCATTCAGAACAAAGAAGCAAAAAGAATGTGTAGTCTCTTCAAATACAATTGAAAATATGCATGTGCACTTTGTTATACATTGCAATATAATGGATGCACTGAGGAAACTATTTATTCCATGAATAAAAAATAAGATGTCAAGCTTTTTCATTAGATTCTGATATTTCTCACCAGAAAACACATACAAATGGAAGAGCTTTGGTCTAGCACTGCGAAAGTAAACCGAGTGTGCGGCTCAAAACAGGGTTGGTTTTCTGAAATTGGCCTTGCTTGTCTATGTCTCACCGTGCTTTCACTTTGCTTCGACTAAATTGTGTATCTTTTTTTCATGGTGTGTACTTCAGCTCAAGGGTCTTGGTACCTTGTCAAAAAATACTTTAGCATTTCTGCCCATTCTACAGATCTAGTGGGACTTGAAAACTGTTGTTCAATAATGTATTTAAACTAATGTCCTTCCCATTATTGGTCTGCTGTGAGGACAGCTATACTGTCCATATAGGGAACACTGTCTTCAATTATTTCAATTTTACAAGGATACATGTAAAAACAATGACATTGCATGGTGTTATATCCGGGGGCAAGAGTAACACCACATTTGCATACTTCCTTTACTATTTTTTTGGTGTTGCAGGAAACAAATGCATTTCTTGCTCAAATGTAGATTTATTACCATTTTTCACTAAATCTGCATTTGGGCTGCTTTGAGCTTCTAGTCAAATTATGTGATGGTGCGACCTTTCAACTCTGTCAGCTCTACTTACTAATCCCAGCACTCATATATCTCAGTATTGAGCAACATAACCCAGAACAGCTTAGAATGATAGCTCACCCTAAAATAGTATGAGAAATTACATGATACGTAAAACTACATAATATTTTTACCTACTGCATGATAAACAAATTTGCAGGCACAATTGGAAAGAAATACATTTTTTAGCATGCACTGAAGGTCCTAATGCTTGGATCGCCTCAGTTTTATAGGAAATAACTTTTCACTCTGATAGTGCCCTAAAGCAAAATGTGCTTTAAAGTCATTTCCACATATATTTAATTTGCAAATCTTGTTAAACAAGAGTGATGAGTTCAAATGTACTGTGATTTGGATCTGATCCTTAAAATATATCAAATCAACCATAGCATTAAGTAAACAAAATTCCAATTTATTGGACCTGGGGAAATGTTACTGAAAACATTTGTTTGGCTTATTAGCACAGCAACAGGGACATGTTTGGTTTTAGCCACCTTCTAGTACAGTAAATTCACCTTACTGACCACTCTGGAAATCAGCAACTCCACACTCGGAGGCTTGCTGTAATTCTGAGGGAAATGTTCAGCTTGTTACGCTAAGCATATTGGATAACCAATCCTATAAAGATCAAGCCAACTTTTCACAACATGTTTGGAAAGTATTCCGTAGAGTTGTGCACTGATGGAATTACATTTTTTGCATTTGGCCAAAAACTGTATGTTTTTTTCAACTACAAAAGCTACCGATCTGTCCTATAGGCTCTTGGTGCGGACACTCTGCAGAAGAGCGACACATGAACAGAGACAAACTTGTTAGTTGACACCATGGATCAATTGGAGACTGCATTTATGACAGTATTTTGGAGTAAAATCCTTACAAGAATAAATGAAACCAATAAACTTCTGCAGTCTAAAACAATGGACCTAAGCACAGATGTGGGAGTACTGAAGTCACTGAGGAGTTTGTGGCATTGCAACAGAACAATTTTGAGAAATACCACGATTCCTCTATGTCACTCACTTGTCAGCCATCTCAACAGAAGAATTCATGCTTTTTCAAAAATATAGTTTTAGTTTTTTAACAGATTACCTTGACATTATTGCTGTTAGAGTCTCTCAAAAATGTTACTGAATTGCTACTGACCTCTGTAACGGGGTACACCATACCCCTGTGTCTTATATATAGCTTTCATCCAAGCCGCATCACAAGCTCAGCCTACAGCACTGCAAATACTGACCATATGAACACGCGTCATTTGCAAACGGCATCTCCAAATGTTTTTTTTATTGCACTATGCATTTGCCTGACAATACCAATATTTAACTGCAGTGGTGAAAGGTCTTTTGTACATTTAAAAATTATTTTAAAAAGTACTTTACATGCTTAACAGTCTTACTCTGTTATGCATTAAATCTTTACCAATTAACATAGAACTTTTTAATGACTTGCTGTGCTGTGATAGTCTTTAACAAATAGCTCCTATATCTTTCCCTAATGATTATCAGTGATATTTCATGGCATGGGCAGCACCAGTAGTGTTACAATTCCTTATCATTATATTATCCTCCAGCGGTAAAGTGAATGATATACTGTTGCTCGTTGAAACTAAAACGAAAGTTGATGGGGCTTTTTAACTAATATTTAAACCAGGAACTCTTTTTGCAGGAAGGAAGTCTAACACATAATGGTTTTAATAGGACGGAACTATTCAATAAAATGGGAGAAATGTTCCAGCATGCATAAGGTCTTTCATTTCTTTGCTATTCTATTACAGGATACTATTGCATTGTAAGAGCCCAGCTGCATTCCCCCTTGGATGACCTCCATGTTGGACAAAAAGACTGGAAATACATTATGCAGCACATGTGTATAAATGGTTGACTGATTCACGTGATACCAACTACCTGAATATATGCAAGTCGCAAAACTTGTTCAGATTTTGATAGAGTGCTCACAGTATGCTCTCGGTTGGTAGGTGCTTAGTCTCAATAACAATGGGACTTTACTGCAGATTTCCACTCCTAACTTTCCTGAAGGAATGAGAGTAAACGGTCATGTTTATGGACAATACAGACTACATTATAGTACTGAGATGTGAATGTTTTTTTGTTTAATGTTGCACTTTTCAATGCTCACATCTTTACCAGGGTTAATTGATTGCTTGACATTTATAATTTCTTTTTTTTTTTTTAATGGTCTGCGTTTTGTCAAGCTGTCAGACAAAGGACATCTAAAAAACATATACTGCAGCCATGCAGGACAGTACTTGACACAAATGCAACTTTAAATGCAGGGTACATAGCTATATACTATTCACTAAGAACAGCTTTTTTTCTGGTTAACTGAAAATTCTTGAAGGACTATTATTAGATGACATTTAATACAAATAGCTGACTTTTCTCTGCCACATTTAAAAGAGTTGTAATGATCTTGAAAATTGACAGCAGATGTTTTTAACCTCTAAAGCCACTGACCATTTCATTAGGCCCATGAGGTTTAAGGAATGCAATGTTTGTTGTAGATTATAGTGTTCAGTACATGATTGCCCCTGGAACATCTGTAGGGCATCAACCCAGCAATCTAATGGAATTTATTTGCTCACAAAGCAGACTAATTTGTACTGCAGCTGTAACACATCCTTTTTCCTAGCATATGTATAACAAACAGTAGGCTCCTTTGCTTTAAACCTTGCCTATTAATACACTTCCCAACTATATTACTACATATTTGCTCAAAGCACATTAACACAATGGCATCGTTAGAGGTAGGATATGCAATAATCCCCCCAAACCTCCCTCAAAAATCTGATGTAAAAAGTCACCCAAAGATATTAACAAACAATTAAAAATGTCTTTAGTTTCTCACAGAACCAGACTGTAGTACCATTTAGTGGAGGTGGGGGATGAAATAGAATGATTCAATTGCTCTGCTTCAGGTCATGTAAGTTAGGCAATATACTGGATCCAAAGTGCATGTTCTTTATTGGGAATTATAACGGAACAGAACTATTTCTATTTCAGACCGACTAAGATAACTAAATAAGTAACTTTACAAAGATGGTCGTATAATAGTTATAATGGCATTGCTGTGGCTTGTCCCTCTGTAATAATGGACTCCCTCATTCAAATAATGTCCTCAACTCACAACACAGGAATGCCATTATCCCTTAACTAAACTAGGGTTATGGAGTCTCACAAACAGCAACATAAGCCTTTTCACGAAGAAGTTATTTATTGTATTTATTTCCATGACATCTATTTACCCTTGTTTAAACATCAGGAGTGGTATCCCTATACAGTATTTTTATTTCTAATAACAATTTACTCACAGGTTAAACTGATTTCCCTAGTTCAACATGTTCCTATTTTCCTCAAAACATCTATAAACATCATTAGGAATAATTCCCTGTGTGCTACCCCCCAGCACTGTACTTCATCACAACATGTACCTGCTATTAGAAACAATGCAGCAACTCAGCACTACTGTAATGACTAATATAGAGGTCTGTGTGCAGATTCCTTTTTTGAGCACCCGTTTCATCAATAGAGCTCTCCAACAAGTCTAATCTCTAAGAACAGCGAGTCAACAAGAGTGAAACTGTAAGCCTAGCCACTATTACACAACACTCTGCCTTAAATGGATGTAAAAAATATATCACTAAGATATGACAGGTGTAGTACTTCCGTATAAGCATTTGAGTGTTGCAGGAGGGACAGGTTAATGGTTAAACCTCAGTTGAGGCCACAGGTACCGCAAGTGGTCCGTCGGCATTAATGGTCCACATCAGATGAAATACCGTCAAACAAACTTACCCTGACTGCTGCAAGCTACCCAGCATTTTCTTTTGTCTTGATGGACGTGATTTCCAAAACTTTAATATGTTTAGTCAAGTGTGAATCAGAACTAGCAAAAGGTAAGGTTGCATTATATATATATATATATATATATATATATATATATATATATATATATATATATATATATACACACACACACACACACACACACACACACACACACACACACACACACACACACACACACACACACACACACAATGGCTCTCAAAAGTATTCACCCCCCTTGGACTTTTCCACATTTTATTGTGTTACAACATGGAATCAAAATGGATTTAATTAGGAGTTTTTGTCACTGATCAATACAAAAAAAGTCCATAATGTCAAAGTGAAAAATAAAATCTACAAATTGTTCTAAATTAATTACAGATATAAAAGAGAAAATAATTGATTGCATAAGTATTCACCCCCTTTGCTATGACACACCTAAATAAGCTCTGGTGCAACCAATTGTCTTTAGAAGTCACATAATTATTTGAATGGAGTCCACCTGTGTGGAGTTAAGGTGTTTCACATGATTTCAGGTTAAATACACCTGTCTCTGGGAAGTCCCACAGTTGGTTAGTACATTTCCTAACAAAAACTGCATTATGAAGACGAAGGAACATTCAAAGCAAATCTGGAATAAGGTTCTTCAAAAGCACCAATCAGGAGTAGGATATAAGAATATTTCCAAGGCATTGAATATCCCCCGGAGAGAATGGAGAGAACATGGCACAACTGTGAATCTGTCTAGAACAGACCGTCCTCATAAACTGAGTATCCGTGCGAGAAGGGCATTAGTAAAATAGGCCACCAAGAGGCCTATGGCAACTCTAAAGAGGAGTTACAATCTTCCACGGCAGAGCTGGGAGACACTGTGCATATGGTAATAGCCCGGGTGCTTCACAAAACTGGCCTTTATGGGAGAGTGGCAAAAAGAAAGCCATTGTTGAAAAAAACTCATATCAAATCTCAGCTCGAGTTTTCCAAAAGGCATGTGGGAGACTCTGAGACCAAGTGGAAGAAGATTCTTTGGTCTGATGAGACCAAAATAGAGCTTTTTGGCCTCAACGGTAAGCGCTATGTTTGGCGCAAGCCTAACACTGCACATCATCCTGAGAACACCATCCCTGCCGTGAAACATGGTGGTGGCAGCATCATGCCATGGGGATGCTTCTCTGCGTCAGGGCCTGGAAAGCTTGTGAAGACAGAGGGCAAAATGGATGCAGTAAAGTACAGAGAAATCTTGGAGGAAAACCTGCTGAAGTCTGCAAGAGACCTGGGACTTGGGAGAAGATTTATCTTCCAGCAGGACAATGACCCCAAAGATACAGCCAAAGCCACACTAGAGTGGCTTAAAAACAAAAAGGTCAATGTCCTGGAGTGGCCCATCTACAGTTTGTAGATTTTATTTTTCACTTTGACATTATGGACTTTTTATATGTTGATCAGTGGCAAAAACTCCTAATTAAATCCATTTTGATTCCATATTGTAACACAATAAAATGTGGAAAAGTCCAAGGGGGGTGAATACCTTTGAGAGCCACTGTGTGTGTGTGTGTGTGTGTGTGTGTGTGTGTGTATATATATATATATATATATATATATATATATATATATATATATATATATATATATATATATATATATATATAACTATATTATATATACAACACTGGGAATTATTTAATTATTTCAGGCAAAGGCCAATAACTTCATTTAGTCAAAAAGGAAACCCACCGCAGGTTTCACAGTTCAAAATCTGACAATAACAGGCAAATCCTAGAGCAGCAGCAGCAAAATAAGACACTAAAGCGGGATGCAACTCAGCTGAGTTGCAACACAGGTCTTTAGAAATCAAGGGTGACATTCTAAACAAAATAAATGGAGCAATAAGAACTAATTTGTTGTAGTGCAGTTACTGTTTTGTTTTTATAATGGCTATTTCCTGTGAAATCTGCTTATTCTGATCAGTTCATTTTGCTAGTGCAGTATAACTGAACCCTGGAAACGTATGTCCTGCATGTTGTGAGCATTTGTCAAACACTGTATTACTGAAAATGTAACTACAACATGTATTTGATTTTTACATAGATGGCATACAGTACCTTTAAAACAAGCAATCTGTAAAAATATATAGAATTGTTAAAAAACAAAAAAGAAGAAAGCAAATTCTCAATAGTCACTTTAAAAATATATGGCTTTTTATCTCTAATACTGTTTCTGATAAAAAAAAATAAAAATAAAAAAGGCTGTATCCGATCCTGCTAAACTGTTATAATGACAGCTGTTGGCTGTGTGGGGAAGTTCACACTAAGGCAGCTTGTGTTGTAGCCACACTGTGATTAGAAATGTTCATTTCTAGTGCATTCCTCTCATTTGTCCTACTACCTGTATTCTATCAAATCAGGCACCCTTTCTAATGGTACTCCAGTGGTAAACAGATTCCACATGAATGTCTACCTATCTGATTTACCTGAACAGGTCCAACGTTTTAAGATGAACAAGGCTATACTTGCAGAACATTAGTATCTTTTTTATTTGTGTGACAAACCTTAGAACCGCAGTGTTAGATACAGGTATGCAACAATTTGTCAAACTTATTTAGTAATGATTTCTAAGTTATATGCAAATTTAGGTATCGGAACATAACAAAACCAAACACCAATGGCTCTAACGTAGCTATGGTTACTTAATAAGGTGTTATGAGATACTAGTCACTTCATTGAAACATTACCAAACATCAGTTTAAACAATTTGATGATCACGGTTGGTTTTGAAAGGATGCACACCTATTAAGGAATGCAAGCTCTGTGTGTGTGTGTGTGTGTGTGTGTGTGTGTGTGTGTGTGTGTGTGTGTGAAGGACACTGATACATAATTAATAACCATAAACTTAAATCATAACGTTTACTTAAACACTAAGCCCCTTTACCCTCTCTCCCAGCAATCCTCATTTAGTCTTTCTTTGATAGATAATGTTACTGCTAAAATGAAAGACTCTTGTGCAGATCCCACACATTTGATTATTTGTCTCATAAGCAAATTGCACATTCCTGAAGAGTTTTCCATCACACAACGGAGCTCTTCATGCAACTGAAGTGCCACCTACAGTGTACAGGATAAATACGGTCAAATAAACAGGAAGGGGGTCTGTTATGCACTTTTCAGGGTTAACAGTACTCGTTTTAATGACAGCTTTTGAAAAGGACATGCAATAAACTGAATTACGAAGTACCAGTGAACGGTCATGTATTACAAGAATCGCTCTTCCAAAAGAAATGCAGTACAGCATTATGCCCAATGGTTTAATAATACATCTGAAAAGAAAAATACAGGATTTTTGCTGTTTTAAAACTTTTGTGGTAGAATAAAGTCTGAGTGAGTTACGTTTCTATAACACAATCAAAAGGCTGCAGACAACTTCACAGCCTATGCAAACTTGTTTTAAAGCCACCCAGACCTAAAGCTGCTTGATGAGATTTTGGGATCAATAAGCTACTAACAACCAAACGAGCAAGATGGGCCGAATGGCCTCCTCTCGTTTGTAAACTTTCTTATGTTCTTATGTTCTTATGTTCTAAAGACTGTGTTAGTGACCTGAAACCCACTGATAAGCGAACTGTTCCCTCCACAGGTAGATAATGTTTTGTTGGGTTTGTAAACCTTTTTTTTTTTTAAATATAATTTGGAAATAAAGTTTGTATTCGATATGGCAGGGCTGGAAGGTTAGCATTCCCTACCTGCCTAATTGAAACCCATGTGCAGTATGTGGCCACGTGTTGATTGACTATCTGATTATCAATTAACTCTGGCTTTTAAAAAAGGGCTGAAAAGCCAGTCCTTGGTTCTTCTTCATCTACCAGTTTGAAACACATGACTGCACGTCTTAACCAAGGTGAGTGAACCAAAGGCCTAGGACCACCGTGTGCAACCGGGATCTTTGGATCACAGGGAAGGGATTTAATTTAGGGGGTTGTGAGTCCCACAGAAGCATATTTAGAATGCGTTAGGGAGACGTTTCCTGGAGCGGGATCTCCCTTTTTGTATTTATGACTTCATATACACTTGTGTATATGTCTTCCCGTACTAGGGCTACCATTGTTGGTACCATGGTGGCGTCCACCCACCTACTGCTCTTGCCTTTCCCTGTAACTTGTTAATAAAACCTGGACGCCTGAGTGACGTTTCTGTGACTCTCTCGTCTATCAGCAGATACCCAGACTCGTAACAGAACACCCCTATTACAGGCTTAGCTGCGTTTTCTGATCACTTCATTTTGCAGGTGCAGTATAACATAACCCTGGAAACGTGTAATGTTGTGAGTATTTGTCAAATACTGTGATACTGAAAATGTAATTAGTTTAAGTGTGTTATAGAAGATTTATACCCTCATTAACAAGGAATAGCAGTGTACTACAATAACATTTAAGGACACATTGCCAGCGCAGTGTCTGGCATGTTGTAAAGTAACTATAAGCCTGTTTAGAAATTAGCCTTAGTCATGTGTTCCTGCATGTTTTTATTTTTATATTTTTTAAGTCTTACAAAGCAATCGATTCTCTCTAGTGTTGCCACCGCTTTGCTGTTCCTAATATGCCAGTCGACTTTATTTTGACAGGAGGTATTGTAACATGTGCTCTGCATTAAGAATACCTCATCATATGACTGGAGGTGAGTCATATGACTAGGATAGGGATATGAGGATAATTATGTATTGGGTTTAAAACATGCAGTATACCTGTGTTGTGTGCTAGAGGTTAACATTTCAAAGTTTGATATACTGTACAACCAGAGAGGCAAAAATTATGTCATACATCCCCAGATTCAGTAACCCCCATCCTTTGTGTTAAACGTCCTTACCAAGATTCTTTATAATAGAATATGTCAAAAAGAATGGCTTGATTGGCATGTGAGATGACGTCACGGACCAGAAAGAAGTGCAAAACTAAAGGTACGGGACTAAACTGCCGTAGCAGTGCTTTTATTAAATAATAACAAAAAAAACTGTTACAAAAACACAAAAGAAAAGGGTGCATAGGCCAAAACAAAACAGACAAACATGGTACAAAACAGTATAATCAAGCATCTATTACTACAGCAATTGATTTAGCTTAGTTTATTCAGACTCACGTCTCTTGTCTCACCTCTGACACTCTCCAACTTAACGAGCCCGGAGTGGGTCTTTAATTCTTTGGCTGGAGCCTTAATTACACATTAAACAGTAATTACCTTGATACTCCAGCCACATTCCCATGAGCTTTCCCAGGATGGAGATTTAACCCCATCCACGCCAACTACACGCTTTTTTGCCGGTTTCATATAATAATAAGGATGGGCGGCTTTGTCCGCCCACATATAAATACACAATAATAATCATAATACAAATTTAAAACAATAATAATACATAAATAAATATGCACAAGGGGTGGGCACTACGCCACAGGCAGTTTTCTAGTTTTTACGACATTAAATTAACCGTTTGAGTTGTTTATTTTTGGTTTGGTAGCTTTATTGGATGTATTTTTCATTACTGAAAAAAAATAAAAAATGTTAATGCTGTATTGGAGCTTCTTTGAGAATCTAGCCCAAAATCTTTTGGCCATTAACTTCTCTCTCAGATGGGAGTATAAACTTAATTCGGCATTCCCTTCAAAAGGTATGGCCACAGAACTTTGCATTCTGTTGGTCTTTTTGCCTATTAGGGCAATCCAGTTAAAAATATTAAATATATACCTCTTCCAGTCCCTGCATGTTCCTCTTGACACCCCAGGGGGCTTTTCAAAGAAATCAGATGTTTTCTGTCAGTATCACTTTCATGCTCCCCCTTGCCTGAACTTTATTAGTTTGAATAATGTCTGCTAGACAATTATCAGCTGCTTCACACAGGGAATAAATTCCACATCTTAAGTATGTCTGAATGAAAATCAACTGCGTAGAGAACACTGTGACATTTTCACACAGCACTTATTTTGTCAGCTGCTGCTGAACTTCTGCATCCTTTTGTTAAAAGATATCAGTTTACACAGGCTTAATCTAGACCATGTACTTGTTATGCCAAGGTAATGACAATACTAGTATGTTTTTTTTTTACATTGTTACTTAATTATTTTTTGACAAATTCAGTAACTTGCTAAGGTACTCCCATACAGTGGTTTGCCATGGTACATTTGCATGAGTTTGCAGTTTCTAAGTACCACAATTTATCTTAGTTATGTTTACCATGCTTTAACATAGCATATTGGCTGCTGTGCAAAAGTTTAACCATATAGCATGTACCTTTCTTTAAGTCCTTGGCTGTTAATCTTGTTTTCAGATGATTCTACCTGCTGTACCCGTAATTTTGTTTGCAATGTCCACTTCTTTCAAACGTTTCAGTTGAATTTGTGCTCTTCTCAAACATGAATCCTACCCCTATGTCTTCACCATCATCACCAGCAAAAGGAGGACAAACGAAATACTGAAGCAGGTGTGCTAATAATTTTGTCATGAACGAATAATTTAAATAAAATAAGTTAGTTTTTTTATAAAGATTATTTGCTAAATCCTTAATCTGTTACCTTGAATTATGGCATAATAAATGTTGGGTGCCAATACTTTTGTCTGCAACTGTATTATCTGAGAAGACACACAGTTTCAAAAATGGAAATATTTTCTGCAAAAAACATCAGCTGCACATACCAGATCTATGCATGTATATACAACATGTGCAATGAATACATTTAGCTGTTGGCGATTTATCCAGAGTGAAATACTTCTACTTATCTACACATAATACTAACAAGTGCTATACAATTGTGGATGTTCCCAGGACCATGTATTACCTGACAGATTGGACGAACTTGCTGCTAAAACATTATTTTCACACTCTGGTGTACCAACATTAGATATAAATAAAATGTATCCACCATGTAGGGTATCTTAACCTATCATAGGGTTTGTTACAAAGACTGTTTGGTATGCCTACTAGAAACTGCAAACAAGAAACGACATATTGTGTAAACACGATATTACTGTAGATGGTTAGAGATAAGATAATACAAGTTTCTATGTCTACCATTTATGAGGCTTATAGTCCTTACAAGACAACTTATGATAACATGTGAAATATGTGAAGGAATCTTCGTGGCTGATTAAGAGAAGCAACATGAAAATAACAAGCAAAGCTCTGATACTGAAGAATACAATATCAAGGACCATTCATCACTGTGCTATGTTGCAGGCCAGGATCACCTTGCCTGCAGACTTCACTCATGTTCATCCCATTGGGCCTCAACTGTAACACCAACAGAATGCCCAAATGGGGATACAGGGAGAGAAGAAAAAAAGAAAGAAAAAAACATACCTCATCTAGCAATAGTTTCACTGCTTTTCATACTAAACTACAGGAATCATTAAACTTCCAAATAATTAAACTAGTCTACTAATACCTGATTTACCAATTCAACTCAGCATTAAATAACAACCTTGTACATTCATGTTTTTTTAATTTTTTCAGCCTTTGCAATAGCAAATCAAAACAGTACTATGCAAGACCAATACATTAACATTACCACAAGAACTCAAATTTTATGTTGAAGTTATAGATTAGCACATTCACGTTACAACAGCGACAACAGAGGTTACTGATTAAATAACTGATCTATTTGCAAATTACATTTCTCACACATTGTAACAGTATCTACATATTGCTAATGCTTTGTTTTGCTAATGCTTTGTTTTAATGGGCTGTTAAACTGTAACAACCAGCCGACTGATCTGTTTCATTGTTTGTCAATGATTAATTAATGCGTAGAGACATCTTCATTTAACCCTGCAGCCTCAGTGAGACTGAGATTCAGAAACTGGGTAGACCCATGTTATGTAGTTGTCAAGGTTGCCATGGCAGATAGAGTTGTAACTGTAATGCATAATGTCTTTCCTGATGGGAATAACGACTACATCAGCAGCTCTATTCAGAGATCCAGAGGGAACAGGGTCTGGTTGGAAGAGTTGGGAATTCACACACCTTCCATGGGCTTTCCTAATTCCCATATCCCTATGGGATGCGCTTGGCCAGTGTCTGCAGTCAAAGCTACTAAAATTGAATGCTTTGGAAGGACCTCTGTATGTGTACACACCAGTATGACTGAATCTCATTCCACTTCAGTAGTACTGAGGGGACCTACAATACAGTATATTGTAGTTGAAAACCCTTATAGCAGCTCTGCATTACAAAGTTGCTGTGTCCAGAACATTGCATTATGATGCAGACAGTTTATTTTACCCTTGAGGGATCTAGTATACTATAACTGGTTTTATATGCAATGCTTTGCTGAGTATTCAGAATCTATCATAAGGAGCATTCTCATTTCAGCATCAGCTGTTTTTGCTGTCCTGGTGTCCTGTGGTCACGGGAAATAATTAAAAATGTATCAGCAAATAAGACAGCATAAAGCACACAGAGTTTTGTTTGATGATACACTAGCCAATGTTTATCATATATTTTATATATATATATATATATATATATATATATATATATATATATATATATATATATATATATATATAAGATAGCAGTGAGAGGGTCAGATTCCTCCCTGCCTAAATACATGTGCAAATGAACATTGGTTTAATTTATTTCTGTTAATTGTTTTATTATTATTTGTCCCCTGCCCCTGGTGATTATTGTAAATTCGAGCCAGGGTATTTAAAGAAAGTAGCCAGCGTGCTCAGGGCTGCTGTGTGAAGAGCCCGACTGTGTGTTGTAATAGTTAAAGGTAGTGTGTAAAACCTTTCTGATCTGTGCGAAACTGTGTATGTTTTGTTGTGTTAGCTGGTAAACAGCCTAGCTGGCCGGTATTAGTTTAGTGTGCCCGTTTGTGAGTAGTTAGTGCTCGATTAGAGCTAGGTGTTTGTTTTGTTTTTCTGTTTTGATTCCTTGTTTATTAAAATCAGCGCTTTGAAATTACTTTGCTGTGCTTGGGCTGTATTTTAAAAGGGCAAAACCAACCTGAGTCCAAACTCGGTAACAATATATATTTATATTATTTTAATTGTGTAATGTTGTGTATTTGTGTGTTTTATTTAAACGCTTGTCGTGTAATTACAAAGACTGCATTAACTAAATTGTAGAATCCACTATTGGAAACTGGGGGAATATCTTTGTTTTAACTGTATGTTCATTTTGGTAAATTACATTTTTATAATTAAAATGCCACCTCCAAGTCATCAAAGTGTGAGTACAGCAAAAAATAAGACGGGATGAGCTTTCTAATCATACAAAGATTAAATACGAATGGAAGCCCCAAACTTTTCAGTTTAGATATATATATATATCTATATATATATATACATAATATATATATAATATATTATATATATATATATATATGATATATATAACATATGATGAAAATATTGTATTGATCACTGAGCACTTAAATGTTATTGGTAGAATACAGTAGGCATTTAATTACATAATACACCCATCACCTTGATATTAGTTGTATGGATCTTTATACAATAGATAAATGTTGTTAGCGCTCAGAGTAATAGTATAGTAAGTCCTAACGGGGTACAGTCAATGATGTTGTTTTCAAATTATTAAGTTTGCTGTATATTGTAACAAGTTTCAAATCTATAAATTAAACTGCATACTTTATCAATCAATTCTTTATTGCACGCCTAATCGATTCTAGTAACAGAATTGAAGTGAAATAAGAAAAATATTAAGCCTAGTCTAAAATATCTGTTAATTATAACTATATATTTATTGGGTTGGATTAAATAGCCATGATGGTTCCATCCTTGTCAATTTAAACCACTGCACTGCAACACCTCCCCCCCATGTTGGAGGTTTGGAGTCTTTGCTCAAAGATTTTGGACATGCTGCTTCCTCATTCCGAGAAAAGTAATTCTTTGAATTCTGTTCTTTAATTTAGGTCTAAACATAATTTATTTTCCATACAATGTACCTGCTACACACAGTAATAGAATACTCCATGCATGTTCATAGAGTCATGTGGTTATTTCAGTCGCTTGTTTTTGTAACTACAGTGCAGTATACTACAAACATTCACAGTGCATCCTCTATGTAGCTTTTTGTAGAAATCCTGCATTTGTGGACATAGTACCAATTTTTAGGGCAATCTAACCAGTGAAAGAAAATGACCAATGGGTATGTGTCCCTTCAGGGGCTGCTAGCTGCTATGAGTGCCCTAAAATGCTGGTACCACAGCCTTCATAGGCGCTGATGTGTGAAGCTAGCAAAGGGACTCACGGCTGGCAGAGTTTGATGAGGTCCTGGTCGGTGGTGCCGGGCGGAAGGCCTCGGATGTACAGGTTGGTTTTGCTCAGCTGCTCTCCGGTGCTGTTGCAGCTGCTGTTGTTACTGCTGTTTGTGCTGGGACTGGGGGGAGCCATGGGGTAAGGAGCTGGTGCATAAGACTGCTGCAAGAGAAACAACAAGAAAAACAGTGGTGAAAAAACAGACCGTTAAAACAGCACAGAAAGTGGCACTAACCTTTAGACTGACCATCTTGTAAAGTAAAGAGTCTGGACAACACATTGGAAACAGCTGCTATTTTTACCACAACATCATGGCTGATTAATTTGTGGTGGCACCCATGACATCTATCATGTAATGTATAAAAGCTGCATTTTCCTCTTTGAAGACTTGTCACTTCAAATCCGCAACGCCTTGGCTGTCCATGGTGGCCTTGCATCTTATGACGGTTTTATAGCAGGATTTCTTTCCAAGCCATGTAGATATTAGTTGTGTGTTTTTGTGTGTTGTTTTTTTTGTTCCAGACACTCAATTTGATATTTTGTCTTACACTTTCTTCAGAATCGTTCCCACTACGGATCAGTTTTAAAAAAGTAAAGTTCATATGACACACAGGTGCAGGTATATTTGGAAAACACCAGTGAGTTACTCAAGAAAGCCAATGTGGTGGCTAGAGTTCCTCAATGAGGAAGACAAAGAAGCAGCCTGCTTGACGGCACTCATACTGCATATGTAAAGGTCCTCACAAGGACGCTGATACTGCAGAGTCCAGGGGGGATATCTGCAATGTGTTTGTTTAGGTTATTATGTCATACTCCATCCACTATGTTCAGGGGGGAAATTATCAAAGACTGCTTCATGGCTGAAAGCAAGAACATTATAACTACTGAAATACAAAGAAACACCTGACGACTGATTTATGTTTGGATATAAGTCCAGAGGTGATAGACAAAGAGAAGGAGATGAGATACCTTTTATTAATTATTCACAAGTTTTCAAGACCTCAAAGGTCTCTTCTTCAGATGAAAGTAAGAAAGAGAGACTGAATTTGTTTGGATATTAAAATTTTAAATGCTGCTTTCTCAAAATCATGTTTTTTTTTTTCTAGTTACAATGTGCAGTAAAAAAAAAAAAAATCCAAATTAATTGGGAAGAGGGGCTGTTAGTAAAATTAGATTTTTTTGAATAACATGATTATTACAGTAAAATTGTTACCACAACTTTCTAAATAACAAAAACCTCTAGAAATAGTAATAACCACTGAAGGCTGGTTAGCGCACATTCTGTGACAATGGGAAAGAAGAGCATTGTACACAAAAGGACAGGTTACAGTGGGCTGCTTGGATAACAGAGGTGTTCATATAACCAAGATTTCACTGAACTTCACTAGTCACCTACTAGTCACTAGGCACACAGTATGGGCATCATGCTTCACTTTACTCGGTTATTATCTTTGAAGGATTGTACCACATACTGTACTTGTCTGGTGATACAGGATTTTTAATTAGATCACAGGGCTCCACCTCAACCAGAATTTGCATCACTGCCGAACTGTCCTCTGACACTGCCTAGAAGTGCTACTTGTGCAGTGTAATTCAATAACATTTACAGTATCTGTTGCCTAATATCCTCTCGATATTCACTTGTATCATGATTCATCACCCATGCTGCTTTGTAATTGCCTTTAAAATATTTCTCTAACACTCGCTTGCCAGAGGTAGCGTGAAATCAACAATTGCACAAAACACAGAAAACATTATAAGTCTATTGTCTTTAAGGAACACCAATGTCATTAAGATATGGTCAGTGAAGGACAATTCTGGAGCCCTCTGTGTGGCTTTTAATCGTCTGTATTCAGTAAAGCTCTTGTTTACCACAGCTTCTAGGCTCTCTCAATCTCCCCATACATGCTAGGAGTATTCAGATCTTGAGTGCATATTGCTAGCCTGCACTCCAAAATAAGTAATGAGCAAAAGCTTTATTTTCTTCGCTTTTATCTTTTCAATTTAAGTATGACTAATGTTTTATAAAATGTAATTCACCATAACAACAACATTTGTACACTGACTCCAGGAGGCTGTAGCAGGTCTTTACACTGGTGTTGCTTGGACTAACATATGAAGCATTGCTTAAGCTCACTTAATCATGCTTGCTATAGTATAACTTAATGATATTAGATATCGATATATACTGTAGGATAAAATGATCGACTCTTGTGTAACAAAGTTATCAAAAGCAGTGCACATGCGTTTGTTATGTATTTTCTTTTCTTATTAAAAATATTCAAAATTTAGAAAAAAGTAATATATTAGTCAAAACTTTGACAAGACATCTTCATTAATATTTAAATATAAACAAAAGATCCACCTATTTACTACTGCACCTGTGCAGTATATAAACAGGTCAAAATTCAGAACCAATCAATCACACACATTAATACTGCATACAATTCCTAAGGAAAGCTGTTTTGTATAATTTATCTTGATACATATTGCACAGACACTATGACCTACACTTGTCACACTTCACAGAATGTAATAAATTTCCCCTTAAGAATCAATATAGCTCACCTGTAAAGTTCCACACAGTATACAGATTAATGGTTTCGTCGCTGACACTAATAAACGAAGGTCACAAGATGCAGAGCAAAGAAACATTGTTGAAAGTACAAGAACATTGAGAAAGTCTTACAGCTTTTGTCCCTTTCACCTCCTTTGAATCCAAACTGATCAATGTGTACTTAATTTATTTTTTTCTGTGATGTATGGTGGGGGAGATGGAGTTGGCCCGAGTTGTCCATCTCCATGAGTCTATTATGCATAGTCCATTATTATTTGTCAATGCCAGGAAAACTGCTAGCTAAAAAAAAAAAAAAAAAAAAAAACAGGCCATAATTCTATAGATGTTTTGTAACTTATCAGCAGAAAATAGGGTAATATCCCTAAGAAGAAATCACTGACCAGTCACTAACTAACCCCCCTCCCCCCATCCCAGTAGATGAATAAACAACCTTAAATAGGAGAAATACAGTGTATTTTGAATTCAGTCTCTGTGACCATCTGATTCTTGCAGTCTCTGAGACTTTAACTTGGTTGAAACCACCAAAACTCATTTTACAGCAACCAAATCACTGCTGCCAAACCACTCAGCTATTCAGCCTCCTTTGTTGGGTGCAGATGTCCTATGAATAACAAATGCATGTGAGCAATACAATACAATATTCCAGGTAAATAGCCATTTCCTGATGGGGGTCACTCTAGGCGATGGGTCAGGGATGGTCAAGTCAATATGTTATAATCATACAAATGCAAATATTATAAAGATCTGGCTTCCTCTTTATGGCTTGTGTAAATTAGAAACATATCTGTACTAATGGCTTATACTGAACTCACTCTAATGAATTCTCTAACTGCAAGGCTGGGGGGTAAGGAAGCTAAGTCCTCAAATAGGTTTACTGCTTAGCTAACTTCTCTGAGGATGATACCCAATGTCACATGCAATAAAAAACATTCTAACAGTGGAATTTAAATACTAGGATTTTTTGGCCCAACCGTTTGTTAATATCATTTTCACTTCTCATCCATTTTAGTAGCTGGCTATGAATGAAGGACATCTGTGGTTCTATTTCAAATCAACAATTCAGGGAGCTTTAAAAACAACTCCAAATGATGGCAGGTGAATACATGTGGCCCTCTGCTACTAATCATAATAATTATTCACAAAATAAAATGTATATTGAAAAAAAGCCAACAGCACGTCAGTGTATTCGTAATGATTAAGCAGCTCCAGATATCTACCTATGGTGGCACCTGATATAATTTGCTGTATTCTATTCATAGATAGTGTAGCTACTGCGATCCACTCCTGTGTCCCCTGCATAGTTAAAGATGTAGGTATTTTGTCAATTAGAAATTGCAGAGATGGTTGCAAAGTTTCCGTACCTGAGTGCTACGTTGTATTAAGCACACCTGATCAAAGGTGTGTCACAGAAACCTCTTTAGGCTGATATGTACAGCTGTCAGATGTTGTAACCGTGCCCGTTTGATAGGAGGTCTAAAGCCATAAGGGGTTGCACCTTTGTAACCTCCAATGATAGTGAGAAACAGTGTAGTAATATGGTTTAAGTCCAAGTGTGTGTTTACCTCACAGTGCCAATATATTACACTGTATCAGGAGTTGAAAAATTAGGAACATTATTGGGATTTAACAAAATATAATAGGGCTCTTCTTTGGAAAAGTAAATACCAGTGAACAAAGACTTTTTGGAGCCATGTATTTAATAATAATGAATACTACAAATAATAATAATAATAATATTAATAATAATATAATAATAATAATCTACTATGTCTTTATACATGTCTGAGGGCTGCCTCTTACAGTTTTAAGAGTGCTGACTTGTGTCTTCTTTGTATGTAAGGTGGATGGTGTCATCCAGTACAAAGGAGGTTAACGCGCTAAAAAGCTGAAAAGAAAATTATAATGTACAAAAACCCAATAAAACCAGCAGGAATTCAATTTAAAACTTTCTTCGAACTCCACTTATGTCTACAGCTTGTTTTTGTTTGAATCTATTTTGTATTAAGCTACCTTGATTGTGAGAAGAATCAATATAAACACATTTTCCTGTTGGCATTTATATTGCCAGTACTGTAAAGAATGGTATGTTTTGATATTTTTTACATGCCACTCTAACAGATCTACCATATATGTGTAGTTGCTACTGAGACGTGGATTAGATGCTGTGCCAGCATCATTTGAAAGGTACACTGTCCAATATTCTATAGTGGATCTCTGTTTATAAAAAATAAATAAATAAACAAACATCCGAAAAGAAAAGTAAAACATAGCAGCAGGCTAAAATCTTAGCTAGTACACCTTTAAATGTAACTATAACTTTAAAAAATTGATGGAATGCCTTTTGAAATGAATCGGGGGACAAAATGCAATAGCAAAAAACGTGTGAAGTAAACAACCACCTAAACACACCTGTTTACTGTGCCTTGTATTGAAGTGTGAACAATGTGAATACACATTAATATCCTCTTGTACAAGTACTTGAATATGTTTTAATTTCCCTGAAGAGCCCTCCAATTATCAAGCAATTAGTATCTCTTGGGCAATGTTTGAAACAACAGGTTTCATGTAACCACACCATCTCACACTTGCTGTGAGTAAAGAACATGTCAGGGTTTTTTTCACCAGTAGTCAATTTATGTCTTTATTACAGGGATGTTGTATATTGTGACAGTGAGAGAGGTATGGCCTACAGTGATCACCGCTGAACAAGGCAGAATGGATGAATTTCTTTGAATAGCATTATTGAGTGCCTAGGATGATTAAGTCTGAAATTGCTGGACTGAAAAACAAAAGGTTATATGCAGGTTTGGACAGAAAATAAGAAACACCAGTGATATGTAGCACACACTTTTGTGTACATGGGCTGTCTCTCACATTACAGCTTATTTTGTTCTGTAAATGGCACCTTTGACTTTCTCTAGAACAAAACATCTACCCTTGTAGTAGTTTTTAAAAAGTACTGAAGATCAAAATTTGTAATAGCGGTGTACAATTATTTAATGCTAACTCTGCATAATTTGTATTTAACCCTGACTGACAGAGTTATGGTAGACAATATTATTATTTTATATAAAACCCCTAGCCTGAAAGCCCCTTATACAGTTGGTTTTCTATGCAGCCTGGCAACTTGGTTCGATCCACCACAGAATTGTGTTATCATTACAGCCCATTTAAACACAATCTCATGAAACGTGGGAGTTTTCAACAAGAATAGAAAAGTATGCATTTTTAATTACCAGTAGTATAGACCATTTCTAAAAGTGGGTCTCACTAAGAACCAGTTACAGTACCAGTATGGAAGCAGGCAAGACTGCTGTGTCGTGACTTATATTTTTCACTCTTGAGGGAATTCTACCCTCCAGTGCTATGAATCAATAATATGTGTAAAATTGCCTAAATAAAAATGCCACTGGCAGCATTAGTTATAGACATGAAATAGCTCCTTTACTTGAAGCCCTGGTGTTCCTACTGCTGCCCAGAAGTATTAAGCAAGAAATAACACAATATATAATACATAGTCAGTCCTTAACCCTTCAGTACTCCTATGTTGAACTGAAAAAAATGTTTCTATACTCAAATGATGATTTTCTGTTAAAAGATTTGGTAATAACCCAATTTATTACAACAAAGCTTTTAAAATAAACATCACAGACTACCACGTCTTTCCATATTTCTCTGTTCTTTAACACGCTTGCTGTCTAAGAGGAAGTGGTGCCACTCAAAAAGTACATATAGCCGCTAATTTCAAAGCTACAGTAGGAATACAATTCTTTCATAACGGCAGCATCTCGCAATCTGTCCTCCTCTACTGGACTGAACCCTTGCAGTGCAAATGAGGTAAGGCGCCCAAAGAGAAGTATACCAGATCTGTAACAGCATCTCTCAAGCTAGCTTGGCTTTTTTGTACAGTGGTTAGGATTTGGGCCTCTCCATTGGAGTGAGGCTTGCAGACAGCAGCACATCATTTTCCATCAAAATTATTGAAACCCAGGAGCCCGTAGTGGACTAAACCCTAGGAGTAGTGAAAGAACAAGTACAACATTCCTGTCTGCTCTGCTCTCCCTGTAGATATCTATAATCTCTCGATGGAAGTGAGCAGCATTGTGCAGAATTCAAAACTCCTCATTAAACCAAAACAGAATTTAGAGGTGTTTTCAAGTCCTAAATGATATGAAAGCATTTGTAAACAGGTTTGTTCCTTGAAAGGAAATGGACATGATCTGCCATAGTCATCCAAGTGTCTATAGTCATTAAGTGTGTAGAGATGCAGTAGTACTGTCCTGATTACAAACTACTCCTTATCTGGAAATGGCAACTCGGAGAGTCATCTTTGAATTTAAGGTCATTACCAATCCCATACGGAAATAAATATTTTTACATATATTAAAAGCAATATATGTTAGTCATATGCCAATTATTTTTCTTCCTTTGTTTTGTATGTGTATACATATATGTTCACATATAAATTATATTAAGATTGGTTGTAAAATTGGCCTGATTTTATAGTATTTTTCATATAAGGATTGTATGTGTTAGTATATGTCATATCATATGTTATAGTCTTTATATATATATATATATATATATATATATATATATATATATATATATAGATATATATATATATAATTATACGGGTCAAAAAATCTGTAGAAGATAAGTCAAACTGTTTTGAACTCTGCAGATATTTTTCTGTCAGTTTCACTTTTTGTCTTTTTATTAAAATATATTCTAACTGGACATTTCATCAAATATTAGTATACATTTAGAATAATAAAACAATAACAATAAAAAATACAGCAAGTGTTCAGCCCAGCGCATGTCTGACAGGTGTGCCCTTGCTATTGGGGTGGAGAATATTTTCTGTTTTTGCCAGGATTACTGTTACATGGGTATTTACTTGATGCAGGCTGTGGTTAAATCAGCAGGGCTTCAAATATAGTATCTGATATTCATCGTATATAAAGCCAAGCCTGAGAAAGTAGCAGCCCTTAAACATGCCTAAAATGAGACAAATGAAAGAACAAACCTGTATTAAATGGCTTAGTTAAGCAAGAGACAATTGAAGCTAGCTAGCTTTAATTGGGTCTTGTATCTTGTATCTTATATGACCTGTGGGTGTTTGATATATGCTTTGAAGGTTTTCTTGTACATATATTAAAATGCAGCCTTAAGCAGAAAGTGATTTTATGTTATTTACAAAAATGTTTCTGGCATCTAATAAAAATATGAATTAAAAAGTAAACATTGGATGTGTATTTGTAGTTACGTTGTGCTGATTATTGTATGTTTAGAATTAGTGCAGTAACTTACATTTTGTACATAAACATGTACAATATTTTTGTGCATATTTTTGTGCATTTTTTTTACTTATTCTTTATCTATCTATCTATCTATCTATCTATCTATCTATCTATCTATCTATCTATCTAATCTTTATATGGCTATAATCACAGGAGTTATTTAGGATAATTCCTCATCTTTGGTATAAAGGTGTGTTCCAAAACGACAGTTTTTAAACGTCATTATTTTAGATCTCAGTATGTGCAGTGGCAGGACTTAAACTATGTGACACACTGTTTTCTAAAGCTCTAACTAACAATGTGTATGCACTTGTATGACAGCCTTATCCCATTACAAAAAAATTAAAACTTAACGCCAGCGCGATACATATAAAGTGCTTCTTCTTCATAATTATAACCTGCTATTAAAAACCAACCCCGCTGTTAATAAGATCTTGTGATGTTGCATGCTGAAGACAGTGAAGGCCACATTTAAATATGACTCTTCAAGGGGACTTAGAATATGCTGAAGTGCTTCCACTGCTGCCTACACTCTTGATTTCAATATACTCTTAAACCTTTATGATACAATGATGTAAAATTGCAAAAACCCTGTCTCAAAAGGAACTTTTTAAAATAAAAAAGCTAAATATTATGAATACTGGAAGGCACTGTTGGAAGGCAGGTATAAGCTGACAATGCCCTGGAGCACTGTTATGTACAGGGATCAGAAATGCTCTCTCAGCTCAAAAAACATTAACCCAGACTCCTTTCACAAGATATACATAGAATGATTTTTCATATAATTAACATATAAAAAAGCTGATCACTGTGACCTAAAAATGTGTCACATGCAGACAGACTGGAGGCTGGTAGGAATATATTAATCTAACGGTTGCTGATCATTTGTGACTAAAAAATGGTCTGAAACAATGCTATATCCTGGAATTGTATGCCTGAACAGGGTAATGTTTTTTAATTTGATGCGGTGCTATTTTTTTACGCGAGAAGAAGTTTAATATAGATATAATATATATATATATATATATATATATATATATATATATATATATATATAGGGAACTATATACCCTGATACTAGATACATGTACAAAAAAAATGTCGGAACAGTTTGAGAATGTTTACAGTAAAGCCTTTGTGAAAGTGCAGTTTCGTGAAAACCCATGTTAAACGTCTTGTTATAATCTTCTCTGTACTAGATGAGACTGCCATGATAATAACGGGTAAGCTTTTTTTATTATAAATCGAAAAAAATTTTTAGATTTAGTCGTAATAGTTCTGGAACATTTAACAAACCACCTTGGTAAAAACAATACCCCCCCCCCCCCCCCCCCCCCCTCCCACCCCCCAACAACAGAAGAAAATAGGGCATGCTGCACTTCTGCACCGGAGTAAAAGCTAAGAAAACCCAGCTCAGCAGATGGATAATTCAGATATCCCATGCCTGCTGCTGCTACCTTGGATTGAAATACAAGCAGGGGGCTAATTTAAAGGCATTGCATAACGCTGATAATCACAAATATGCATGTTCTCTGGTGGCATCCTGCCCTCACCTCCTGTCTGGTGAACAACAGGGGCCAAAAAGCAAAGAGATCCCAATTAGAATTCTATCAGTTGCAGGGTTCCAGGGGGTGAGTATCTTGGGACTGCAGAAGTGAACTCTCACTGGACCTGTAAAGAGCACTTGTGTTTACTGCCACAGCTTACAATTCTCTCAGACATCTTTCTTCGTAAATGTAAAGGGTACCTGGAAGGAAACTAGTATATTGTCAAGGTCCCTATATATGAAAGCTTTTTTCATGATGCTAAACTAGTGATAAACAAATCAGAATGATGCCTGAGTTGTTACTTTAGGGACCACCAATTACTTTAAAAAATGTATTAATCACACCCTAGAGTAAAGAGTAATATCACAAATACTCTTTCAAATATGTTGTTGACTGGCTAGTGAATGAACCTTGAAAGCAGAACAGTTCAGCTTTCTAGTGACTTAGGAAGGGGAAAAAATACAGTGTCAGTATCTACACTAAAATAAATACCTAATTAATAACACATAATATGACATGTAAATCCATATAAAGCATTCATATGTATAGTATGTAATGTTTTTCAATTTACACACACTACTCTCTAGCAAGTATCTGGACAGTATAGGAACACAGGTTATCGCTATAACACAGATGGTACACAATACTTACTGTATATAGCGTTTTTCGTGCATGCAACTATCATTGCCTGCTGTACAAGGTATATGCTGTAAAACTACATGTTATATATACTATTATAGATATATAATATATATATATATATATATATATATATATATATATAATATATATATGCGGAACAGGTCTTAAATGGTATGGTATCGTCATGGCTCTCTTTTGCCCCACTATGCCAAAGCTCATCTACCCTCATAAGGTGAAACACAATTTGCACGGTCTCTTACCTATGGTTTATAACTAGATACAGGTTGATTCCATACCACCGGGAGATTAATTAAACAACAGTGTTGTGTCCTGCACTTTCGTAAGTGATTCCAGACTCTGCAGGTGAGGTCTGAAGCTCTGTAACTGCTGTTGCAAATGGGTCACGGTCTGTGGTTAAGACTTGCTCTCTTTGGGAGTATTTGGTCGCCGGTTCACTCCCAGCCTCCACACTGTTACAATACAATACTTTCTCCCAGTATGTGTGGTATGGTCCCATCTGCTTTTACTAAATACAAACAGTCAGAGCTGCTGTAGCAGGGCGAGATCTGTGCTGACTCTGCTGGCGTGTTCACGGGCTGCAGGAAGAGGGCGGCAGTCGCCCAACAACCGCCTGTGAGTCATGGCAGTGACACGGGGAGGTGGGAAAGTGTGTGCGTGTGGACTTTCCCCCTCTCTGAATGGCCGAGAGGCGGGTCTTGGGTGATTGTCGGTCCTATAAAATAACGCTCTGTTATTTCCTCAGGTCTGCCCACTTAGAAGCGCTAAGAGTGCGGACGCTTTGATTCGAGACCGGGAATCAGCCGGGAGAAAAATAAAGAACCACAGCGAGACAGAGAGAGAGAGAGCGGGGAACCCTTGGGCAGACCCCGGCGTATTGTGAAAGAGCAGGCTAGATAGCCGATAGAGTAGGACGGTGATCCGGGTCGTGCGGGTAGCGGCGACCGGGATAACGCTGCCGAGTGCAGCACCTTTTATTTGTAGTTTTATTACTGTTTTATTTTCCCTTGTTCTTTTCGCCTTCTGTTTTCATTATTATTTCTTTGAGCACCTGCGAGTGCACTTCCTGTTCACGTACCAGCTGTGGTATTTCCGTGGTGCTGTCTATCATCGTTGATAGGCAGCCCACGGTCAACAGTGCCCTCTGCCGGAAAAAGTAAGAACTGTCTAAAAATAAAACTGGGCACCTGTGTGGTGTTTTCAAGTACACCTGTCTGTCTCCTGATCAGTGAATTACCCACACCCCTTCCACAGCTGCTAAAGAGCCCTCCTGTTAATGTCTCCCTCTCATCTGCTTATTATCAGAACTTTTAAAAGTCTTCAACGCCAACATATTGAGGACAAGTTCCTGTTAATATTACTTTGGTCATTATCACAATATATTCTACAAAAATTCCTGTGTGCATCTATAGTAGATTGCTTATTGAAAACATGTTCCTTAGCAAAATAGGCATATTTGTTATATCAGCACTTTATCTGAGTTTGATATGCATATTTTCACTTTATCTGATTCTTAATGCTTATTCTCTCTTCCAGACACCGAAATGTATTTAATTTCTAATTTCCTAGCCTCCATCTGCATCAACATACAAAATGTCAAATTCTTCTAAAACCCATTCTTCATTACTTGTTTACACAGTGGCTGTACACCCACTACAGTGATTACTGTGAGAGTGAGAAATCTGCAAGATGGAAATAATTGACAAGTTCCCCATGTGTGAGACAGCTCATCTTTCCCCACACCTCTAAGGCAGATCCCATGTGAGACAGTGCAAGCTTGGATGTGCTAGAGATACTGACAGATGGGTTTCCTTAACCTAAAATAACCTAATGGAGCTTTTAGCAAATTTGCATACTGCCTGTCACTAAGTCTAATAGCTGTGTGTCAAGGACTTCTTAAATTAAACAGCTGTAACACTTAGCCTGCTTGTTCGGACTGCTGGCTCATACACTACACATTTAAATGACAGTCCAGGGTAAGGCAAATACTTGATAAAAATATGTTCATACAATACTTAAAACAATATAAGGCAATATAATTTATGATACTAATATATTCTACTTTTGTATGGGATTTTGTTTTGCAAAGTATTGAGCAGAACACATTTTGGTCAATAAAAGTCATATTATAATGAAATATGAAAACTTCTTGATTATAGTTATAGGAAAAGTTTATTTGTCCTAGCCACCTGCTAGGTTGAGAATCTCTTATTTAAAATTTATATATTATATATATATTATATATCTTATATATAATATATATATATATATCTAGATGAAGGCTATATATTTGCATTCCTGAACTTCATAGTTGACAAAAACAACATAAAATGGCATATTCGCCTAGAAGATTATACTTAACCTTTGACCCATATTTGACTCCAGTGCACCCTGAAACCACTTTCAAACACACCTAACAATGTTTGTAATCACTCGACAACACCCTCAATTAATGGTTTTTAGGCACTTTTAATAAATCTGTCTCTGTGAAGATTTACAATTGTTCTCCACCAACAGGAGCACCAAACAAGCGAGCAAGACAAATATTCTTTGACTCTGACAGCGACTAAGAAAATTTAAAAAAAATAAAAGCATACCCCATTGAAACACTTTTTCCTTAAAAATATGTTATTTTTTGCAGTTCATTATCTACCCAGTTTAATTCACCATTCCAGATTTATCAAAAATAAAATAATATTTAAGATTCTTTAATATTAACTTACTTTATGTTATCATTATTCTTTAAAGCCATTTGAACCTTAACACTAGTTTATTGTCTTTTTTATTACTGATACTAATATCCGTGTATTAAAAAAAAAAAAAAAAAAAAAGATGGACTTCACTCGGTTTTTCTGTGACAAGTTTATAAAGTACTTCAGACCTATTGCCGGTCTAATTTTATATATATATCTATCTATATATATATATATATATATATATATATATATATATATATATATATATATATATAATCATAACGTGGTGTTTATGTACAAACCCACCACACTATTGAATCCGAGAGTCCCACAATTCACTGCTGGACAAACACTGACAGCATTAAGAGAGTTAATTGCTGTTGCCGGTTATATTGTTTTATCTCTAAATACCAACCCCCAAACTTCAGGCGGTACATGGTAATGTGGAAACCATGAGTCCAAACCAGCTAAAAAACCTTGAAAAACACGGTCCCAGTCCAGTCCTATACTATGCCCACCAACTATACTATTCCAAGGATGGTGGGTGGTGGGGGGTCCCCCACACCATAGGCCATCCCCCTTCCAGTGCCATACCAGTAACACAAATCTGTTGATATACTGGTTGATATACTCTTTGTATTTGTGCACCCTAAATGTTTAAAGAATATCTTAGAAATAAACAGAACAGCCTTACAATTCATGTGGCAAGCTTAACATGAATACTTTATTTTTTCCCAAAAGAAAATACTATCTGGATGACTGGGAAGACCACACACACATCATATATATGTATATATATATACACACACACACATACAGGTAGTGGACAAATAATGAAAACACCTAGGTAAATGAGGGACACAGAGTATACTGGATACCATAGTCGGACTGCAGTGCACAAATCGCTCATCACACCTGGCAATGCAGGTTTGCGAGTCAAGTGGTGCAAAGAGCGTAGGCAATGGACTACCAAGCAGTGGAGAAATGTGATCTAGTCAGATGAATCATCCTTCACCATGTTCTCGACAAATGGATGAGTGCACGTGCGGCGCCAACCTAAAGAACTCTACAGCCCTGAGTGCTTGGTTCCAACAGTGAAGGGTTCTGGTGGTTCCGTAATGTTGTGGGGCGCATTTTCCTAGCTTGGTTTGGGTGCACTCATTCCCTCAGAAGGCAAGGTCAATGCTAATTGCTACTTAATGGTACTGAGTGATCATCTTCACCCCATGTTGCAGCATTTCTTTCCTGCTGGGGGGGGTGTCTGAGATGATGACAATGCCCCCACCCACAGAGCACGTGTGGTCGCCCAATGGTTTGATGAGCATGACACTGATGTTATCCTTGTCATGGCCTTCTCAATAACCAGACCTGAATGCAATCAAGCATTTATTGGATATTCTGGAATGATGCCTGAGACAGAGTTTTCCACCTCCATCAACCAGGCGTGAGTTGATTGATTTTCTCGTGGAAGAATGGTGCCGCATCCCTCCTGCAGAATTCCAGAGGCTGGTTGACTCTATGCCACGGCGCATACAGGCCATACTGGCTGCACGTGGTGGCCCAACGCCCTATTAAGTGACTTTACATTGGTGTTTCATTTTTTTGTCCACTACCTGGACAAAAAAATAAACTGTTAACTAAAAGGTAAAAATTCTGGATTTACAGGCAAAACTTTATTTGCCTATGGACTGAATATGGAAGACAGTGCCTTTAATGTGTAAATCAAACTTAAACAACATCAGTCTACCTAGCTATTTCTACCATGCTATCAGAAGAATGCAGAAGATGAAACATTGTAGCTAATTATTAAAACAGTGAGTTTTCAGTTTATCAGTTACTTTTTTCTTCATTAAATATTTCTTGAAGTCAAACTTATTATGTCTAATACTTTTTCTTCACTTTGAAAAGTCTTTGAACCCTATCCAGATGCCCTCTCCTGGATGTTGGTCCACAAAAATATTTATGGCATTAATGCAAATAAGCTTGTCCATTAAGTAGTTAATGGAAAGTTATATGGAGAACATGCCCCACATACCATACAAAAATTCTAAAAACTATTTTTTTAATTATTATTTTAAGGAAGCTGTCTACCGAATTTTGGATTTTTTTTTACAGTCCTTGTGTGACCTTAACACTTCATTGCAGTTTATTTTATTCCAATGATAAAGGAGTTATAATCATGATCACAGAGTCAGCGACTCCTTATTCCCCATTCAGTGCAATCATTCCACATTCAAATGTGGCTTTGATCATTTTACCATCAGTGAGTTTGTGTAGCGGTGTATTGGATTTGTCTCTTTCCACGATCCTTGCTGACCTGCAGTGCACTTAACTAGTAACATGCACTGCTTTTAAATCCTGCAGCAAGAGTGAGTAGAATCCCCTTTCACAGATCATTTTAAGAGTATGATGGCAGTAGAGTCAACCGCCCTCGCCTTGCTGGTGCCTGCTCCGGGCAATTCCTGGTGAGGCAGGCTCTGCTTGTGACATCTTGTTCTGCACACTCTCAGGAGAGAATATCTAACAAATGTAGGATCCCAAGCTGCACTTTCAACACAGGGAGAAGGCTGAGATGGGTAGGATAACCTTACTACAAACCAAGATACCCTGGTGTGCTACGTGACTGAGGATTGCATGAATTGCCCATTGCATCATACGGTCAACGGGGTCTAGGTGGCATTGCAGATAATTAGAATCCTTTCATTAAGGTACCTTTCATCAACTGAACATTGGGTCAATGCTTCAATGCATTAATCTGATTCTTTCATCACTGTGTTCTGAATTAGAGTCCCCCCCCAAAAAAATGAATGTATTAAAAAAATGACTCCCATTCTTTGAAAAAAATGACTTCTGTGCATTGAACAGCATACTGTAGGTCACATTGGTGGTTACTGTCTCCTTTTACAGGAGGGCTAAAGATGCCGCATCCACGTGGGACCCCAGCCAAGATCGACAAAGCCGGGATTTGAATCGGTAAGCTCTTAAGTAACAATGCACTGCCTTTATTAGGCGAGCCACTTGAGTACACTTTTTCTATATTAAAAAATGCAACACATTTTAATTGTGCTATTATTTTTAAATATAATTCTACAGCTTCTAGTTAAGGGAAAATCAGTGCTGGCTCAATTAGATTAGGTGCCTTGGGTGTCAGCTGGGTAGCTCATTAACACAAACAGTAGGAACACTGAACCACTGTTAATTCTGCAGATGGTACAGCTGCCAAACATATTTAGTTTTAGTTTAATAAATTCATTTTGACTGACATTGGAAAAAAAAAATCTCCAATGGGTGGTAGCTAGAGTTAACATAATCTAGTAGTGTTTTCTTTTTTTTTCTATTGAATTTACTTGATTATATATTTTATGTACTGCTGGATGAATTCGTTGACAGAAAGAAAATATATTTCTTGGATTAGATCAAACTTGAGTCATTTAGTCAAATATGTTTGCCAAGAAATCTGTCAACTTTTCCAAATTTATATCTGGATATCTGTCTTCTGCAGGACTTCATTGTTTTTGAACATCCTTCCATTAATTTCCATAAACATGTCAATGTAAAAGGAGAGCACACCAATAAAATCATACAAATATTAACATCCAAAATAAAGAACAAGAAGCATTCCTTTAGATGGATTCTGATCATGATCAATCTATAGAATTGCACTAATTATGTATCAATTATGTATCAATGCCACCTACATGCCAGCTAACTTAAAGGGGCTCCACATTTTTTGCTAATTTAATTGCCCCAATTTTTCAGAAGTAATTGAATTTGTATTTTTGCAGGAAAACCAAGGAGCTAACCACAAACATTTTTCAGGATGAAAAAAACTAAACAAAAACAGCCAGGCATCTAGGCAATGCCTGTTTTAGTTTTTCTTCCTTGAACCCAGTCACGCACATTTCCCAGGCCTCCTGTACAATAACAGTTAGACTGAAAGGACATGAGAAACTACCTTTTAAATGTCAAGACCACCCACCTAACTCAAACAAAAAAAAAGATTCAATACTGACAGGTTATTTGAAACACTTTCACTGGCCAGGAAATAACTAGCTCACTAGCTAAACACAGGATGAAGGGCTGCTTGCTAAAGTTAAAAACTGCAAAGCAATCCTGACCTAACATTTTGTTTCATTTGTATCCAGCCAAGAAAATGTACGTTTCACTCGCAGAAGGTCAAGTATACCCCAATTTATAAATAGGGAGGTGTGGCACCAGTGTAATTACCACAAGCAAGTCGACCCTATAGCCTGCATCAGCCCATGGTGAGAAACACTGCTCCCTATTCAGCTTCATGCTTTGTATCAGTTTACACATTCACAGGTTTGAAAGTTCACATTATTCTGGATCACTATATGGAATGACTTGGGAATATGTATTTGTGGCCTGACACAGGGACGAATTTTCAAAGCTTTCTCTTACATGCTTATTTTACCTAATATATGTTTAGCAAGTGAGTAAATAAATAGGGACTGTGAATAACAGTTTTAAAAAATAATATTATTAGTATTATGTCTTGCCAGTCCACATATGATGTACAGTACTAAAGTCTCAGATTTTTACGATCCTACTGTAATTCAGCTGCTTACTGTATGTATACAAAATACATTTTCTTTACTGTCAGTATCTACTCCTCAGCTATTATTACCTATTGAAGTTTGAGATATGTCTCGTAGATCCAGCTAATATGTAGGTTCTTTAACTTGCAAGCTGCTCCGTTTTGCAGCGAATGGAAAAACAAGTTCACTCAGGCTGATATGCCATTTCTTCTAGCAAGACCTGGCGTTTAGGTTTTCAGTGCTTCATTGGCTAAATTCAATAACTTGGGCACCCAGAACAGAATGTTGTTTTTCTAGAATTTGGAACTCATCATACCGTCATCGTACTATACTTTTCTAAATTTTGTAAATTTGCGTTCCAAGCATGGAATTCTTCAGTCGGCTGATGAACCACTGAAATCTCGAAAACAAGCTAAGCTCAGTAAACCCTTAGCTAATGGTCTTTAAGATCACAGTATCAAATCCCGCAGTTAAAAAAAAAAAAAAAAGTAATACAAAACACTTCTCGTTTAATAATTATAGCAGTTATCACATTTCTTTGAAAATGTTTTGATTTGAAGTTAAGAGTCGTACATTTTTTTATGAAGTTCATCTTACAGTGTAGCGACTATGACAGTCGCAAGTCTGAGTAACCAAACAATAAAGCACATACCGTATTAACTTATGAACGTAATTAGTAGGCCTAGTGGCGGTAGAATGTTGACAAAACTTTAGAACAGCACATTAAGGTATCCATTTTTTGCGTGTGAGGAAATCTTAATAAACATTTAACAAATAATTATATTTAACTATCCTTGGAGACACAACAGAGAGGACTAGTAGAACACTGCAGGTATAAGCTGTAAACCTTGATGGTCACAAATAGGTAAGTACAATTGTAAAACTTCTTTATATAATTCTAAAATCTTACAAAGTCTTTGTAAACTATTTTTAATGAAATGCACGCTTTACTGTTTGATGTTCAAGTTACAGCTGCATATTTTAAGTCGATGGAAGCTGAAATACTTTTAAAAAACACCCTTTTCTTATACAAATACAGTATGAGCCTCATTTTAATAGCAAAACTGTATTTATCTTAAGTATTTCAATTGTGGATAAACCTCATTGTTTCTAGAAATATATTTCAGGGGCAATTCTCACCCCTCTCATTAAACCTGCATTATGCCACACTTGCTCTAGTGTTCAACGCTGCCTTGGGGGCCCGTTGTAAAGGGATCGATCCTGGATCTAGGCTCCAATCTGAGCAGAGCTTCAGTGCTCTTTGAAGACTAAAGCCATGGCTTCGTAATTCCATGACTCAGAAGTGATTGAATAATACAGCTATTTGCCACACTCTCCACACATGACAACATTGTGCCAACAATGTACTGTTTTGAATGATTGCCGCAGGAATGTCTTTTAATTAGACATACAAGGGATTCAAAGTTTTGTTATACTTGTTTGTAACATATTTTATTATTTCAGATAGAATAATCTTCATGCATGCCCCCATCTACAGAAATTGCTGTAAAACATCATGTAAAACATGATTCTTTTTTTATTGAAAACCTGTATTCAGTAACGCCTCAATGATTAAATAAACCAAGCTTCTTATGGCCAAAAGCACCAGATAAAAGCAGGTAAAATGCAGTCTCCTTGGTTTTCAATCATTAACTCAATTGGCCTGCTTCTGTTTAAAGCCCACTAATCAATAATTTATACACTGGTGCAGCATGCTCTCTATCGCATTCCATACTTCTCTACCGCGAGGCCGGTTGCACAAAAAGTCTTAAATGCTTAAGACCATTTCTTGGATTTTAGACTTAAATTTGAAGCCCAAAATAAATAAGACCTGTTCCACAAAATGTCTTAATTTGAGGCTGGTCTTAAATTTAAGTCATTTTTTAAGCCTCCCTCCCCAGGCTGTTGATTTAGAAGCCAACATGGCAGCAGCACTGATAGCTTTTGCTGAATTTTTAAATGAAAGTGCATTTCGTGGGGAAAGGGTATTTAAGGACAGACACAATCCCATAGAGAATTTAAATAACATTACCGTGTTTGAAAGTATTAACTTTAGTGGAAATGTTAAAAGATGACTTGGAGGCTACAGCTAGCAGAAGCCACAGCATCACTGCATTCATTCAAGTTTGTGTGGAAATTAATTTCTATGCCACTGGAAGCTTTTTAAATGTTGTATGGAGATTTCATGGGGATTCACAGATCGTCAGCCAGCAGGATAGGTCCACCATGTTTCAGTCGAAAAGAAAACTGAGCCACTTCATTACTTTTCAAAAGACTCGTCCAAACTGCGGAAACTTAAAGGAAGGTATTATGAGATCGCTGGATTTACAAATGTTGTGGGTGCAGTTGATGGCAGACATATTAAAATCCAGACTCCATATCATAATGAGAACACATATGTCAACAGAAAGGGTTACCATTCAATGAATGTAAAATAATTTTGGATCGTAACCTCCTTATCAACAACACTGTAGCACAGTGGCCAGGTAGCACCCACGACTCAAGAATATTGCTCACAGTCAATCCACAATGCTTTTGACAGTGGAATTGTGCAGGGCTTTCTTCTTGGGGATAGTGGTTATGCCCTAAAACCGTGGCTTATGACGCCCTATCTCAACCCTCAAAGTCCTGCACAGGCCAATTACAATCAGGCTCATTCCAAAACACGGAACACAGTGGAAAGGTGCATTGTGGTGTGGAAGCGACGTTTTCACATCCTACATGGAGAGATCCGAATAGCTAGGGTGTGTGCAATTATATCTGCAACAGCATCAGTACACAATTTTGCAAGGTATGGATGATTTTTTTTCAAGTTATATTATGATGTTTGTCTGATGCAAAGCTGTTTTTAAGCTTTCAATTTACAAAATGTGTCTATATGTTTTAACGTGTTTTTGCAACAAGAACTGTGCTCACTAATAATTTTTTTCCAATAGGAACAAAACATATTTTATTTAATTATACACATTCACAATACAACAACTCCTAATAATAATAATAATAATAATAATAATAATAATAATAGAAACCCTGTATCAGTCCCTTCCCATTTATTGGTTTATTGACCCTGTTCTAATTGGGCTATTTATAATTTTAGCATTTTCATTTCCAAATCAAGTGTTTCCCTTTCCAACAAAATAATTCCCTTTTGCAATTCCAGCACTTCAATAAAAATGTCTTCTTTTTGTACTTTTGTACTTTGGTGGGAACAGGGCTGTCATCTTCAGAATCTGTAAATAAATAAATAACTTAAAAAAAAAAAAAATCCGTTTTTTGTTATGTACAAATCATGTGATTTGTTTATTTTGTAAATGTGTGCCGAAACCTGAAACATTAAGCCTATATTGTGGTGTGAAATGTGTAACTGTTGATAAACAAGGGGACGCGTAGGCAAAGTGTATTTCAAATACTTTACCAAGCAAGAAAATATACAAATGTTTTATTTATTTATTTATTTATTTATTTATTTTAATCCACGAATCTATAGCATTCATAAAGTTGAATGGGTTTTGTCACTGCAACATGAGTACCAATATGCTGTGTTATTTGTTTTTAGTTGTGATATTAATTTTGGTAAAATTCAGTCAAAATGAGCAATTCATTTCTTGGGATACATGTGCTTTGTTTGTACAAAAACTGTGTGGATCTTGAAGGAGTCCTGCTGTAGTTCCACTGAGTCGTTAGGACGCCACCATAATGTATTGTAGCGAAATAGGTTAACGCAAACAGGCACATCACACAAGGCGAGGCAACCCATACACAGGCGGAGGATTGCCTTGCCCTGTGTGTCAGAGTGGGATGCAGGTACCCCGGCACACACTCGTCGGACTGTAGCCTGGTGAGCAAGTCCGGGGTGGACTTGAGTCTGGCAGAGGAGAGTGTAGCGTGCACGGGGGGAAGGCAGCAGCAGGCTGGTAGGTGACATAATCAACACAGACATAAACCTGATATACGCATATACTGTCTTGAAATTGAGCAAGTACCAGCTTTTTTTTCCACTCCACTAGAACAGAGTGGAATTTTCCAGACCTCCACTAGAACAGAGTGGAATTTTGAATATAGGAATACTAACGACTGGATAATTTTTTAAAATTAAAACGGTATTTGAAAATCCAGACATTAACCAACTTATTTTTAATTTACCTGCTGTTACCATCACCGTGGCATCCTCCATTCCCGTCTCTGCACCCCCTTCAATTCCACTGAAAATAGGACGTTTCCTCATAAATATCAAGTATTAAAGATGTACTCTGATAAAGTTTTACAAAAGGGCCGCCTCCAGTTTTTGTTTTCTTTTTTTAATATTCTTTTTTGGGATCAGCCAGCAGTTTTTTCCATTTTTTTAAAATTTAATTTACAGTAGATTTACAGCTGGGTTTATGGCATTTACCCATCCAGTGATTTCTGACAGGCTTTATTTTTGTGTGAATTGTTTAATGACACCCCTAACCTCCCCAGTGGTATTTCTTTTTTTTTTAAATTATTACTTCTTCTACAATTGCCAATTTTTCTTCTTCACTAAAATTTATTTTCTTCATTTTGCCATTGCCAGCCATTAGTTTTTTCAAATAGACTCAAAGGTATTCAGGCACTTTTCCCAAGCCTGTAAGGAAGGAACACTCAAAGTATTCGGTCATGGCATTCTTGTCTGGATCAGAGGAAACGTTGTTTTTATGATAAAACATTTTCTGTTGATTTAATTAAACAGGGATGATGTTTAATTTACATAATTTAGTTTACATTCACTTATGTTACATCAGGCTTTATATTATCAGAATTCAATTTGAATGCACAATCATTTGTTGTTAATGGCATATCATTAAAGCGACACAGTGTACAGGAAAGTCTTGGTGTTCAGCTCATTAAATGAGTACAGACTTAAACTGTGTGATAATTCATGGTTTGGGCTTTTAAAAGGTAGTTTCTCATATCAAAATCTAACATGAAATATAGATTTCAATGTTTTTTAAATGCTTTTTAAAGGGCAATGCAATGTGGTGCCATATTTTTATCACCTTAAAAAAAAAAAATTAAATTAAATTATGAAAGAAGCTAAACCAAAAAATATATATATATATATATATATATATATATATATATATATATATATATATATATATATATATATATATAATAGTTTCCCAATTGAAATGCAACCCGGGAGACTGAGAAGCCTGACTAGCTGCCTATACTAAAATCACAATGCTAACAATAGCCCATTAAGACAATATTAAGATATGAAATAATCTGCACTAAAAATGATACAAATAGATTCTGACACAGAATTTATGACAGATTTCTTCAGGGCACTAATTAGCCCTGAATGAGATGCTATAAATCTCATAGAAATTAAGAAGTACAATGCTGTGAAATTGCATTTTCTGCATAGAACTGTTCACGTAATTAAAGACAAGCGCTTCAGTGAAGGCTATCTAACAAAACACTGCAGGCCGTATCTTTGCACGCAACATTAAGAGCCCTCATTTTAAAACTGTTCCAGTTCCAAATATGGACATTTGTATAACACACAGGCACGCAAACATGAACTTTATTTATTTTTTTAGTTTAAGAAATAATTTTATTTAAATGTATTATTAGAGATTTATACGAACATAGTTTTTAATTACAAATGTTTAATTTGCGGAAATAATTTGTTCACTTGGAAAGCAAAAATGTTGCTAGCAAATCTTATTAATTAAAGATTAAACCAAAAAAAAAGGGTTGTATTATTTTTTTTAAAAAATTGGAAAATACATAAAAGCAACTTTCTGAACCTTGAAAAACATAACAACTGGCTAAATATAAGCTGGCTCTTCATATATATTGTAAGGGACTGTCCGGTTACAAAACGTAAAAGACAATCTAAACAAACTGGTTGGAAAACAAAGTAATTAATGTGAAGTGTTTGGGATAAAAAACTAAAGATTGGTTAATTAATACACTGTTAATTGATAATGGTTTGTTAAATAAGGGGGATTAAAAGTAATTAAATCAGGTTTAAAATAAATTGTTGTTATTGTGCTGACACAATACATGGGGGCATTAGGGCCATGTAGAAGCTACTGGAGTCAGGGGTTGGCTCATAATTGTTATAGACAATTCTCTTGTCTCAGCACAATAACAACCATTTATTTTAAACCTGATTTAATTACTTTTAATCCCCCCCCCCCCCTTCATGAAAGTCTGGATCCGCTCCCTGATTTTATATATATATATATATATATATATATATATATATATATATATATATATATATATATATATATATAATACTAATTGTTATATTAATACTAATTGTTTGAAAGCATAAGTCTTTCTATGACTAGATGCGTGGAAATACATGTTTATACAGTCATGTAAAAAGTCTATGTATAGTTAACTGTGAGGAATATCACTTGTAAGCAATGCATATATTTTGCATAAAACTGCCTGGTTAAAATGATTAATACACATGTAAAGGCTGCAACATTAACATATGAACAGGAAACTGAACCATACAAACATAATGAGAATTTGAATTGGAGAATAACTAGCAAATTGCTAAATGGAACACTCATTTTGCCATTCTGCAGTGTGCAGTTAGAAATGATTAGCATTATAATGAGACTTTGTCCTATGTTCTTTTCGGCATTGTAAGCACTGAGCAAGATGTCCATGTGAAGGAGCTGCAGAGACCTGCACTCCAGGACCTCCCTGCTCTAATTAATACAACTGACATTCAGCATGTATATAAAAAGCAATGATACAATCTAATGTGCAGCATTCACATGCAATATAACATATGCACCACCAAACAAGTGTAAACTCAATGCATGGTGCTAGAGAAATATAAAGCTTTAGATCCTGATTAAATTTAGAGGCTGCTATAATTTAGACTGCCACACTGCAACAGAAATTACATATAAAGGAGGATTTTAGCTAAAATGGACATATGTTATTTCACATTGAGCACAGTACAAAAAGTGAACCGAGGGGAGATTGTAATGAAACATTTTTTCTGTTTGTTTTGTTTGTTTTGTTTTTTTTATGTATTTTTAATTTTGTAATTTTAAAATCACCACCCCCTATAAAAGTGCCCCACAGTTAAAGCATATCAAAGTGTAATAAAGCACAGTGAAAGCATGATAAAGCATGTAGGTAAGCATTGTAAAGCACAGAGAAGCATAGCATATAAAAAGAAACATGGCAACCACGGTAAACCATGGTAAATGCATAGTATAAACCATGAGAAAAGCATGGGAACAGTGCAACAATACTGTGCAATAATACCATGTTAAAATGCTGTAAGGGATATTGCTATACAACAATAAGTTACCACCTGCATTTAATATTTAGGATTTTAAGTCCCAGGGAAAGTATTTAATCGTATTTAAATATATTATGTAAATAGCACTGAGACAACAATCCAATGTTTTTTAAAGAATAAGAAACAACACAGAATTGGTAAGAAACGAATAAGGATGTTGGAATAAAACTGCTAACATTGGCTATGTTTACAAAGATCGGTACGTTAACAACCCATAATGCACTATGTTGTCATTTAAATAAAAAAAAATTATGATGTGTCTGATAAGAACTGTTATCAAATTATAAAGGCACACCAAAAGCAAACCAGTCCGGTTTTTTTAAACTTCTCTAACATGCATTATTATTATTCAATGTACCAACAAATAATATAAATTTTAATTATAATTGTGGGTTTATCCAATGTTTGTGGTTTTAAATACAGTCTTAGTGTGTGTCTGACACGCCCCATTAATCATTGAGCCAGAACTTATATGGAGTTGAATGTGTTTATATTTACAGTAGGGACTCCAAAAAAAAAAAGAAAAAATATTTTTCTTACTGAATGTCATTTTGGAATCTATCGAGGATTTCTTCAAATCCAACGACAGAATCACCGGGCGAATCATACTGTTCCAAATTAAGCAGATTTGCAAATCGGAGGCGAAGCTTGATTTACATAAAGTAATTCTCTGAATTCAGCTAGCAAAAAAAGTTGAAACATACTTTATTTTCCTGAATTGTACTTGGCATACAAACAGAATATGAAGATTTATAGTGCTGTGTTTATTTCACTCATGACAATACCCTTCAGGGGCCCGTGGGTTATTCGGCTATCCTCATTTGTGGAATAACAACAGTGCTCTATGATTGTTCATGGTGTATCCTCTAGGGATGCATATGGACACTTCTCAGCAAACATACCCTGCACCATATTTAAAATTGAAGACAGTGCCAGTTTAACATTTCATTTTGTGGACTTGTTTCAAGGACTCTGCTTGGGTCTTCGTTGCACCATTTTTTTTATTTTTGGCCTGATCTCAGCAATAATGTCTTTGGTAGGCAGTACTTGTGATTCATGGCAGGGGAGTAGTGTGTCTCTTGGTGAAATGCAACTATGATCACTGTGCTACGATACCAATACAATATTACAATGAAAACCACTTTAAAAAAATCTCTGATTAATTGAATCAACCACATAGCAATGAAAAAGTGCAATACCTTTTCAACCAATACAAAGTTCTTTAATGAACTGATTGCTTTGTGATCAAAATGAGGGTATACAAACATGACTACATTAAGAACACTTAACCATATACAATAAAAAACAAAAAAACTTCTGCTTTAAGAGTTGTATTTGTACTCAGGTATGAAGCGGTTTAAACAAAAGTGGGTGTTAATTAATACAGTAATCCGTCACATATACGACTGAATTGGGACCAGAGTAAGAGCAGATATGTAAAAAAAGTCAGATGAATGAATCCTTTTTTAATCCCATTATACACAGCTGTAACAATACTATATTCACACAATTACTGTTTTGAGATTCAGCTTTTATTAGGAGCGCCCCTTAATCCCTTGTTTAGAAAGATACAGGGTTTAATGCTTGTGAAGAGGGTAGCTGTCTGCCATGTGGGTGCGTGCATTCGCAGCAGGAAATCAAGACAGAGGTTGAAGTTGATACACCCCACAAGTGAACAGGAATTATTTTCATATTAAGTCAACACACTGAACAGCTCACATGACACTATCAGCAATGGCAGCGCACGGAGCACATACAACACAGTGTACGAGAACTTTGGTAGGATCTACAATATCTGAACTGATCTTCTCTGTTCACTAATAAACTAACGTTGCTGAAGAGACAGATCATGGCGGACAACTGGTTATGGAGGATATGTGACGGATGGATCCATGATGGATTACTGTGTGTATTCTTAGTCACAAATGTACGGAAATGATCTATTTCAAAAGCATTAATGAGGTCAACATAATTTATTTATCACTGACCGCTTTACACAAATAAGAAACACTGAATGTTGTTGAGAAACTACCTTTTAAAATCATGTCTATACTCCATTATAATACCTGCAATGTTTAATTAAAAAACTGGGAGGTAATATACAGTAATTGTAATTTATACATTTTCTACATATACCTGCATTATTGCAAAACTAGCCACAGGAAAAAATCTAATTATTTTTGCACAATAATATCTATGCCAGATATAAGGGTACATCTCCAGTGTAAAATAATGTCATGGTATGCTTGCAGTACAATACAGGAAGTGTGAATTAAGTTAATAAATTCAATTTCATTGGGTTGTTTTTATCATATTATTCCAAAACTTGATGAATTAAGTAGTCAATCCTTTTGACATCTGTCTGTATGTAAGAAAAATTAAATATAGCAAACTAGGCACACATATTAAGTTACTTACTGTTATGTTTGTTTCTTTAATAATGACAAACAGGGCGTAGGTTTATAACCTTTATTAACAAACGTAAACTAGATAATCAGATACAACTCAGGATCACCATACCGAGCTCAGCTCCCAGGTTAGTAACATATCCATGTACGTCATTACCGCCCTGCCTATCAGGAACTGGAGTCCTTGTTATTAACACATAACAACACATCTTCCCCCCTTTAAAAGAAACAACTTTTCTTTATAAATAAGGAAGTTTTAAACAGAACACATTTGTTTCACTTTTTCATTTCTACTCCGTCTACCCCATCCTCAACGTATTTCTGTTTACACAAACATACTTTTTTTTTACTTTTTTTTTTTTTTTTTACAGTCTGTCAAGTTGTTGTCTAACCACAGCCCCTATGCTACTGCAATTTAGCAAGTTTCAATAAGTCTCTCACGTGGCTTTACAGTTCTTCGTGGTCTGCTATATATCTCCGCTGGTGTACTGGGTACGGCTGTCAGACCAAAGAAAGTTTGATTCAGGGAACTGTGATCAACCTGTTCACTGATGGTGGCTTTTGACCATTCTGGAGTGTTTTTTTGATGAGTATCAGCCTCTTGGTTTGATGTTTGATAATGAAGATCCACACGATTTCTCCTCAGAGCTGTTCCATGCTCTGTCTGGATCTCATAAGAACGAGGTGCGATTTCTTGCTGCACGCATCCTTGCTGTGTCCAGGTTCCTGTGGAGTAGTCTCTGAGTCGTACTTCATCTCCAGGCCTCAGGTTGGGTAGCTGTTTTGCACTCTTGTCATATTGCTGTTTTTGTTTCTTCTTTTGTTGCACTTTAGCGTGTTTGACTTTGTGTGCTCCCTTAGATGTCAGCAGGTCTTTGTGCATTGGAAGGTTGGTGCGTAAGCGTCGTCCCATCAACATCTGGGCTGGTGACAGGCCGTACTGCAGTGGTGCACTCCTGTATATCATGAGACTTCTCTGGAAGTCCTCCTTTCCATCATATGCCTTTTTCATCAAACCTTTGACGATTTTGACTGAGCTCTCCGCAAGACCGTTGGACCTTGGGTAGTTCGGGCTCGAGGTTGTGTTGGAATTCCCATTCCTTGGCGAAGGAGGCGAACTCACTGCTCGAGAACTGAGGACCATTGTCGGGAAAACAGTTCAACAGGGACCCCATGTCTCGCGAAGACTGTCTTCATGTAAGAGATGACTGCTTTACTAGATGTTGATTGCAGTGTCGCCACTTCCGGATAGTTAGAGTAGTAATCAGTGATTACAATGTGACTTTTTCCATTACAGTCAAATAGGTCAACTCCAGCTTTGAAGTAGGGTCTGTCGGGCACAGGATGAGACATAAGCGGCTCTGCTTGCTGTTTGGGTCTGTAGGTGAGACATATTTCACATGAAGCTGTGGTCTGGCTGATATCTTGGTTCATTCCCAGCCAGTACATAACTTCTCGTGCTATGTATTTGCATTTTTCCTCACCTAAATGTCCTTTATGTATCTTTTGTAGCATTTCCTTGTGTAGTGCTGTCGGGATCACAAACTTGTTTCCCTTGAAGATGATGTCATTCACAATGGAGAGTTCTTCTTCAATAGTTCTGGATTCTCCTTGTACAGTCATTCTTCTGTGCAGGCCATCCTTTCAGTATTCTCTCTTTGAGCTCTTTCATTGTGATTTGATTCTGTCTCTTGTCTGATCTGCTCAGTTCTCATGGCAGACACAGGAAGTGATGTCACAATCATGTCGACATAAGCTTGTATTTCTGCACTTTTCTTGTTATCTGCGCTTTCTTCCTTGTCTACAGCTCGAGAAAGAGTGTCGGCCACAAACATGAATTTTCCCGGTGTGTATATCATCTTCACATCATATTTTTGCAGTCTGATCAACATGCGCTGTAGCCTCATAGGACAATCGTTCAATGACTTGGCCATGATGGACACCAGCGGCTTATGGTCAGTTTCTACTTCAAAGGCTTGTCCGTAGACGTACTGGTGGAACCTTTCGCATGCATATGTGCTGGCTAGGAGTTCCTTCTCTATTTGAGCATATCTGGATTCTGCGCTTGTTAAGGCTCTCGACGCATAGGCAACATGTTGCCAGGTCTCTTCGTGCCGTTGGAGTAGCACTGCACCTAAGCCGTACTGTGATGCGTCTGCAGAAATCCTGGTGCTCCTCTCTGGGTCATAGAACTTAAGCTCCGGCTCCTCCATTATTGTCTTTTTCAGGTTTTTGGAGCATTCCTCCTGCTGATGGGACCACATCCACTCAGTTTTCTGCTCGAGAAGACACCTGAGTGATGCTGACTGCGTTGACAGTTGGGGTATGAACTTTGCCAGGTATGTCACCATCCCTAGAAACCATCTAATGTCATCTTTGTTCTGGGGACGTTGAATGTTCTCGATGGCTAATGTTTTTCTTGGGTCTGGCTTTACTCCTGCCTCGGAGAGGACATCTCCCAGAAGGTAAGTGTTTTCACGCCAAACTCACATTTGTCTTTGTTTAGCTTTAAGTTTACTTTTTGTGTCAAGTCTAGTACTTGTCTCACTTGCGTCATGTTCTTCTCGCGTGGACGCCCATTTGATGATGTCATCCATCATGGTCTCTACCCCTGGTATATGCTCGAATAGCATATGAATTGTCTTGTGGTAGACCTCTGGTGCTGAAAGAATCCCATATGGTAGACGAAGAAATCGGTACCTGCCTTCGGGTGTATTGAAGGTGCATAGCTTCAAGCTTGCCTCATCTAGCTTCATTTGCCAGAAGCCTGATGATGCGTCCAGTTTACTGAACCACTTGGCACCAGCAAACTGTGACATGATCTCTTCTCTTGTGGGCAACTTGAAGTGCTCTCGCTTAATTGCTTTATTGAGATCCCTTGGGTCTAGACATATCCGCATCTGTCCGTATTTCTTGGCCACTATTACCAACGAGCTCACCCAGTCTGTAGGTTCATCAATTTTCTTTATCATTTTTATCCTCTCCATTCGTTTGAGTTCCTCCTTAAGTTTTCCTCTCAGTAAAAAAGGAACTTTCCTGCAGGCATGGACAACTGGAGTCACACTCTCATCCACGTGTATTTTGTGTTCACCAGGTAAACATCCAAGTCCCTTAAAAACATCTGTGTACTCCTTCAGGAGTGAGTTTTGGTCGTTTTCAGTCTGTGATGTTACTACAAACACTCTCTTTACCAGGTTGAGCCTTTCACATGTTCTGAGTCCTAGGATTGGCTTTACGCTCTTCTCCACGATCAGTAGCTGTGTCTTGATCTGTTGTCCCCTGTGTTTGAAGGTTACCATGCAGACTCCTTTGACTGGTACATTTTCTCCAGTATAGCCAGTCACTTTCACTTTCACAGGGTGAATTTTGCTCTTTGTTTTTAGTGTCTTGTAGTCATCAGTGGATAATAGGTTTACCTGGGCTCCAGTATCAAGCTTGAATGGTATTATAGTCTCATTTACAGTCAATGGCACAATCCATTCAGCTTTATAATCATCGCAACTCTTGCACAGAATCAACAAAGAATTCTCCTGGCTCTTCATTGACTGTGTGGACCTTTTTCTTTGCAGCCTCAGCTCTGCAGCATTTTGAAAAATGGTTCCTTTTCCCACAGTTGTTACATGATTTGCCAAATGCTGGACATGACTTGAGTTTGTGACTGCCTCCGCATCTGCCACATTTGTTCTCTGGTATTTTCTCTCTCTCTTGCTTTTGTTTTGTAGAGGGTTTATTGTGCTGCTCCTCTCTCTTTAATGCACGCAAGGCTGTCTCATCCCTGCACAGCTCCTTAGCTTGTGCACGGGTGGTCTCTGCAGCTCTACACATGTTCACTGTCTTTTCCAGTGTCAAATCTTGCTCACGTAGTAACCTCTCCCTAAGTCCGTTATCAGGTATTCCACAGATTATTCTGTCTTTGATTCTTTTAAATTTCCAAAATCACATGTTTTACTCAGTGTGTGTAGCTCAGCTAAATACTGATCAAAACTTATTCCATGTTTCTGATCACAGGAGAAAAACTTGTATCTCTCAAATGTGATGTTCTGGCTTGGTACAAAGTACTCCTCAAACTTAGCCATGAGCACATTCAAAGTTAAATTTGCCTCATCAAGTTGAAAGCTATTACAAATGTCTAAAGCATCCTCCCCTATGACATGCAGAAAAATGGACGCTTTCAGTTTTTCATCGTTTCCCCCAGCTCCACTTGCAGCTAGATATATATAGAATCTCTGCTTGAAACGTTTCCAGTTATCAGCAAGATTGCCAATCAACTGCATAGGTGTGGGCGGGCTTAACTTATCCATGACGGGAAACACTCCTGGGACAAGAATTTCTCTTACTTGGTTTGATTGCTGATCATTGGCAACAGTATTCTCTCCTGCTTGGGTGAGTTGCTCCTCAGTTTCACTTTCACTGGTATTGCTTGTTGTTTCGCTCCTCTTTGTTAGCTAGCGTTTTCTTTCCACTACTCACACTTCCCTTTCAGCCTCGTGTAGCAGCTGTTTACTTTCGTTTTCACTCGCAGCACTTGTGGCATTTTACCGAGTCTTTTCTTTGTTTGCTCCGTCTACGCTCGCCAACATCCCACTCTGACACCACGTTATGTTTGTTCCTTTAATAATGACAAACAGGGCGTAGGTTTATAACCTTTATTAACAAGCATAAACTAGCTAATCGGATACAACTCAGGATTACCATACCGAGCTCAGCTCCCAGGTTAGTAACATATCCATGTATGTCATTACCGCCCTGCCTATCGGGAACTGGAGTACTTGTTATTAACATATAACAACACACTTACCTAATCATAAATTATTATTTTACACCACAAATGTCTGGTATGTTCTTTAATTTAAGTAAAATAATGTTTAAGGTCAAATGCTACAGATGTTTTTACAGTGAGTACATCTTGTAGCGGTGCAGATTTTAGTTTAGTATGTTTTTACTTTTAGCATTTCCATCTGCTTGTGTTCGGAAGATAAAAATGCATGTTGGCATTTCCATAATCGGTTTTTGAACCCCCAGTTTATAACAGAATATAATGTTTATTTGTCCAAATAAACAAAACAGTCACATCCGTCAATACTTGTACACACCCCTAGTAGCCAGTGGCGGCTCGTCAGAGAAGGCATTGTCTACATGAAAATTTGTAAATAAATAAGCTTTTATATATACTATTTATATGTAGTAAGTAATATAACAATAAATAGATAGCTTTAACACAGAGGCAGCCATCCGAACCAAATTCTCCACTGAGTCCCGCAGCACATTCGGACGAGACAGGGGCGCTCTTGCCTCCTCTCTATTTATGATTAGCATGTCTATTAGCCAATTATATTCTTCCATTTCTTCAGCTGGCTTTCATGGAACACTGAGTAAAGCCGTCTAAAAATAGCCAAGGATGACATGCCCTCCCACATTGATGACCTCGGATGCGAATATTGATGAGAGTGAAGGGAACAAGGTGCTGTAGAAAGATGACTATAGATTTAGTAATTTAAATATATTAAAACAATTATAATTAACAGTACTGCTTCTGTTTGTTTCGTCAAATTGAAATGTACCTAAATTTTGGCTACATTGTTTCCTTTTTGTTAACTATATATGTTTCATATGTACAGAGCGGTATTTATAATTTTGTTGGTCATTTGGTCAAATAAAGTCGTTAAGATGCGCTTGGTTTTTGTTTGCCTTTCTACTATCTTAACAACTTAGTTTAGAAAATATCATATGCAAAGTATGTTAAAAGTGATGTGGTTTTGAAATCTAAATTTTATACCAATGTTGTATACATTGTATTTTTAAACATAAACTGGCAGTGTGTAACAGTTAAGTTTACTAGAATAAACTATAATGGGCTACGGTTTTCTTTTCTCTACTGGCTAGTGGAGAAAATGTGTTTAACAGCTGAATTGGGATAAAACATTAAGAAGATATGAAAAGTGCTGTCAGTGAGAATACAACAATAAGATTCAACTACTGCTAGGGGCTTAAAAGTAAGCAGCGGAGTTCTGAAAAATATAGCGTTATACTTTCCCCATGTGTTGCTATAACTACTAACGTACCTGTAATTTCTCTTTTCATTGTTAACATCCTACCAACTTTTTTTACATTTTTAAAATTAAAGTCTGTTTCAAAGCTTTTTTTTTTTTTTTTTTTTTTTTTTCAAAATGGCCGCTCTAGTGCACTGGGGTTTGAGATCTGTCCTCTGAATCACTGTAGGAAGACTGTAAAAAAATAACAAGTGCTCTGGCTTTTCTGTTCTGTACCACATCATGGATTGTTATTGCTTTGTTACCTGTTTGGCAATGTGGCCAATAATCATTACACTATCAGTGCACTAGAGCAGACATTTCGAAAAGAGCTTTGAAACAGACTTTAAAGTGTACAAAGTTGTCAGGATGTTAAGGCAAAATGACAGGCAAATTATTTAAACAGCTGTAGCAGCATGTGGGAACGTGTAACGCTGTATTATTCGAACTCCTCTACTACTCCATAGCCCTCTGCCTTTTTTCTGCCGACCCATTTTTTTGGCCACCAGCCACCACTGCTAGTAGTTATTTTTCTCTTTTAAAAAGTTTAAGTACTTTCAGTTTTCCAATAGTTATACTATGCTTTTTCCATAGTTTACCCTGTCTGCCATGTTTTTTTAACATGCTTTACCATACTAGTTGTTTGTGTGTACAGTACCATGTAAACCACAATTGAAAACAGGATTGTTGTAACTGACTGTTTATATCTGGGACACTCTTGATGTACCTAGGAAACTTGGAGCTTATCCTGCTCTAAATTTTTTAAATAGACAGTAACTATAATGTTGTTAAGCTGTTTTGTTTTTCATTTTAACAAATGTATTCAAAGTGTGTCAAACTGAACAATAGGAACAATATTATTTGTATTATGTAAATGACTGCATGTTTTTTTGAAGCCTTGGTAATTTATGTAATTTACTTTTTCAAAGTTTCTACAGATTAAATACAGCACTTGTCCTTTTAAAATTTGCAGTCAATCCAAATAGCTTTTTAGAGGCTGTTAACTGAACTGTCTAAGTGTGAAAATATTTTAACCATCCGACTGAAAAGTGGAATTTTATTTTATGTTTCCTCTAAGGAAAATGATTGTCCTCCTGAGATCTCAGCTGTTCCCATGTCAGTGCCCTTGCAGCTTTCAGCACTCCAGCTTTCTTCTTTGCCAGTAATAATCTAAGACTCCTGAGTGGTACTATCCAATAAATTATGCAGGCATTACTATTAAATATCAGAGTGATTTTGCAGCCTACACTAGCAACATGAGGTTGTCTACTCCCAGCTACGTCGTCAAAAACATACAACTGAAGCTTTAGTCTGATGACAAGGCCAGTTGGACAACCAGAGAAGAACTAGTAGTTTCAAATATAATTGTAATAGTTCCCCCCCCCCCCCCCTCCCACTTACTGTTTGTGGTGTAATGGTACTGGTATGGAATATAATTTTCTCTAAATCACTGTCTTTGAGCTTGCCAAGAGAATCTCCACTGCCGGCACAGAACAGCTGCCTTCATTCTATTCAGTTCATATGACAATGTGAACTTTCAATGGTAGCCCTAATTACTCTCTCTCTCTAAACCAATGTAGATCCGGTGGGGGCTAGCAGAGCTTAAAGTTCCGAAATCATAAACTGGGAAATGACTGTAAACACCATGAAAAGCAATTAAAAAGATATTAAGCTGCTTCCTGTTTAAAACAGAATCAGATAGACACACACGCACAGTTCAAGCTGACCACACTTTCTGAACCTAATCAGTTCATCCAGACAGTACCTAAATCCATAATTGTAAATTCTTTACTGTATTTTTTCCCAAATAAAATGTATTAAATTGGTACCATAGAGCAGGGTTTTTTTAACCGGGGGGTTTTTACCCCTGGGGGTACTTCTAAGGATGATAAGGGGTATACAAAAATAAAAATGAAAGTAAAAATTATATTATTAGTATTATTTACTATTGCTAAACCACAGTGCATAGATATTTCATTTTTGTTTAGCTGCTCAAAAGTTACAATCAGACTATGATTTCAAAGTTATCACCCACATGCATGATTTCGACTGAGTGGATTTCTATTAGGGTGGGTGAAAGATGGGTCTGGTGATTCTGCCTATGGAGAGCGCTGCGCAGAGTGCTTGGTGCTGCTCATTAACTTTTCCATTTTCAGCTCGTCCTATAATTCAACACTAATCAGTTAAGCACTATCTTTCTGCATTTTCTAGAAGTAGAACTGCTCCAGTAAACATACATTATAATCACAATACTCATACGCTGCCTTTTTTGTTTTATTTATTAGGCGTGCTGCAATAGCGTTTGGTTGGATTTCTTTTCAGGGCTTGGTAGAGTACTGTACAACCAGATCACTAGTGCATCATTTCTCAAGTCAGAAATGGATACATTTCTTAGCTGCAAATGAAAAACAAAGGAAGAAAATACAAAGAGTCTACAGAAAATGTAAAGTGACAGACCAAGTCTGTACATCAAGTCCCTTTGGATAATTTTAGTTATTAATAATAATAATAACAATAATAATATTATTATTAATAATAATAATAATTATAATAATAATAATAATAATAATAATAACTATTGTTATATAGCGCCTTTCATAGTGGACCACCATCACAAAGCGCTTTACAGAGGTAGGCTATGAACTGTGCATTATATGCAGAGTCACTTACAATAGGACATTAATTTAACATCTCATCCGCAGAATGGAGCACAAGGAGGTTAAGTGACTTGCTCAGGGTCACACAGTGTCAGTCAGTGGCAGAGGTGGGATTTCAACTGGTGACCTTCTGGTTACAAGCCCTGGACTATAACCACTGGACCACACTGCCTCCCTCCTTATAATTTGTTTCTTCAGGTTAAAGCTTTCGATGTTGTAAACTTTTTAAATTTACAGAACTGCTGAGATGTGAAGTGAATGGTACTGTGATAAACATTTACAGTGCAGATTATTTTTATTAGAAAGCAAATATGTGTGTTTCTGACAAGATTCACAAATACTGTCTTTTGATTCTGTGCATCCAAAGACTTTAAAGAATTAAAAGTTTTAAGAATTACTATTTCCTAAACCAGCAGTATGTCAGTCCCAAACTGTTGTAACAGAAATTATATGTTAATAAACAGGGGAAAATGTACTTATTAATCAAATTATTGTACCTTCTATTGCAACTTTTGTACCATTCAGTACAGCAAAAATTGTAAAGAGGTATTTGAGCAGAAACCTCCAGACAGAATGGGGTACAGTTTAAAAAAAAAAAAAAAGCCTGAAGACCATTGCCATAAGTTGAAAAACACATTAAAAAGTAATAAGATAACTCAACAGCATCTGTCAAATGCTGATAAAACGTAATTTACATTTCTTCAGCTTCAGCTTAGCAGTCAATCTGCAGGTCATTTCTAATAACTAACTTAATTCCCAACTGTTTAATTTGTTGAGAAATAACCCTCTTTTAATATGCATACTGAAATTTCATTACCGGCAGCTGCAGCTGCACTGCTTTTCACAGAGTGTCAGCAATATGATCGCAATGAAGAATATTTTAATTGATGGAAACTACCTTTGGGTAAGAGCGCTGAGAGCACTGGCCTCGTGTGCCCAATCATGCTAGAGTATGGAAGAAATCTAATGTCAAAGGTTACCAGAACTGTAATCTAATAGGTTTTGATCAACAAAATATTGCTACTGTAATTCGTCCATCTCTAGATGCTTTATCTGCATGCAACATTAGCTTCAATTCATTTTGTTGTGGTGGGGCAAAATGTATCTTTCATGTTTGAATATTTATAAATGAAAAAAATGGTTGAATATGTGTTGTTAGTTTAACTGCATGTCATCATAATAATAAAAAAGAACGCACACACGCACACGCTGTAGGAAGGTCTCAGTTAAACCGTTTAACAATTTAATTCATTTCATTTCATTTCAATAAAACTACAATGCTGAAGACATCACTTCTGCCATACACAAACATGGTCATGTTTGTCGGATTTTTGCCTTGCTCTGTGGGCCACAAAGACATGCTCCTGTTACCATTTACAGTATGAGGAGAGGTTATATTTAGGGCCCTGGAAAATTCACAATATCATGAATTTCATGGAAATTGTGTATTTGACTACCAACCGTGAAAAATACGCATTTTATTTTCCCTACAGTATTTTACATTACTCTGCACCTCTCCTGTTCATTTCATACTTTATTAAGTAGAAGCAGTGCTAATAGCTGTACACGGTCCAGCGTCAATGCATTGCATTTGATTACTATGGCAACAGGGTCAAACAAATACTGGCTACATGATTGGGGAATTCCTCATACTGTACAATGACATTTCTATATACTGTTAGACATGTACAGTGTGTATAAAGGGCAACACAAAAGCTTCAGTTTTGTCATTTCAGGTTTGCAGTTAACGTTTCTCCCGTGTTTAATATTTTAGGATTGGAGTCAGCAAAATAGGCTATGGGAAATACACAGTCATTTTAATTGTGTCAACATAAGTTTTAAAGGTTTACAAAACTCGAAACTGTCGCTGAATTTGCAAGACAGTGTGGGGATGGACCTGATTATGGACTGGGGAAAGGGATGGGAGTACTCTGTAAATAATACGTGTTTGTAAACTGTGTTATTCTTGTTCAGATCTGCTATCGTTTTCCGTGTGTTTTAATGCTTGTGTGACTTTGAGCTGAAAGACTGTGTGTGAGTGCGTCACTGAGGGGGTGGGAGCAGGTCTGACACGAGCAGTCAGAGACAGGTAGTGCTGGACCAATGAGTGAGGAAGGGGGAGGGACTTGGGCGTGTGGACATGACAGTTTGAAAGAGAGAAGGACCTGATGGCGGGAGAACTGAGAGACAGTTAAGAAAGGAGGTTGAGTGAGAGGAGAACCATTGTTCACAAAAAGCTAAAAAAAAGATTTAAAAAAATACAGCGGTTTCCTACTGCTTTTATCCGCAACTGTTGTCTGTCTCATTATATCCTTGAAACCCCCCAGCTCAGCACTACAATTTGTAAATAAATCCTGTTCGCCTGCGGGGCGTAACAACTTCAACCTCCGTCTCGACCTCCTGTCTGTCACTCTGCAGCGAATGCACACACGCGCAGGACAGACGGCTACCCTGTCACAAGCATTAATACCTTGTATCTGTAAACAAGGGATAAAATCTGAATCTCAAAACAATAATAATATAGTACAGTAATTGTTACAGGATTCATTTATCCGCCTTTTTACATATCCACCCTTACTTGGGTCCCGTCGCAGTCAGATAAGCGATGGAATGCTGTAATAGCAAATGGCTCAGTGGCTGTCAGGCTGTGGATCTGGATAGTAGCAGATTTACCTTATCCAACCGTTTTCATTTTACAAACACATTTTCTAAATGGAATAAAACTTTAACTGTATAACGCTAGCAAGACCTAGTTGTAGTAGGAATAGCTAATTTATTGAAGTTGCTGAAATTTGGCATTATCAAAAGTTTGGAAAGCTTTGTTGTTTTTGATTGCATTTTCTTCCTATTTTTTATTTAACAGAGAAAGAAACAGTAATAAACCAACTGCATGTAAATACAGCAGCATTCTTATAGCATATGAACTTCACCCAACAAAGTGAAAATAAAGACTGGACAACTTAACACTATATAACAATTACTTTAAAATAAAGCCCATAAAAGGACCCCACTGATCCTGGTGAGACGAATTATTCTTTAATGATTCCAATTACAGTTGCTCCTTGTCTAAGTAACGTTTGTAACATCCTATTCCTAATCATGAGTTTTAGAAAACAGCTACAGGCTCTAGAAAGCAGTCTCTTGCTATTTGTAACAGGAGAGACGCTGTGTGTGACTTGGAGACCATGCACACTGCAAGTGAGCACCTTGACCACTGTTGTCTGCAGGTGTAGTTATAGAGCTTTAACCTCCTCTCACAGACAGGGGTCAGACTCCGCAGTAAATCACAGAACCCTGCCTATAGCATACGGTAAGATGTCCTCTGGTCTGAGAGCACATTGCTGGTTGAATCATGGTTGGAATAGATAAAGGGGAGGAAAAAAGGCTATGAAAGCGCTGTCCATGGTTGTGTTTTAATTTTTTAAAGGAAAAGAGACACTAGCATTCCTCTGAGCTTGGGCTGTTCTGAGAAGGAAAGACAAGCTTTACACTGGCTCAGACCACAGCTCTTCAGGGAACACTTGGTTTAGACTAGATGATTATTCGTCAAAGAAAGAAAAGGAAAGACAAAAGACCAGTCCCACTTATACATACAGTACATTATTCCCAGAAGAAAAGCTGTCTGTCTACAGGATGTGCCAGTGTAAATGTTCTTGAGGGTTAGGGGTTCATCTTTTTAAAAGGGACAGTGGGACACCAGAGGTTTTCAATACACAATATAGAACTATGCATAAATATAAAAGTCATATTGCCTAGCTTATCACAAGGAAACAGATTACCTGTATGTTCTATCTATATCTAGCCCAACATGCACCACAGTGAGGATGTTGTTATGTACATAACATTTTATAACTGCTTGTTGGTGAAGTTATTATTTAGATATCAAGAATCAAGGGCTGAATCTGCTCTGTACCACTGTGCACATTATTGCAAACTACAAGGAAGCAGTCATGATTAGCTCTTATTTCCAATGTTGGATGTTTATAGAGGGCATGGGCAGTATTTATTGTAACTAGGCCGTTAATTTAAAAGAGTGGGGGGCTCTACATTACCGTTACTGCCGCTAATGAGTATGGTAACTAAATAGTTTTTCTGTGCGAAGTCTGTTTATGTCATAATGTTATAAAAAAGCAGAAAATGTTTAATAAAAATGGTGTATGTAGTTAAAACATGATGCATAATATGCTCTTATTGATATACAGTACATATATTTGAGTTGTTTTTATTAAAGTGTATTGTAATAAAATGAAATAAAACAAAATTTATGAAAAATAAAACAAAAAATTATAAAAACGGGGCTTTCATTATACACAATTGAAGACTTGCTTGTTGTGTCTGTCAGTGTAGAGTAACCTCAGCTTTACATGTACATGTGTGATGTTACTATGAAGCAGTTAGTGGGCCATATGATACAGCCTCAGAAACAACAATCATTTTCAAAGAAAAATATTCTTTAAAATCCTTTGCTTCCTTTTAGCACTCTCACATTTCTTAAAACCAAAATTCAGTAACTAATAGAAAATCTTTTATTTTGCTATTATATAATTAATCACTTTACACTGTCACTGGATAAAATCAACTAATATACATAGCCTAGCTACTAGCTTCGAACAGTAAACTAATGATACACTGCTCTCTAGCATGCGTAACAAAATAAACAATAGGCATCATTTCTTACTGTAAACAGTCTATTATAAACAAAACACATTTTCTCATACCAATATTCCATTACATGAAATTGATTTTACCTCTAGGCCTGATACTCACGGAAAACTGTTACAGCACCCTCCTCGCGCTCATCAAAGTACTAGACTGAGCCAATCTCTATGGCACCACCTTGGTCATGTGACACCACTAGGCACTGCCCACATACATCATGGGGATGATTCATTTTCACAAATAAAGATTTTTTCCCCTCTGAAGTCAAGTGCCTCTGAGGGGTTCGTGGGTGTTTCATTTTTTGAACTTGCTATTAACATTTTTCCTCAATACCGCTAGGCTTACATTTTCATTTCTTGTTGACCTATTTCGTGAGTTCTTTTTGACCACCTATAAATCTAGCCTGTAATTACAGCTTCGGTGGGACCTTGGAAAGAAATATCAAGTGATAATTTTCTTAGGGGCAATTGGAATTTAAATTCCAAATTAGGCATAAACAAAAGGTTGCTTTGTTTTGGCTTGTCTAACAGCATTTTCTTATTAATATTGTATTTATTTATTAAATACAGAAAGAAATAGTAGTAGAACCCATTATATATTAATACCGCAGTATTAAAAATATAACAAAAATATAGGAATGACCACCAATGCTTGTCAAGTTTCTAGTAGCTCGTCGATCCCACAACTTTATCAAGCCATGTGTTAAAGGACTCAGGAAAACTAAGCAATCTAAAGCAACAACATATTTCTGTATGCAAATCATCATTTACTAAAGGTGTGCTTTAATTAAAAAAATTGGGGTACAACTTTCACAGTGGACAAAATAAATAAATATATATTTAAATGTTCTTCTCTGTCAGGAGGACATGAAACAAAAAGAAGAACTGTTCTCAGAATGGACACCTGAAAGTGCCAACTACCCAAATGCACTGCAAACATGCAACTTTCACAACATCAGCAGCAATATACTGTACTTTAGGTGGACTGGGATGTGTTGGCACCTACATCCAAAAACAAGTTCAAAGCTGAAATGGCAGACTTCTGAAAGTCAACCCAAAACCCTCAAACTAGCCATGTAACACAGAATCTAAATTAATCCCCATGTAAAGAGCACTTGTTTAAAATAACCCACAAGATTACTCATTTCAAATGTATAATCCCCTTATAAATAAAAACACAGGCACGTAGTAGTACGGTAAAACAGAGGTCTCAACATCACTATCACAAATCTGCTTGCATCTGTTTTTCTAGAAATTTGGCATTAGTTTAGTTGTGATTAAAAAAAAACAGCATAACATGCCTTACAATTGACCTCAGCTTTCAATGTTATTGTTGTTGCCTTATTCAGTGATTAGTAACACACTGAATACATTCCTTACATGGACCCTTAGGTGGTGAATATATATAATATATATATATATATATATATATATATACTATATATATATATATATATATATATATAATGACACAACACACACACACACACACACACACACACACACACACACACACACACACACAAACACAGTGGCTTGCAAAAGTATTCAGACCCCTGACCAATTCTCTCATATTACTTAAGTACAAATGGTACATTGAAATTTCGTTCTGTTCGATATTTTATTTTTAAACACTGAAACTTAAAATCAATTATTGTAAGGTGACATTGGTTTTATGTTGGGAAATATTTTTAAGAAAAATAAAAAACTGAAATATCTTGCTTGCATAAGTATTCAACCCCCACACATTAATATTTGGTAGAGCCACCTTTCGCTGCAATAACAGCTTTAAGTCTTTTGGGGTAAGTATGTACCAGCTTTGCACACAGTGTCAGAGTGATTTTGGCCCATTCTTCTTGGCAGATTTGCTCCAGGTTGTTCAGATTGGTTGGACGACGCTTGTGGACCGCAATTTTCAAATAGTGCCACCGATTCTCAATGGGATTGAGATCAGGACTTTGACTGGGCCACTATAGGACATTCACCTTTTTGTTCTTGAGCCACTCCAATGTTGCTTTGGCCTTGTGCTTGGGATCATTGTCTGCTGAAAGGTGAATTTCCTCCCAAGCTTCAGTTTTTTAGCGGACTGAAGCAGATTCTCTTGCAGTATTTTCCTGTATTTTGCTCCATCCATTCTTCCTTCAATTGTAACAAGATGCCCAGTCCCTGCTGATGAGAAGCATCCCCACAGCATGATTCTGCCACCACCTTACCACACTGTAGGGATGGTGTGTCTTGAGGCATGGGCAGTGTTAGGTTTGCGCCACACATAGCGCTTTGAGTTTTGGCCAAAAAGCGCTATCTTGGCTCAATTGACCACAAAACCTTTTCCCACATCGCAGCTGGGTCACTCTCATGCTTTATGGCAAACTCCAGACGTGCTTTCAGATGGTACTTTTTGAGTAACGGCTTCTTTCTTGCCACCCTCCCATACAGGCCAGTGTTATGAAGAGCTCTGATATGGTTGACTGGTGCACCATTACTCCACTCCCAGCCACTGAACTCTGTAGCTCCTTCAAAGTGATTGTTGGCCTCTCTGTGGCTTCTCTCACAAGTCTCCTTCTTGTTTGAGCACTGAGTTTTGAGGGATGGCCTTTTCTTGGCAGTGCCTGGGTGGTGTGATGCAGCTTCCACTTCCTGATTATTGATTCAACTGTGCTCACTGGGATATCCAAACACTTGGATATTATTTTGTACCCTTTCCCTAATCTATGCATTTGTATTACTTTATCTCTAACTTCTGTAGAATGCTCTTTGGTCTTCATTTTCCTTCAGATTCACAGCCTTACCAATGATCCTTCAACAGTGGGGTTTTTATCCAGAAAATGTGACAGCAACTTTAATGGTTCACAGGTGGAGGCCAATGGTAAGGTAATTGTGTCCTCATTAGGGCAATTTCTTTCATCGGTGCAAACTGGGAGCTTCCACAGCACAGGGGTTGAATACTTATGCAAGCAAGATATTTCAGTTTTTCATGTTTCTTAAAAATATTTCCCAACATAAAACCAATGTCACCTTACGATAATAGATTCTGAGTTTCAGTTTTTATAAATAAAATATCAAACAGAACGATATTTCAATGTACCATTTGTAATTCAGTAATATTAGAGAATTGGTCAGAGGTCTGAATACTTTTGCAAGCCACTGTAAATTATATATATATATATATATATATATATATATATATATATATATATATATATATATATATATATATATATATATACACACACACACACACACACAATTCCTTTCTATGCTGCATTGTGTGGTAGCACACTTTTACAGAGAACCGTGATATAAAGATTGCCTAATCAGACGGTCCCTTGAGACAAATCACTGCTTGAAATGGATTCTTAGACAAAAATGACCACATTAGGGGTGTAACAAAAGAGTAAAGTATCACCATAATGTACGTGATGTGATGGTCCTGCTGAGCTTCTTGTATAATGCATAACAGGATCAAATGACCATTTAATGATGGAGTATTTAGTTTATAGACAAAAATTAAATGAGACAGGAGAATATGTACTCATACCAACTATAAAACACATGTATTGTTCATTCAAGGACCATTTGGTGAACTACAGGAAACTGTTGTGCTTTTGGTCTTGTATCATGTAAACAGAGTATCACGATTCGTTGATAATGCAATTAATTGTGACAACCATAATTCATAGTCCCAACTATAACATAATTTAAAAAGAAGCTTACCAAAGACATCATGAGAAAGAAACTGATGCTTAAATGACATATGAGAAAAAAAGCACATCCGACTGTACAGAACAGTGTTTCTCTCCTTTGTTTAGAATGTCATTTGAAACAAAATAGGCTTATTTTTACTGCTGAAAAACAATATTTATACTTTTTTCAGCTAATTCAAAAACTAAAGAAAACTCAAACAATGAACAACCATTTTTTGTCACAGCAATGCTTGACTGTAATTAAGAATGCAGTTCCTCCCAACACAACACATAGAGCAAGAAGGAATTTCACAGACACACTTTGGCTGTGATGCCCTACATCAAACATGGTCTGGCAATAGTTTACTATGGGAAACAACATCCAAATCTTGGCTGACAAAACTACTGTAATAGTTGGTTGAACGAACCATGCTGCACCATTGTTTAACATTTTAATATCAACATTGTTTAACATTTTAATAGCTACAGTGCCGAGAAAAAGTTTGTAAACCCCTTAAGATTTTCACATATTTCAAACCTAAAGTGTTATTAGATCTTAATCTAAGTCCTAATAATAGATAAAGATAACCTGATAAAACAAATGACACAAAAACACTCTTTTTACTTTTTCAACATTTATTTATCCACAAATGATGCAACATTCAATATCCTTGTGTGAAAAAGTATGTGAACCTTTAGATAAAGTTACTGGTGGCACCCCCTTGAGCAGCAATGACTTCAACTAAGCGTTTCCTGTAACTGTTGGTCAGTCTCCTTGGTTTTGAGGAATTTTGGCCCATTCCTCCTTACAGAACTGCTTCAACTCGGTGACATTTGCAGGCTTCCTTGCTTGCTTCAGGTCCTGCCACAACATTTTGATGAGGTTTAGGTCCGAACTTTGACTAGGCCATTCTAAAACGCAGAATTTCTTCTTCTGCTGCCATTCTTTTGTAGATCTGCTTGTATGTTTAGGATCATTGTCTTGCTGCATGACCCACTTTCGGACGGATAGCCTGACATTCACCTCTAGAATCTTTTGATACAATGTAGAATTCATGGTTGTGTCAATGATGGCAAGCCTTCCAGATCCTGAGGCAGCAAAGCAGCCCCAAACCATCACACTCCCACCACCATGCTTGATGGCTGGGATGAGGTTCTTCTGTTCGACCACAGTGTTTGGTTTTCGCCAAACATAACGTTTCTCATTGAGGCCAAAAAGTTCTACCTTTGACTCATCTGTCCAGAGAACATTGTTCCAGAAGTCTTTTGGATCATCTGTGTGCACTTCGGCAAACTTCAGATGGGCAGCAATGTTCTTTTTAGAAAGCACTGGTTTCCTCCTGGCTATCCTTCCATGAACACCATTCTTTTTCAGCCTTTTTTTTTGACAGTTGAGTCATGGACACTCACAATAGCCAAGGCGAAAGTGGCCTGCAGATCCTTGGATGTTACTCTGGGGTTCTTTGCGACTTCCTTGATGATTTTCCCGTTTGTTCTTGGAGAGATTTTGGTAGGATGACCACTCCTGGGTAGAGTGATTGGTCTTGAACTTTCTCCATTTGTAGACTATCTGTCTGACATTGGATTGGTGGAGCCCCAAATCCTTAGAAATGGTTTTGTAACACTTTCTAGACTGATGAGCATCAATAACTGTTTTTCTGAGGTCCTCAAAGAGATTTCTTTTGATCGTGGCATGACGTGTTTCCACACCCCTGTATGGTGAAGACCAAACTCACAAAGTTTCTGATCTTTATATAGGGTGGGGCCTCCCAAACTCACTCTTGAAGATCTACTTAATTATTTAAACACCTGATTCTAATTATCATCTTAACTGAGCTAATAAAACCTGGGGTTCACTTACTTTTTCACATACCCTGAATCTTAATTACTCATAATTACTCATTGTTTGTCTAATTCATACATAATTGTTTCAAAAGACATGGACTTGGTTAATATAAACCCTATTGGATATTTAAGAAAAGACGTGTATGTAGAATGAAACCCTGGATATCTCAGACTGAAGGAACCACTGACAACATGATAAGATGGAGGAAATATAATTATGTTAATAATATCACCCAACTATAGGGCTTTTTAAAGTGTGTAGAAAAAGAATAATAGAGGTTAGAGGTGATGTTTTGGCTTAGAATAAGCAGTCTGTTCAGTATTACTTTCTGGAATAATTAGTAAGCACTGCAAAAAAAAAAAAGATTTAAAGTAAAAACAATAGAGAATGATACATAACTGGATATTAAACATGAAAGGAATTCAATAAATCGGGACAAAAAGCTTGAAATTGTAATAGCATTAGATGAATCGACAGAGTATTTTTCAAATACTATAAACCTTTTTCCAAACAACTACTTCTTGTCATTTAATTTCCACAGCAGCATCCAGGAAGGAGGGTGGAGTCGCAGACGGATTTAGGAAATGCCAGTGCCTACTCCCACAGGATGCTGCACTCCCTTTTTAAAACACACTCATACACACACACACACACACACACACACACACACACACACACACACACACACACACATACAAACATACACACACATACCATCATGCACACAGTACACAATACTGTAGACTCAACTAAAGATTTTGTGGTTCATTCTCGTCTCCTAGTTAGCAATTTATATATTGCATCTGTTGTGAATACAATGACATCCTCAGAAATTTGAGTCCCAAAATAATTTAAGTAGTTTTGATATTATTTGTATTATTTAAACCTATATAAAAACTTGCCCCATTGTCAGATAATATTTATTGATCTACGTTTAACATCAGTTCTAACTGCTATTATTCTTCCTCCAGCACACTTAAAAAAAAAAAAAAAATATATATATATATATATATATATACACACACCATACATTTAGGCAAGTAGGCAAACATCACCTGAGTTTTAAATACATTATTGATTACTAAAATAAAATACAACAAAATAAACACTGTAACTTATTACTATAACACCTATAAAAGTGTGATTGGGTTTCAGAAGAAATAGGAACCTATCTTCTTGGACTTTATTGGGGACTGACCCCATCGTGTGGGGTTAATGTTAGGTATAGGGTTAGTCCATTTTAATTATCTACATTGAAGACAAAAGCCATGTGGTCATATTCTAATTGGGATCCTAACATATACAGTATACTACCCTCCTAGCATTTGGGAAGATACAGACACACAGATTGACTGGGGTTGAGTAATTGTCCTAATAAATATCTTGATATTCTTATAAGATAACAACTACTCATTCATAACCGATGCACTGAGTGGAACTTTCATTTTCATTTTACCCCCAGAAGCAGTGTCTACAAAAAAATTATAAAAAATGTAAAGACATACAGTGCCGTGAAAAAGTATTTGCCCCCTGTTTTCTGCATTTTTGCACATTTTTCACATTGAATTTGGTCATATCTTTTTGTGGGTTGTAGTAGTATATAGAGGGAGTCTGAGATTAAAAAATGACATCAAAGTTTGGTGCTTCTTTCATTTGTTTGGTGTGCAAGGTAATCAAACATGCAATCTTTAAGTGTGAAAAAGTTATTGTCCCCCTAGTTAACTCAACCCAATTAAAGGGATAATTAGGGCCAGCTGTTTGAATACTTTGGTTAACAATCAGGCCTGTTTTGGGCCAGCCCTGCCAAATATAAATGTGACTAACTTTGGCCCTTACCATCAGAGTGAAGTTATCAGCACACAGGTTCTGCAGGCACATCATGCCATGATTAAAAGAAATTCCTGAACACACACATTCCTGAAGTTGTTGGTGCCTAGCAGTCTAGAAAGGGTTACAAAGCCATTTCTAAGGCTCTGGGGCTCCACCAAACCATAGTCAGAGCCATATTGTCCAAATGGAGAAAGTTTGGGACAATAGTGAATCTTTCCAGGAGTGGCCGTCCTGCCAAATTCTCTCCAAGAGCAAGGCATAAAATCGTCTAGAAAGTCACAAAGAACCCTAGAACAACATCCAGGGACTTGCAGGCCTCTCACCTCGGCTAAGGTCAGTATTCATGACTCCACCATTAGAAAGACAATGGGCAAAAATGGGATTCATGGCAGAATAGCAAGGCGGAAACCACTGCTCACTTTGAAGAACATGAATGCTCATCTCAAGTTTGCCAAAAAGCACGTGGGTGATCCTCAAGAGTTCTGGAATAATGTTCTATGGACAGATCAAAAAGTCAAAAGTGGAACTTTTTGGCCAACATGGGCCCCGTTATGTCTGGCGAAAAACAAACACTGCATTTCACAGTAAGAACCTCATACCAATGGTCTAGCATGGTAGCAGTAGTGTCATGATTTGGAGATGCTTTGCTGCATCAGGACCTGAACGACTTGCCATCATTGAAGGAACCATGAATTCTGCTCTGTATCAGAGAATTCTACAGGAGAATGTCAGGCCATCCATCCATGAGCTGAAGCTGAAGCACAGCTGGGTCATGCAGCAAGACAATGATCCGAAACACACAAGCAAGTCTACATCAGAATGGTTGAAGAACAAGAAATTTAAAGTTTTGGAATGGCCTAGTCAAAGTCCAGACGTAAACCCCATTGACATGGTGTGGCAGGACCTGAAACGAGCAGATAATGCTTGAAAACCCACAAATAACACTGAGTTGAGGCAGTTCTGCATAAAGGAGTGGGCCAAAATTCCTCCACAGCGCTGTGAGAGATCAATAATTACAGGAAGCATTTGGTTGCAGTTATTGCTGCTAAAGGTGGTGTATAACCAGTTATTGAGCCTAAGGGGGTGACTACTTTTTTTTCACACAGGGGCATTAGGTGCTGCATGCGTTTCTTTAATAAATAAATGAAATAAGTATAAAAATGTTGTGTTATTTGTTCACTCAGGGTTCCTTTTATCTAATATTAGATTTTGGTTGAAGATCTGATAACATTCAGTGTCAGAAATATGCATGAAATGCAGAAAATCAGACCAGTGGCAAAAACTTTTTCACAGCACTGTACGTCCTGTTCATTTGTTTTGCATTGATGCTGTAGAAACTTAAAGAACTTGGACCAGTATTATGCATTTGTAATTACAATAGGAAATTACTTACAGATGTATCCTCACAGCTGTTTTAATGTAACATAACCTCAACAGACAACGCACAATCTTTTTAACAACAAACAACAAGTATACTCCCCAGTTTTTTTTTTTTTCATGCCTTCGTTAGTTTTCATATTTGCTGCCTTAAGATTGGAACATTAACTAGGTAAGAGTGACTTGCAAGTACAGCATTCAGATAAAGTCACAGAGTGCTTTGCAAATTAATAGTCAAGTACTAAAAGCTGTGCTTATTTACAGCACTTTGCTTTAATGAACTTGGGACTTTAACCAATACCTTATTTAAAATACATATCTCTGTATTTTACCTTACAAAGTATTAAAGTTGTCCTCCAGGCAAAAACTCCTCCCTGGTTGTCATTTTCCAGGTGAAAGAGGAAGTCTTATAGCTTTAAGGTCCCGATCATGCTCCCTCCTGCTTGTTTTCCCTTCCTGCTGCAGCTGTTCATTTCAATCAGAGCATCAGCATTGTTGCAGCAGGGAGCATGATTTGACTACACTATGATCCTTTTTTCTCATGGCAAACACTCCGAACACAAAGTTAGGAAATGTTCTTTTATTCCCCAGGTGATTTATGACCCAGGATGTGTGAAAAATGTGAATATAATAATATATATATATATATATATATATATATATATATATATATATATATATATATATATATATATATATATATATATTGCTGCAGTATGATACAGCAATGGGTAAAAGAATGAGTTTCCATTAAACACAGGGGGCTAGATTCTTGAAACCATTTACTTCAAATTGCCATTAGGATGATTTAGTACAAACATAGACAACACAATTACAAACCCAGAAATAAACAACTCAGGAATTAAATTTATGTCTTGTGATAATTCTAAACAGGTTTATTATTCATTTTAGAAATGCTAATTATGTTATGCTTTTTTTGTATTCTTTTAGAAAAAATTGTGCTAATGACACTTCGGAGTAAATAGCTTTGAGAATTTTGCCCAGGGTGTTCTGTAACCCTTTAAGCTGGCCTTCTTTTAACCAAATACATCATCCCCAACTTCAATCTTATATTCTGAGATAAAAAATAAGTGAAGTAGATACACATTTTGTCCAATGCCTTCGTTTTGACACTAATAACTCCCTCTACCACCCATCCCCTGCCACAAAGCAGACCTCTAAAAAGGGATGTATTATTAGCGATAAACCACTGGGTTTAATCAGGCACTTTGAGATATTTTAAAACTAAAGGGTTTCACTCTTAAATTCAGAAAATACATCACTTTGGTTTTATAAAAGTAGTTCATTAATATTTAAAAGCAATAACTGTGTTTGTGCTTTGAGTACTCTACAGGCATATCAGCGACCCAACCAATCACTGCTCCTCTTATTAGCTGCCACATAAGGTCCAAACACAAGCAGTAAAAAGCTAATTGAAAACCCACAGTCTAATTTTTTATCTTAACAGTCACCTGAAAAGCCATAAAAATCAGAAAAGGCTGTCTAAGCTTGCAAAACCACCAATGCTACACAGCTGTCTCAAATTTGTATTTATTTATCTAAGGGAATTTAAAAAGACAACTGTTACCAACTAATGTAATACCTAAACACAACCTATCAAATATATTTATTTTTTATATAAAATTCATGATTCAACTTTTCCCCAGGTACTTTGTTTCTACGATAGAATAGGGTTCAGAGGTACGATGAATCAGAAACTACATACTGTAGTATGTAGCAAATACAGCAAATCTGCAAAAAATCTCTCCCTGCTTTACCCACGTAACAGGTAGCAGCTTGTTTTTGCATTCTTGAAACAGATGTGTTTTCCTAGCATAACAGGAAATATGTCAAACTATTCCAAATGATTTTATTCTTGACTACTATAAGTACATTTTCTTTCCTGCTTAAGATATATCATATTGTTCCATCGTTTTAAACACAAGAGTAATATTGCACACACCAACCCCACAATGGCAATGAACGTGGTGGATAAGGGATGAGAAATGGAATACAAAGGCGATATATTTCTATTGCTGTCACATAATTGTATGTATTAATAATTGTTGTATAGATCGCAGGAGAATGTATGGGTACTCTTGTTTTTATCTCAGGTGCACAGTATACACGTGTTACATTTTTCTATGAGGTATATTACAGTATTTCTGCCAGTATTTGGGAGGTGTCCATTATGCAAGAAATGCACCTTATACTGTTTAAGTGGAGCACATCATATAATGGCATCTCTAATATTATGAAAATTATAATACATAAACATGTACAGGCGTACAAGTGCCTCCACTATATCCATTCTGACAGGGATTAGCTAATAACTAGCGCATGCAGTCTTGTTACATCAGGGCACTCTCTGTATCCTTTAAATGAAGGTCTATTATTACTATGACACCCATTTAATTTGACCTCTTCAGGGAGATACTGAAAAACAACCCAGCAGAAAAAAAAAAACAGAAAATGACTGCAGCTTGAGCGTCCCCTAGTAAGATTTTCATTTTTACAAGATCACATAGCCAACTCTCTCTTTTCAAGCCTTGGTGTCGCTCCAGGCTGCAGATGGTTGGAAACGCTGCCTGAAATGAGTGTGTGTTTGATGGATTACTCCTTACACCTGACCCTTTCTTCACAACAGGCACCAAAACATGAGATGAACAGTACAAAGCAGGGCAGCCCAGTCGGACTGCTCACTATCAGGAGTACCCTTCTTCAAAGCCTTCTGTACTTCCAGATGGCCATTATGAGGAATGCAGCAAATGAGCTACACAATGGGATGAAGGTGGGGGCTTCGAGTACAGATATTGTACAGCAGAGGAACTAGGAGAGCAGAAATCAGCTGCAATAAGAATTCAACAAACTGAAATTTCATTTTAACGCATGTGGGAGGTAATTTGATCTTTTATTTCTTTTGTAGGTATTTACCGCATTTATGGATATATTTATTAATTTTAGGAGCTTTACAGCTCAAGACAAATAGTACCTTATTTGCTTATAAACCCAAAACAAAAACATATCTATTGTATGTGTTTGTGTGTACACATCTAATAGGAAAAAAAAAATGACCTCAGGATTTATCATGACCATTCATCAAATGTATGGCAACCTTATAATAACCCTTAGAAAAGTTTACCATGGTAAATGTGCTCTGTAATTGTGCTGTTTTCTGCTATGAATTTATCATGGTTTACTATGGTTTTATGTGTTGTTTAGCACCTCTCTGTGCTTTACAGTGCTTTACCATGCTTTCACGATGCTTCATTACACATTGCTATGCTTCTAATATTACAAACTTTCTGGTTTAATCAAAAATCTCCACAGTAGCCCGCATTCCTATTTCTGATAAAACTATTGTTACACAGAACCTGAAAGCAGTGTTATACAAAGAGCTCATTACAGAAATCACCAAAGCTGCATGCCTTTTTGCACATCTGCCTTTAAACAAACAGCACCAGAAGAATTACTGGCAGTCCAAGACACATTGCTGTGCTAACTGTTCATGGAACCTTAACTCAGGCTCTTCCAGCACCCTCTTCTTTGTGGACTGCTGCCCGACTATGACTATGAACCAGTATATGAATCATTGCTGATAGAGTATTTTTCAAGATCAAACTATATAGCATTGATCAAGCCGCTGAGATCAAACTACATGCATTTAAAGATCAGGTGATATAAATTATTGGTTGATATTGCACACTATTTGTTAATTACAATGTATCAATCAAAATGTTATTTGTTAGTATGGTATTTAAAATGTGTGTTATTATTCAACTAACTTACAAGGTTAAATAAAGGATTGGTTGGTTAATTAATTGACTGATTGATTGATTTACATACACTGAACAAAAATATAAACGTAACATGGAAAGTGTTGGTCCGATGTTTCATGAGCTGAAATAAAATATTACAGAAATTTTCCATACACATTAAAAGCTTATTTCTCTCAAATTTTGTGCACAAATGTGTTTACATCCCTGTTAGTGAGCATTTCTCCTTTGCCAAGATAATCCATCCACCTGACAGGTGTGGCATATTAAGAAGCTGATTAAACAGCATGATCATTACACACGTGCACCTTGTACTGGGGACAATAAAAGGCCACTCTAAAATGTGCAGTTTTGTCACACAACACAATGCCACAGATGTCTCAAGTTTTGAGGGAGTGTGCAATTGGCATGCTGACTGCAGGAATGTCCACCAGAGCTGTTGCCAGAGAATTGAATGTTCATGTCTCTACCATAAGCTGCCTCCAACGTCGTTTTAGAGAATTTGGCAGTACATCCAACCGGCCTCACAACCGAGACCACGTGTAACCATGCCAGCCAAGGACCTCCACATCCGGCTTCTTCACCTGCGGCATCGTCTAAGACCAGCCACTCGGACAGCTGATGAAACTGTGGGTTTGCACAACTGAAGAATTTCTGCACAAACTGTCAGAAACCGTCTCAGGGAAGCTGATCTGAGTGCTCGTCGTCCTCACCAGGGTCTTGACCTGACTGCAGTTCGGCGTCGTAACCAACTTCAATGGGCAAATGCTCACCTTTGATGGCCATCGGCATGCTGAAGAAGTGTGCTCTTCATGGATGAATCCCGGTTTCATCTGTACGGGGCAGGTGGCAGACAGGGTGTATGGCTTTGTGTGGGCAAGCGGTTTGCTGATGTCAACGTTGCGAACAGAGTGCCCCATGGTGGCAGTGGGGTTATGGTATGGGCAGGCATAAGCTACGGACAATGAACACAATTGCATTTTATCGATGGCAATTTGAATGCACAGAGATACCGTGACAAGATCCTGAGGCCCATTGTCGTGCCATTCATCCGCTGACATCACCTCATGTTTCAGCATGATAAATCACGGCCCCATGTTGCAAGGATCTGAACACAATTCCTGGAAGCTGAAAATGTCCCAGTTCTTCCATGGCCTGCATACTCACCAGACATGTCACCCATTGAGCATGTTTGGGATGCTCTGGATCGACGTGTACGACAGCGTGTTCCAGTTCCTGCCAATATCCAGCAACTTCGTACAGCCATTGAAGAGGAGTGGGACAACATTCCATAGGCCACAATCAACAGCCTGATCAACTCTATGCGAAGGAGATGTGTCACGCTCCATGAGGCAAATGGTGATCACACCAGATTCTGACTGGTTTTCTGATCCACGTCTCAACCTCTTTTTTTTTTTAAGGTATCTGTGACCAACAGATGCATATCTGTATTCCAAGTCATGTGAAATCCATAGATTAGGGCCTAATGAATTTATTTCAATTGACTGATTTCCTTATATGAACTGCAACTCAGTAAAATCTTTGAAATTGTTGCATGTTGCTTTTATATTTTTGTTCAGTGTATTACAGATATACTGTATGTTATAGTTCTACTGTATGTTGAGGTAGCACCAAGGTTGGTCACATGAGTGACTGAAGGTATATTGCACTTTCTCTCCCCTATAAAGCAACACACACTTGTAAAAATAAAAATTTGTGTTACCGCCCATAGTAGTTTCTCTCTTCTCCAATGAAAATAATAAGTTGGATCAGCAGAGCTGTTCGCTGAAGCAGGTACAAGCTCTTAAGTGCAATACTTTTCAGGATCAGTTATTCTGTTGACATGACAGTGCAGAAATTATCTGGGTTTCACTTCTTCTGCAACCAGTATTACCTGAGAAATATTCCTGGGGAGTGTCCTGTTCAGGCTTCATAACGAAAGCAACACACTAGACAAACTGCCACTCAGAATATGCTGCTAATATTTTATAAATACAGTATAGGTATGTACAGTGTGCTGCGGAAAGCTCTGTTTCTAGGTTCCATTTAGGTTTCACCAACTTTAGTTAGTGCTAATCAAGGTTTTAAAATCAATTTTCTTTCCTTTTTATTTTTGTTTTTGTTTTAACATGAATTCAGGATACGCAGACATTTCCAAAACAACCCTATATACAAATTGTTCAATCCGGGTGTACAGAAGGTCACACCGTCTAGTCAAAACTAAACGATATCAGCAAGTCTGAACTACAATACATGAAGAAAAACAAAGCTTTTAAATTTATAGTGTCGTCATTAACAATATCTCTACATTCGAAATTGAACCATAAAACAGAAGTACAAAACCTATTTGAAGAAAAAAAAATTGAATAGACCAGTAAAAAGAGCACCTGTATTAATATGTCTTGTGCTGATAAACGCTAAGAAAACAGTTAGCACTGCTTTAATTCATCAATGGCAAAGTCAATGAAGACTTCCTAATTTGACAACCAGAAAGAACCAAAGCTCTGTAATTACATAAAAAAAATACCTCCTTAGCTACAATGTTCTGCTGTAACGTTCCCAGGTATTTTTGTTCACTGCAATTCAAAACACTGCAGAAATTCTAGCTTGAATTGATTACATCTGTAGTTTATTATTCATCCTGAGGAGCTTTGAAAATTTAAACTCTGGCAGCTGTAACCAATAGAACAGATTTAAACTATGTGTTTAATTGAACCTAATTTGTACTGTAAGCCCTTCTTAAAAGAAACCAAAAGCATAAGTGTAAAAAGAAACCTTCACTCAAAAATTTTAATATATAAATATATATATATATATTATTCTATTATAATATATATATATATATTATATATATATATATATATATATATATATATACAAAATAAACAAGACAAATGGGAGGTTAAAACTGATACAGCAAATGTTTTGTGTCTTAAGAATAAAGGGCAATGTGAGTTGATGAATAAGTAAAAAAAAAAAAATACTACAGTCTAATCCATATGAATTACTGAAAACTACACATGCCATACAGTGCCAATCCATACAAGAATAATTCAGCACTGAAACAGGTAAAGGTAAAAGTTTACTGTGTCATTGAAAATCAACTAGATAACAGTACACTTCTCTGATTCTGAGTGCATCTGTCCTACACACCTACACATACTATATTTAAAAAAAAAAAAAAGTAATCATTCAAGCTAAAATAAATAAGTGTTTAAACAGCTGTGCCTAAAAAACAGCCCACTGATAAAGGTTTGCAGATTAATTACCTGCATAGATCCGTAAAACTAACTGGACGCAACTTGATATAACTTTAAAAAACCCTGCAGAAAGCTTTTTGTTTTCTCTCTAAAATAATATCTTAATCAATAATCATTATTGGCCGACACTAAAGTTAAGCCAGCACTCAAAGAGAGAGATCTGTTACGCCTCAATAAAATAGCAGCCTGGCCCCCACAGAGGTAAAAACACCCTCTTTCAATACAAAAAAAAGGTTTTAATGCAGTTTAACAATAAATTAGTATTTTCTCAACATGCTTGCTACCCCACGGGCCATGGTGAAAGATACATGCTATGAAGCAGTCCACCTAGAATCACTTGGGAGCGTGCTACACACTCACAGAGGTAAAATTCAATTTAAATCGACCTTGAAGGGAATAAAAAAAAAAAAGTGAGATGATTGGTAAAATGCCTGTTGCCGCATAAGGGGAGCTAAAGTGCACATTTGATTGCATGGTCCGCAGCTGTATACTGGCTCTGAGTGCCGTGCTGGATGGCAGGGAAGTAAATGTATTAAACTATCAATCAAGAGGAAAAAGGCTAGCAGCTGCATTCGAGAAGCCTTGGCAAAGATGTTAGGCCTTACCTCTGAGAGACGAAGCAAGAACACCGGAGCCAAGCGGCACTTTACAAAGGAAAGAGGATCAGATTTGCTTGCAAACATATGTGAAGCCTTTAAACAGCCTGAATGAAGCATCTACTAAACTCCTGAACAGGAAACAAAACCAACCAGCACACACTCCCCAATACAAAAAAGAATGTAAAAAATAAATAAAATTCCAGCCTGTTACTATTACTACTTTTTGCATTCAGCTAACAAATTTGACATACACATTTATCATACGGCAAAAAAAAAGAAATGTTATTCTAACGTTTTGCAAAAGCAATCAAAACTTTCATGCTTTATAAACCCTAACAGAGTCGTTCAAAGTCATCCCTTTCATTGAGAGAGCTCTATCAATTCTAACCTTACTCTTTCAGTCTTCGATTTGAACAATTAGCTGAGCATTCAGGATTTCAAATACAAACGGGAGTCGTTAAATAATAAATAAAAAAATAAAAAAAAAACAAACAGAAAAATTCACTCCACTTGCTAGATGACTGTGCATCCATCAACCAATAAGTGCATAATGATATTATACTGGCAGCATGGGTCAAATGGAGCATGCTAGAGGGATGTGCAGCACCATACCTTGGTCTGTAGATAGTGAGGGTAATAGTATGTGTACTGAGGGTACATTGGTTGCTGTTCCAAACGTTTGCCCATGTAGCTGGAATCTCTATCTCCGTCGCAGGGACCTCGCTGGCAGTGTCTAGTAACCCAGGCTCTTCTTTTTAAACCACTGTTCCTCACAGTGCAGAATGACTCAAGAGGCGACCGGGACTTCCTTGATTTCTGAGATTTTTACTTTAGTTAGGAAGACGGAGGTGATGGCAAGAAGGATGAGAAGAGAAAAAAGGGGGGATTCAATTCATTTACAGCCGTCTTTCTTTTGTCTTTCTTTCTTTCTTTCCTTCCTGAGCCCCAAGCTCTGTTTAATTCCTCTGTATTCTGGTCCCAGAAAGCAGTACGGGGCTGTGCTGTATGTTGTCAGCAGATCCACATGCACACAGGCAGATACAGAAACCAGTAATAAATCAGGAATAGCAACAGTAGTAGTAGTGACAGTTGTTGCAGAAATGTAAAAAATAGATATAAACTCCAGTTAGTTAGTGGAATGAGGAAGACAGAACAGCAATAGTCCAGACTGATTAAACACAAATCACTGCAGCCAGGCTTCTTCTTCTCCTGTTTCTTTTTTTACTCCTCCCTGTAGCTTTCCCAGCCTAGTCGCTGCTGTCTCCTTCACACAGTGGCATGGTGTTTAGGGCTGGCCTTGTCTTTCATTTGGACCACCTCCTTCCCAGCCGGTAGGAGGGTCTTGAGCAGCCTCTCCCCTGAGATCCACGGAAGCAGTTAGAAGGCTGCAGTATTTCCTACCAAAAGGAGCAATGAAACAGTCTGCCTGCCTGCCTGCCTGCCTGCCTGTCTGACTGCCTGCCTGCTTGAAAACAAATACAAGGAGCCCGATTCCCTCTGCTGGCAGCTGTGGGATGTACTACTGTATATCACTACATGCAGTCTTATGCTGACAGGGCACTTTGTGTATGTATTTGCTTTTCATTCTCTTGTTTGTGTGAATGTAGTACTTTTAAAAGCTATGGGGCACTGGCTACAGCCAGGGAAGATGCAGACAGGCACAATGAGAGCTTCACATTACTGGTCTACAAGCTCACATCAATCCTGACCTGAACACCCAGTCACAGAATACAACTGTGTACTTGTGCTATAATTGAACAAAATTCAGTTTGATATGCATGTTCTAGCTGTCCAAAAAACAATGTTCTATAGTATACTTAGGGCTCTTCATTTCTTGGGTTTTATTTTTGATCACTTTTTTTGTTGACTCGACTTGATTGAGACTATGGGTAGGATTTTCAAAAAACTGTGTTAGTTATTGTATCGAACTCCTGGTATAGTAACGACAGCCTTAGTAGCAAGTGATTTTCAGACTTAATGCGTTAATTAAATCAATCCATTAATGATTTGAAATTGACTCAATGAGGGCTTTAATGAATGCATTTCTCGTTAAAAAGCTTAATTGTCGCAGGTCATGTAAATCACTTCCTGTGTCAACGAGTAAATAAGGGGAACTTGTTAATCAAAATGCATGTAACGAGATAAAGAAAAATTTAATGGAAGCATAATTCTCTATTATGGAACCTACTAGCGTACAGTGAGACGGCTCTCTCACCAGCGAGCAGCAGCCAAATGGAAATGAAATAAAAAAGAATGGAAATATCTATTTTGTAAACTTCATTTAAAATTATGCATTTTGTCATGCAGAATGTACATTTATTTAGATAATTTCACATATACAATGCTGATTTATGATTATCTGGCGTGTGGGTAAAAATCAGACGATACAGATTAAAAAAAAAAAAAAAAAAAAAAAACTTTTTGGATGAGGCCACGTAAGCCTATCTATATTGGTTGGAATTTATTCCCTACTTTTGTATCTATTTTAGTATGTACGCTTGTAGGCTATAAATAAATAAATTTGAAGTGTCATTTGTGTTTGTAGTTCTTATACATGTATACCATTTATGTAACACTTCATTATACATTTATTAAGCTTTTAAAATTACTCCCTAACCCAACACACAATTTGTTTACACTTATTTGTTCGGTGAATTCCTCTGATCGTGCATTTTCTCTGGAACTCTTTTCTCGCCTCTGAGATAGATAAACTCAACATGAATAGGAGTAATCACTGCACACTTACAGTACTATAAGAAGATGTTATAATATGTGCATACAGACGTGTGAAGGTGAGAGAGTACACTGTGCATACAGTGTAGGGGAGTCTGACTACATTACAAATACGTTAGGCAAAGAATACTTAACAATTGATTAGGATCACGCAGCATGATTTCTTTAATATTAATAGCATTATAATTAAACTATATCAAAGCACATTTTTGTTTACAATGAAGGGAAAACATGTGTTTGCTGACTTCATAAGCATTTGGGTGACAGTATAGGTTGCCTTCATTGTAAATAAAAAATGTGATTTAGTATAATTTAATGATAGCGCTATTAATAATAAATGAATCATGATTATAGCGGCAGTTTTTAAGTATTCTGTAAATACTTTGTCTAATAGTTCAAACGTGGGGCTTGTCAGGTCTTGTTTTCAAAAAATATCAGCATGTCTCCAGTCATATATGGTGTTCACGAACACGTCACCTTAAGTTCTAGCCAAAATTGTAGATATTTATTACTGCCATAGCCTTATCTTTTCATCTACTGATTCGCCCCAGTGCCACTGTACGTTATGCATCCATGCACCCTTTCCTGCAACGTCATCAGGCAGTGTGTTCCAGGCTTATTGTTAAAACAAGTGAACAAATCTCACTTTTATTTTATATAGTGCCTTTCATAGTGGACAACCATCACAAAGTGCTTTACAGAGGTAGGCTGTGAACTGTACATTATATGCAGAGTACACTTACAATAGGACATTGATTTAACATCTCATCCGCAGGATGGGGCACAAGGAGGTTAAGTGTCTTGCTCAGGGTCACACAGTGAATCAGTCAGTGGCAGCAGTGGGATTTGAACAGGTGACCTTTTGGTTACAAGCCCTGGACTTTAACCATTGGACCACACTGCTACAAATTATACACAGACAAACAAACAAAACACTCACGATACTGTTTCAGTAGTTACAGGGGGACAGTCCTTCCCAGTTCTTTAACACAAAACCAATGCGAAGGAACAGACTGCAATTCTCCGTCCCCTTTTTTATCACATATGATCCCTTGGTAAACGAGTGCAACCGCCTCTCCAATCTGAGGCTGACACATCATTTCCCTTCTGGGTCAATGCGTTATTGCAACAGAGTCCCGCCCCCTTTCTAGCTCTCAGGCCAGTATGTCCAGGGAACTCTGTTCTCACTGCTTAGCCCCCTCACAGGTCGGGAGGGAGATTTACCCAAGAATCATTGTATTACTGTCACAGTCAGATATTAATGTCAAGGTCAAAGACACATTCAGACTGCAGTGTTTATAAATATGTTTCTCAAGTAGTGTGGGCAACAACCTTGTACATTTGTCATGGGTTAATTCTTTTTGGACGACACATATAAGCAATTGTAACTTTGAGAATCATAGAATAAGGTTTTGTATCAAATGTGAAGCTAATATCACAATTTATTTACCACAATTTGACATGAGCCCTCATATATCTAGATGATATTCTTATTTTCTCCAAGGATTTCGAGAGCCATTTAGAAAAACTGGACCTGGTTTTCACTTGCCTGAAGGAACATGGTTTGAAGGTAAAACCAAGCAAGTGCTTCCTCTTGAAAACTGAGGTAAAGTTTTTGGGCCAAGTAATCTCTATAGATGGAATTAGAGTCAATGAAGAGAAAACCCAAGCTCTAAAAGATTGGCCCGTTCCAAAGAATCCAAAAGAAGTGAGGTAAGTGCTCGGATTCATGGGCTACTACAGACAATTCATTTCCAAGTTCTCACATCTTGCAAGACTCCTGCACATGCTTGTGGGACAGCCTCAGAAGCAAAGGAAGTCATGCAGTGCCATTTGTCTGGGATGAGGCCTGCTACAGTTATATTCCTCCTACACAGCTGTTTCTGTTTCAGTTAATGATTGTGTTTCAACCTACATATTGAATTGATGATCATTAGCACCTGTTTGGTATAATTGTTTAATCATACACCTGACTATATGCATACAAAATCCCTGACTTTGTGCAAGTGTACCTAGAAGAATTAATGTTATTTTGAAGGCAAAGGGTGGTCACACCAAATATGGATTTGATTTAGATTTTTCTTCGTTTCACTCACTTTGCATTTAGTTAATTGATAAATATAATTTATTAACATGTCTATTTTTGAAAGCATTCTTACTTTACAGCATTTTTTCACACTTGCCTAAAACTTTTGAACAGTACTGTATATATATAATTGTAGAAATATGTAGGGGTTGAGGGAACTAGTGTTTTCTCCAATGATACAGTCAATATTACCATACAATCAAGGTCAGAGGGATTCGACAGTGGTGGCCTAAGTTGTCTGTCCTGACTGCAGTTGCCTCCCCTAAGGGACCGAGAGGCCTCGCTGAGAACAAACTCAATCAAACATGTTGTACTTTCTCTGACAAAACACCAAGGACAGCTTGTACACATATCCATCTAGCTGCTGCTTAGGCGCTACCCTTCAGCATGTTTGGGCATGTCAGCAGATATAACGTGCAATGTGTTTATACTTTACTGTAAGGTTATCTGTTTTTTAGTTGTTGGGATATATTGTTGCCGGTTTCTTAAATAAAGTAGACAATGTCACTGGGTTTACTCTGGGATCAGAATTTTTTTAATGTAAGCTAGGCTGTGGATTTGGGTTTTTAAAGGAAAAAAAAAGATTAGAAGACACTAATGATATAATGTTCAATATCCCAGTATTGGGACTATTTTCCTCAAACTTTTCTCAGCGGAAGGGTACATCTACGTTTTAAAATCTTTTGTTGACTTTCGTTACCACCCTCACCTTTGTCGCAGGGCACATCCACATGGTAGAGCCTTCATTGACAGGCTCTAGCACATACGTTATGTCCTCTAATCTAGGTTCTATTGCTTAAGTATTTCCAATATAGAACAGTCAGTGCCAGTCTGATGTTACTATGAGCTCATCAGGAACATATCAAACTAACAAGCACCCTGCACCCAGCTTAAGGATGCAAAATACATACATATTGTAAAGAGCAGTAAAAATTAAGGACATTTTTCCAATATACAATGAGAAAGTGTTTCCTATAATGACCGATGATGCATTTTCTCAATTTACAGGATGACTGATAACATATGTAATTGCCACTCAGAATCTCATCCTTGAATTTGAATGGTGGAAAGAATCCAATTAAAATGGTGAAGCTGTAAAAATATCTGCAGCAGACACTGCATAGAACCACATCTCTTTTCACTTAGATGCTCAACGTCTACATAATTCGAATCAATTTTGAACGCAATCAACCTTAGTTGGATTTGAACCATTACAAGGTGCATGCTATTACTAACGGTCTATCGTTAGAACATCTACTTAACAAGCAAATAAATTACATACCCATTACTCAATATAGATAAGCCATACTTTTAGTCACTGCCTTATTCATTGTTGTTGCTGATTTACAATAGTATATATCTCTAATATAAATAATTACAGCCTTACCCTTTCTGAAATAAATAGTTAAATGTGGGAATGCCAATGTGGGCATATGATCATTATTGCATTTTTTGTCATGATACGAAAATAGGTTAAGACTAATTTACATTAATGTCCTGAAGGGACACCACTGTGGTATTAAAAGTGCACTAATAAAATAGAACAGAAGTCCTATGTTATTATATTTGTGAATCAGACTAAATAGACAATTTTAATTCCAGAAATGTTAGCATCTTGCTTCAGATTACGTCACAATTTTTCCGGCTAGACTGTGTGCATTGTACTATAGTCTGGTGGCATTGTAAAATGACGTTGCCTAACCTTATGTTTATACAGTGCCTTCATTATGTGCATGTGTCTATGTAAAGAAGGAAACACACACACAGTTCATGCACGCCAAGCAGACTCTTTGACAAATCAAACACTGTTCCAATAACACTAAAGGGTAGATGAAGATGGGTTAGTCGCAGTGCAAACATATCGCAGTTTGCATTTTTGTTACGACAATTCACGAAGTGCATATTTTGTCTTATGTACTAAGAAAAAATATGTTAATGAAGACAGATGCAATATACTAATTTAAATATTATTTGCGTCATCTTAGTGAGATTTCTAGCGAGAGTTGTGCGACATTTTTTCAAATAAAATAGCAGTAGTTGAATTTTGGTTTGCTGCAGTAGAGGGTGCCCGAAGTATAATGTCTATACATTAAAGGGTGCAAGAATCCAATCAACATTGTTTTTGTTAAATGTAAATGTCATCTGTACAATGCATTATGTTCAGTTATATATATATATATATATATATATATATATATATATATATATATATATATATATGAGTGAGCAGTCGTATTGAGGTATTGTGTGAGGGTGTGTTTTTTGAATGTTTGTGGCAAGTAAACGGTTTAGCCATCCTGCGTGATAGTTAGGTTCCTGTTTATGTTTAGTGAGTGCTCCAAATAGGAGCTAGGTGTCTGTTTTGTGTTTATTTCATTTTGTGTTTATTAAAAGTGCGCGTGAGCGCTGTTTCAGTACAATCCTGTGTGTTGAGTCGTGATTCAGAAGGGAGAAGAACCCGTGAGAGTCTGTGTGGCGAGCAACAAGTTGACAATATATATATATATATATATATATATATATATATATATATATATATATATTATATATATATATATATATATATATATATATATATGAAGGCAGTTTAATCCCATCAGATTCTATAGCGGTGCCTGAACCTTCACCCCCAAAAAGCTTTTCATATTTATACAGTAGACCCTTGCTAAACGGACATCTTTGTCTGACATAAGGAGGTGTCAGGTTTAAAAACAATACAATAAAATCTCACACACATACGTTTACAGTTCTCTATGTATTTTTAATATAAATCATTGCTTTGAAATAACACTAATGTGTTTTGAATAGGCTGCACATCACATTATGCTGCTGTACTGTACACATTGGTTCAGATTGGTACAAATAAAACATTATTTTAAAATTGAAACTAAATGATTTCAGGGTTTTTCATTTTATTTTAGTTATTATTATTTTTAATTTTTTCTACTTAGTAGCCTAGACAGATAATACACAATAGATCATGGTCCTAGACAGATGCTCAGAATGAGCTAGAGGGGTTAGTGGCACATGTGTGCAGTCTATTGCTCCCAACATGCTGAGAAAACCAGAAATGTCATAGAAATTTGTTTTCAAGGCTTGTAAGTACACCCTGACTGGTGAAAATTAGGTACTTGGGTGTTCATCTCAAAAATACATTGAGCACAACTGGCTACGCACATGAAAAAGCGCGCTGGGAAATGCCAGCAACAACTGCGACTGTTTAAAACATGCTTTCAAAAGTTCTTAACAAACTGATGCAATTGTAAGTGTCGCAATTGCTGGCAGCTTTAGTACATCTCATTATAATATTTGATCCCTCATTTGCACTCTCATCTCCACCCTGTTTTTGTGAATTTCTGCAGCAACGCCCAGAATTACATATTCATTTAAGGCTAAAGCGAAAATAAAAACTACGGCTGAAAAGAATTTGCTAAAATGATGCTAACAGCACTATGATTGTTTTGTACATTTCATGCTACACTGCGACTGGTTTGCATGTGGTTTGATATGATTGTGACAGATGCAACACTTTAGTACATCTACCCCTAAGCCTTTAACATGAGTGCCAAAAAATGCTTTTTAATCACTTTAATCAAGTTGCACAATAAAAGGCTGAAAAAAAGTATAGATTTACAGTGTTTTGCAAACTACCGTATTGAACAATATCTTCTTAATTCTGACTACAAATGTTTAGCTATAATCAACAAATTCACAAAAAGATAGATCATGCTAAAAAAAGCTTCACTATAGTTCTCCAAGACATTTGGTGCACCGATAAAATTAAATAATTAAAGTCAAAGGCTGATTTTTACTACCTGTGGGTAGCTTCCTTGGACATGCAAAAGGCATTTTACTGAAGAAAACAGGATTATCTACTGATCACCCCATGAAATCACTGAGTTCGCCTTCTCTACTAACACCTGAAAGCACGGTTCTTAGTTCTGGCCTTTTGTCTGTGTGTACGACAAAAGAGTACGATAAGACGAGCCTCTCATTCTATATTATTAGTCACATTGTTACTATCAGCTTGAGCTCTGAAATCCAGCAGATTACAATGAGAATAAGCATTTTACACGCAGATGATATAATGCTTCTTTTGTCTCTGACGCTGACCGTGTTCCCACAACACAGCTTTTGCAGGAAGAGTGTTAAATATTTTATTTAATCTTTTTAAAGTATTTATCTAGATGATCAGATGCAATACAAACCTGTTTTGACAGATAAAGCAAACTGCACATTTCTTTCCCTGGAGAAAAGTAAAGTTTATTGAAAATAAATTCTAGTGGCTTGCTCTCCCTTGAAGATTTGAACCCATATGTTAAAATAAATAGATAAGGTACAATACTGGTATGTAAAGAGTAGATGTCCTTGACCAACTTTAAACCAACAAGTTTAATGCAGCACTTAAACTGCTTAGGCACTGCATGGATTATTTACAAAATACAAATATCTCAAGTACATTCATATATTTGACTCACAAAAGAGTCATGTCATATAGAAAATAATCCTTATCCTCTTTGTTGATTTTTTCACGTTGTAGTTTTAGTAGACATTTTCAGGAAACATATGCTATATTTCTGCACTGATGGCCTTTTTAAAAGATAATTGGCCCAATGTTTAGGAAACGTGGTAAAACATAAACATAAGGACAAAGTGCTTTAGGCTTGGCTAAATTTCACCTTACCCTTCATGTTGTGATTCTGAAGGGAGTTTGAGTTGGACGCTGACGGAATTCCGTTAGTGCTGACCAATGAAGAAAAAGTGGGAGTCAGAAGCTGTTAGCAAATCAGGAGTAACTGATACTCCCTTTAAGAAAAATATGCCTTTGCTGTGATTTTGACTGAAAAAAAGTTGTTCGTTATAGCCATAGCACCATTTGTTAATAAAATATTTTCTAAATATTAACATTTATTGAACAATTCTGGCATATAACTGCAGTTTCATTATATTCATAAACATGAGTAATTTGTATACTTCCAGCCTTTGCAATAAAGTGCTTATTTAAGATGCATATGAGAACTGTGATTTGGAATGTGGCTTCATTAACTTTAATGTTACTGTGAAAAAAAATATTTGTATGAAACATGTCTTTTTAAATACATAGGCCTACACTTCATACTGGCTTCTGGGGTCCTCAAAGTAATTTGGGCACGGTCATAATTGATCTTACTTGACTGTTTGCGGGCACGCTGACTATTGCATAGGTTCTTAAACACTGCCTTCCTGATATATATATATATATATATATATATATATATATATATATATATATATATATATATATGTGTGTGTGTGTGTGTGTGTGTGTGTGTGTGTATATATATATATGTGTGTGTGTGTATGTATATATATATATATATATATATATATATATATATATATATATATATATATATATATATATATATTTAGTGTACGATCACATGTACATCACTTTTCGACCCTCTTTCACTCGTCGTTTCCTACGCCCTTCACGACCTTGCACGTTTCCGTGATATTATAGGGCAAGTACAATAGGAAAGAGGCCTTGGTCTCAGTTTGGCTCCCCCGAGAGGCAAAAAGCAGCTCCAGCTGAAAGGAGGAAGTTGGTAGAATGTGAAACAGCGTAAGATATGCTGGCGATTCCATGGCATATGAGAAGAAGACACTCTGGCATACTGAGTTAGCTGTTGTGGTGTAACAGCGGGGGTGGAGAGTCTGTGTGTATCCAGTAGAGGTGAGTTGCGCACTCCATCACTCGGCTTTTCAGAGACACTGGATTCAGTGGATAGCAGTTGCAGCGTATAGTGAAGGCTCTATCTGAGGTAGAGAGAAGTAGCAATTGGCTGTGGTTAAGGAGGAAAGAGGAACATCAATGAAAAGCAATGGGTGGACAAGGTAAATAAATTGGGCTGGGTTGGGTGAGGGATGGATGCTGGGATGCCAGTATCACCGTCAAGCCTTCCAGAGGTGTTGTGGGCTAGTCGACGAAACACTGAAGATGGGAAGTGTCCCCCTGATGACCCCTGCGAAGTGCCCCGCACAGCACATTCTAGGCAGTTGCCATGCTGAGGCGCTAGGGCGGCCACACTTTGGTTGATCCCTGGAGCCAGCATCACTGCTGTTGTGTGTGCTGAAGCACCAGGGAGGCTGCAAACAGGCTGATCCCTGGAGACAGCATTACACTGCAGCCATCAACACCAGGCCAATAGGAAATCCATGTTACCTGGAGGAAAAGTACTGAAGGCTCATACATTACAGCGAAGATACAGTACTCCTTGGTTGGTGCCCATAACTACTATCTAATTTTATCTTGATGAAACCAGAATCCAACATTAGCATGAAGTAAATAACAGCTACTCTCATGTAACAATAATCGTAGTTTCTGGAAGTAATTTATTTGTTTTATTATTTTGCTGTCATTCTTCCAAATAACCGCTTATATGTTTCAAACCTGACACAGAAAGAAAAGATGTATTTAAAAATATTAAATTACCTGGAATACACAGGTATGAAATATGGGCTTTATATTATTTATAAAAAAATGTTTTTATTGTTTAGAAACCTTTAATATTTACAGCAGCACTAAAGTTTATGAAGCCAGAGTACTGTCCTAAAAATCTATAATTGTACATTACAAACATTTTGATTTTCAAAGATTTTGCTCTGCTCCATTTTTAGTAGGCTAATATGCTTCTAACTTGCTCTTGTACAAAAATTGACTGTTTTCAATTGATCCTTGTCTGGTTTTGCTACAGAGCACACAATCAAATATTAATGTATTCATTCTTATGGTAATAAAGGGCATGACCTTTTAAATTATCTTTGCTCTGTCAAACAGGAACATACAGCAATATTAATAAAAAATACACCAGAAATGAAAAATGCTTCAAGTAATTCAGATTTTTGATAAGATCGACCTCTGTAATACTTTGTATAAGTCGCAGCTTGTGGTTTAAAGGTTTTTTTTTTTTTTTTTAACAGCTAGTATGTTAAGATAACATGTATGGGATCAACAAGGAGTTTAAAGCCAATATGCAGGTTTTTTATTAATGATCAGTTCCTGTATAAATCAGATGTGTAAGCTCCTACAGGCTTTTTTTTGTTTTAACCTTGGTCCCGAGACCAACTTTTTTAAGAGGAAAATTGAATTTGCCTGTGAAACACATTATTTGCTTTACATGAGACCACAAAAACATAACAAATATACAACCAATATTTGGGACCCCAAAATATTGAACATTTAATATTATGAATGAGGATTCTCTGGCTGATGGTAGCTTGGGCAATTTCACATCTAATAAATACATTCATATTCAAATGTAACACACTTTGGAATAAATTACTTCCAGTAATTATGAAGTATGATATTGATATATATATATATATATATATATATATATATATATATATATATATATATATATATATATAAAAAGGCATGTTAAACATCACAGTCCACACAGATATATTATCTATTGTTTATTTTACACAATGTATATATAACAGAAAATTGTTCTCACTTCCTCCCTTGCTCCTTTATCACTTGCTGTTATACATACACTGTTGCTCCCATCTGCGGCACCATCAAAATCGCTAAACGTGAACATGCAAATGAGGCCACACCACGAAAGTAATGCTGACCACTCTCACTAACACATGGGGCAAAGCACATTACCAAAATCACATTACACAGCAAAGGCAGTTTGCTCTGATTTGCACCAGGTTTTTATTTATCAAAATCAGGGGCAAACACATTTTGCACTAGTGTTAGAAGTTTGCCCCCCATCAAAATCGGGTCCAATGTTTAGTGTTTGACCTAGCATTGTGTTTGCCAGCAGCAGGCCTTAAAATCACAGCCAGAATACATTAATATTTTAGAGTGTAATCCTATCAGGTTACTTTAAAGTGTAAGTATTTTCAAATTCAAATTTTGTATGCCTGTCACAGAGACGGCCGAAGTGGGCGGCGTCAGAACCAGGAAAGGTAAGGCAATACACAAAACACAGGACGGATGAAATGAAGTGATGAAGACGCCTGTTGGCGCCGGTTTAATACCAAATAAAAGGTTTACACAAACACGAAAAACACAGGACACGGCACTCTACGCCAAAATAAATAGACAAACGAAAACAGACTAAACTTAACAAAACGGTGCACGGACAGACACTGACAAACACGGTGAGCGGATACTTTCTCCTCTTATTATTATTACTACTACTGCTACTAATTTCTTCCGTCTCCAATCCCGTTCTCCGCTCACCGAACACCCAACCCCAGTATGTGCCAACGTGCATCTATATATACTATTGTGCTGGGATTCAATTACCAATTAATTATTCACTTGAATCCCAGCACGTGAATTAATAAAGTGCAATTCCCCGTGCTCACATATTACTACATTTTACTTGCACGTGAAGTGCTGTGCAATCCTCGTGCCTAAATACACATATACATTTTTAAACACTCGTGTTACACAGACCCGTTTATATCCCGTGTACCAATGTCTATACACCAACATTTAAACACACCACACGCAACACATAACAGATAATACACAGGGGCGGGCACTTTGTTACAATGCCCCCTGACTTTCTTTATGAAGTGTGTCTTTTTGCAATTACGTTTGTCTTTTGTGGGAAGTTATGTGGTTAAATTATTTTCCATATAAAAAAGAAACAAGTCCACCTTGTTTCTGAGCTGTCATGGAGCCTGTACACACAAAGAACAGATACGGGGCAAAATAAGATCTCTCCTCGCACTCTGTTAATGAAGCTTGCACTCACAATTAAATAGAAAATAAAGATTAAACAGAAGAGAAACCTCAGAATAAGCTAAAACGAATGTTACACAAACGCAAGTTGGTTTACAGCAATTCAAATAGGCTCAATATGTATAGAAATGCAGTTTTGCAGTATTTCTTTCAGTTACCGGAAAGTTTATTGCTGCAACTGGTTTCCGTGGCAGTTGTGTGCCCTGAAGCTGTTTCAAGCTGGTGTGTTTTGACCGTCACCGCATGTAGGATTCCTGCCCATCTGCAGATTATTCACCAGCCCTCTCATTTACACATTGCTTAATGAGGATATTTTCCATTGGCAATATCACTAATTGCAAACTTGTCTGGCCACCATGGCAATTTGTGCATTCTTCTTTTCAGGCCATGGCACATCAAGCACTAATAGAATACATTGTGCATTGCTTTATCTGTACTGCACAGTAATTAAACTGTTTATCTTAAATTTTTTCTGAAGTTCTCCAGTTATTCTGACTTTTGTCTGACTCCTCAGCTAGTGTACTGTATGGATAATTTGTATTTTAATCATCAGGGCTATTTTAGCCCTGAGAAGAATCTTTTACACAAACAAAAAAGTGGTTTGTGGCATGTTTTCACTTCCCCCATTACCATTGTTTAGTTGAACTTTCCATTTATAATAAGTATACTTAGGGAGCCTGAGAAACTAATTATTAATGTTAAGAAGCCCTTTTTCGCTCGATGAATAATATATATGTGGCTAAACGGTGAGTTATGTTAAAACACTAATGCCATTCAAAAAGCAATTAGACGCTACCTTGAGGGCAGCGGTTTCCTAACCTTTCTGTGCAGTTTTACTAATGCAGGTATATTTTTCACTATGAAATGCAAGCTCTGGTCTGTGCGGATAAAACCAAGAGTAAAACAAAAAAGCTAGGCTTGCCTGGAGAAGAGCATGTGGTGGAGACAGACAGCAGGAGGCAGGTGATGCTGCACTGCCTAAGGAACACCACAGCTAGGAGAGATGGAGAAAGACACTATTGCCGCAAGAATGGAGCTCATAACATTGAAAGGTGCTGCAAATTAAACACTTAGTATTGTAACAAAAGGGGGGGGGTATGCAGTTGCTGTTTAGGACATTAAAATAATAACTGCATTAACACAATTAAAACACTTAACAATGTTTGGTGAGGAGGGTATTATATCTCCTTTATTTTTGCACAATACTTCGTCTCATACTTTTTCAGGATATTTAGGAAAAGTTATACATGCACAGCCCTATATGTACCAGACAGGCAGAGTAAATTACATTTAAAAAACCAAACAGTCAAATTGACCACCTTGGTAGTTACAGTGCTTTGAATTGGGGTAAAACGTTAAAAAGATCAGGAAAGTCAGTCAGAATAGAATAGTAAGATTCTTCTGCTGCTGGTGGCTAAGAGGGTCACAAGATTCCCCATTTTTGTTGACCACCAACAGCCACTGCTCATTGCATAGTTTATTTTAAATTTGAATTTGTATACACAGAGAAGTATCTTCAACACGCACCCAAATCTATCTAAAATGACACTGTTGTGAGAATTTGAGAAAGTGAATGGTTTTCTGCAGTATTCTAGGAATTCCAACTTGTATCCCCTAATTATGATTTAAGCCATCTGCTGCAACTCCCAAAACAAATTAATTCAGAATCCATATCACTGTCTGTTTGTAACAAAGGTCAATTACTTGGAAAAGAAGGAACTCCAGTTACACTTAATCACATGCAGTGCATGGGAAAGAACAACTGTGGACACTGGGCTTCCATCTGCCACTGGCACCAACTTCAAGGAAGATAATGGTTCTGCTGTCCTTATAGTCACAGATGTGAAGACCAGTCCAAAAATGGTATTTCAGAATGTATTGTTTTGGCTTTGGAAAATGTGCTACATAACAAACTAAAAGCACATTCTTAAAAGTTTGCATGTGTTTTAGCAATACAAAAACTACAAATGTAAATCTGTTTGTAATGAGCCCATTGAATGAGCTTTGAATGTGTAGCAGTGTAGCAGGATGAAAGTCCTGCCGGTGCACAGGTGTGTGTGTTGATGGGGGAATATTGGGTTGGCAGGTAGGGGGTTACATTTCTCCCTGTCAAAACATGTGGGAATGTAGCTGGAGCCGACAAGTGAATATACGATTAAATGATTAATTATGCTCCAGCCACGGGTGTATAAAATAGGTATTCACAGCTGGTAATTACAAATGGTTAGAGCTGATTTTGGTGATAGAGGTGGGGCGCTGTGTTCCACGTTTCGTGTTCCTTTTATTTTGTCAGATGTGTTTTTGTTAGTGTTTTGTCCATTTTGTTTTGTTATTTTGTTTGATTAAAAAGCGCATTAGTGCAATTTAACTTGCAGTGTTCTGTGTCTGAGTCTCTGTCTCTGCATTACCATCTGGGCTAGGAGGCTTGGTCTGTATTGTTACTTTAGAGTTTTCTTGAACGCTGTGCCTCACACATGAATTATAATGTAGAAACAAAGGACTAATACATCTTTAACTAAATAAAACATCTACAGCCGATTCAGGGATCGATTCTCTTTTTATGATCTTTTCATGACCAGTAAAGCCGTAAATAGACTGTAATCTTATTATAGATGTGCATGCTATTTTTATTGATTTATCGAAGGCTTCTGATACTGTAGATCACTCAAGTCTCTTGATTAAGTTGTGCAATGTTGGTTTTGATATTAATTCTCTTGCATGGCTTCAAAAGTATTTTTAGAATGTGTGCTCAGTGTGTAAAATTTGTTTGACAATTCTGCACAGTTACTAAAGGTGTTCCTCAAGGTTCTATCTTGGGCCCGGTAGCAGGGCAGGGGACCACTGCATGTGAAAATGTGTTTGTTTGTGTGTTTTTGTAATTGTTTAATTATTTTAGTAATTGTTTGCTGGCGGCTGATCAATTGGGACTTGCTACCGGCTGTGTTTGGTTGAGGGGAAAGGCAGCAAGCGATTGGTCCTGCTAATCCCTGACCAGGTGGGCGTGTCCCAACTGAGTGTCCGCTTCCTTAAAAACATCCAGCAGAGATTGGTCGAGGCTGCTGTAAGCCCATGAGACTCTGCTTTACAGAGGTCTGGAATCCCGCTGGAGAGAACTGGAGACTGCTGACTACTGCATGGGTTAACCAGGGTCAGGGTTCCAGCATTCACGCAAGAAGAAACTGCAGCCGCCGGCAGTCGTGTGCATACCGGGGCGGGGTAGGAATGGAGCTTAGTTTCAGGCAACAAAAGCCTAGTGTACAGAAAGAAGTGTATTCCAGCAGGACCTCCTGTTTAGGGGAGTAGCGTTAGCTGCTTTTACGGCACCTTTTATTTGTAGTTTTTTGTACTGTGTTTTACTTTTCCTTTGTTTTACTGTATGTGTCCTCTGTGTGTTACCATCGCAGGTAACATCACATGACCTGATTGTTTATTTTCATTATGTTGTATTAATAAATCCTTCCCGCCTGTGGGGTGTGGGGTGTGGGAAACGCATCAACCCTTCCTGTCTCTCCACTCACTCTTAGGCATACCCACACAAGTGACACAGGCCCTGTTCTTTTTTTCAATTTATATTAATAATATTAGTCAGGTAATAGGCAACTCTCAAATTCATCTTTATGCAGATGACACTATTTTGTATTCAGTTGGTCCTACGCTGCCATTAGTAATGTCTGATTTGCAACTCAGATAAAATTCAAAAGGCCTTCTATGACTTCCGTCTTTTGCTGAACATTGATAAAACTATCAATAATGTATGCATTTTAATCGAAAAAATATGACAGGTTCTCTTAATCATGTCTGCAAAATTTTTACTTATAGTAAGATTGAATTAGAGATAATAGCAGTTTATAAATATTTAGGTATTTGGCTGGACAGTGCTCTGTCTTTTAAAACCCATATTGCTAAAGTTAAATCTAAAGTTAAATCTGTTTTTGGTTGTAATTCATTTTAGTTTGTGGCTGCTCATGACTGGAATGAATTTCAAATTAAATTAAAACTACAGAGTTTTGTTTCAGAGGAGATTTTTAATCGGAATCTGAATTCACTATTGTCTGCTGCATGTGTTTGTACTTGTTAGTGTGTTATTTATTTTTTAAATACATGTTGTAGTTGTTTGCTTTGTGCTGCTGTGATGTTTGCCTCTTGACTAGATTGTCGTTGCAAATGAGAATTTATTCTCAATCTTCTTATCTGGCAAAATAAAAGTTAAATGGAATGAAAATGAAAATCTGACCTTAAAGGCACCAGCAAGCCAACGAAGACAGCAGGACATTGAAACTATTATTCAATGTTGTCCACCTGCTGGAAGCAGTCTGTTCTATGCTGTGAAATGGAGGTGACATTGCTGTTTTGTCCTGTAAGACTATAAATAAACTTGAACTTTGTTTCGTTATTCAGTTATTGTTACTTTATTAAAAAGCATAAAACGTTTTATTTTAATAAATTATTGGAAATTAAATTTAATTAACACACACAAAAAATATGATTATATATATATATATATATATATATATATATATATATATATATATATATATATATATATATATATATATATATATGGGTAATATCAACAGAAAATATAATTTTTTACACAGAGAATTGTGGGAGCCTGGAACCAACTCCCCAGTAATGTTGTTGAAGCTGACACCCTGTCATCCTTCAAGATTCTGGCCTCAATAACCTACTAAAAACCAAACAAGCAAGATGGGCCAAATGGCCTTCTCTCGTTTGTAACCTTTCTTATGTTCTTATGCTTTTTTTTCCCCTGTAAACTTGAACTTTAGGATCAGCACAATAGGCAATGCATTATTTAAAAGAATGTGTTTACTTGGTTCTTCAAACCTTTATTTTATGTATCTATATACAGTATTGTTTATTTAAGAGTGCCTCATTTCAATACAGATCTCAGAAATATATAGTTCAAGAACATTGGTGTCTATGTTTGGTTAGGGTATGTTTGGTTAGGGTACAAGTTTATTATAGTAGGAGCAAAGGAGCAAATGAAAGTGTACTACAGCACAGGGAAAGCATGGTAAAGCATAGGTAAGCATTGTAAAGCCCAGAGAGGTATGGTAAAGCATATTAAAAACAAGGCAAACCATGGTAAACTATGGGAAAAGCATAGTATAACTAAGGGAAATGTGCACATTTACTTGGATAAACTTTTATAAGTGATGTTATTTTGTAGTCTGTAATGAAGTGCAAATAGTATGTTTCAGAAATGTATTATGAGAGGCTTTCTACAAATAGGGTTGATCAGCCAGTCCTGTTACACTTCATCCAAGTGTTTGACATACTTTACCATTTAAACCTTCACCTATGTGTTTTTGCCAGGAGTTATGTTCTGTTTGAGGGAGAAGATCAAATGGTCTGCAGCCTAAAAACTTAATTGGAATGACTGGTAGCCCTTGATCCACAGTTCTAGTCTAAATCATACAAGCAAAACAGCAAACTTACAAAGAAAAAAGTACATTACGAAAATAAGTCTCAGGGGTGACACTGGCGGCATTTACATGCACAAGTCAGGACACTTTTCCTCACGACCCGTTTGCCCTACTTTTCAGGAAATGCGTTGCTATGAAAATCGGTTGTACCCATGCAGATTACTCAATTCATAGTCATTGAGGGGAGGGGATATTGAAATGTCCGTGTCTGCTTACTAACTAGGAAAAGAACGACTCTGAATATCTTGAGGAGAGCTTGATGCGTTGCCATGAAGAGAAAAACATTTAACAAGAGAAATGAATTCACGTGTTGTCGTGCACATTCAGAATTATGCTGCGCATTAGCTACTTGCTTGTCTGGTTACCTTTCCAACACACACACACACACACACAACATTCACACAATTATATAAAATATGATTTCTGCAACTTCTACTACTTAGAATTTATATTTGTGTGTGTTTGTGGAACATCTAATAGTTACATTTCATTAACACTTAACTGCCTTTTACAATACATGTTTTTATTTTGAATATAACCTACAATATTCTATATATATATATATATATATATATATATATATATATATATATATATATATATATATATATATATATATATATATATACTGACCTGGCAGCCATCAATTCTTCGTTTTGTACAAGGTAGGACAGATTTCATCTTGAAGCTACCCACAGCGCTTCAGCAGAAACATTTCGATCAGAAAACTGCAAACCTGCAGCAGCTCAGCCTGTATTCAGTGCTGCGAGTGACACACATGCGAGAGAAATCATCCTGTCCAGTTTTAAATAACTTTAGCATAACTGAGGCAGAAGTGTTAAAGGGACTAGGAGCTCTTAAAATAAACAAATCCCCTGGGCCGGATGAGATCCTCTCAGTAGTACTCAAAGAAATGAAAGAAGTAATTTACAAACCGCTAACCAAGATCATGCAGCAGTCTCTTGACACAGGGGTGGTACCGACAGACTGGAAAATTGCAAACGTAATACCGATCCACAAAAAGGGAAACAAAACTGAACCAGGTAACTACAGACCAGTAAGCCTGACTTCTATTATATGCAAACTTATGGAAACTATAATAAGATCCAAAATGGAAAATTACCTATATGGTAACAGGGTACTGGGAGACAGTCAACATGGTTTTAGGAAAGGGAGATCGTGCCTAACTAACTTGTTTGATTTTTTTGAGGATGCAACATCCATAATGGATAATTGCAAAGCATATGACATGGTTTATTTAGATTTCCAGAAAGCTTTTGACAAAGTCCCGCACAAAAGATTAATTCTCAAACTGAACGCAGTTGGGATTCAAGGAAACACATGTACATGGATTAGGGAGTGGTTAACATGTAGAAAACAGAAAGTACTGATTAGAGGAAAAACCTCAGAATGGAGTGTGGTAACCAGCGGTGTACCACAGGGATCAGTATTAGGTCCTCTGCTATTCCTAATCTACATTAATGATTTAGATTCTGGTATAGTAAGCAAACTTGTTAAATTTGCAGACGACACAAAAGTAGGAGGAGTGGCAAACACTGTTGCAGCAGCAAAGGTCATTCAAAATGATCTAGACAAGATTCAGAACTGGGCAGACACATGGCAAATGACATTTAATAGAGAAAAGTGTAAGGTACTGCACGCAGGAAATAAAAATGTACATTATAAATATCATATGGGAGATATTGAAATTGGAGAAGGAATCTATGAAAAAGACCTAGGAGTTTTTGTTGACTCAGAAATGTCTTCATCTAGACAATGTGGGGAAGCTATAAAAAAGGCTAAAAGATGCTCGGATACATTGTGAAAAGTGTTGAATTTAAATCAAGGGAAGTAATGTTAAAACTGTACAATGCACTAGTAAGACCTCATCTTGAATATTGTGTTCAGTTCTGGTCACCTCGCTATAAAAAAGATATTGCTGCTCTAGAAAGAGTGCAAAGAAGAGCGACCAGAATTATTCCGGGCTTAAAAGGCATGTCATATGCAGACAGGCTAAAAGAATTGAATCTGTTCAGTCTTGAACAAAGAAGACTACGTGGCGACCTAATTCAAGCATTCAAAATTCTAAAAGTATTGACAGTGTCGACCCAAGGGACTTTTTCAGCCTGAAAAAAGAAACAAGGACCAGGGGTCACAAATGGAGTTTAGAAAAAGGGGCATTCAGAACAGAAAATAGGAGACACTTTTTTACACAGAGAATTGTGAGGGTCTGGAATCAACTCCCCAGTAATGTTGTTGAAGCTGACACCCTGGGATCCTTCAAGAAGCTGCTTGATGAGATTTTGGGATCAATAAGCTACTAACAACCAAACGAGCAAGATGGGCCGAATGGCCTCCTCTCGTTTGTAAACTTTCTTATGTTCTTATGTTCTTATGTTCTTAAAAAACTGGATCTTAACTGCTGCACGATTCCTGCTCCTGTTTACATGTTTTTACAGTTATCATGGGAAAGCCATTGACCCTGCCCTTAAAGTCATGCTGCCAAAAGGACCTCCTTTTGCTGTTTCACAATGTATTTGTGTGACATCACACAGTCACAGACTGCAGACTGTAGAGTCAATTTTCAAGTGCATATAAACCAAGCCTCATATTTCAAATGTTTTATTTATTTATTTTATTCCTGTGGAAAGTTTACAATGATTTAGTGTGAAAATGTGCTGTAAAAACAATACACTGACAAGGACTTCTTGTTTGCCCTTTTTTAGGGATTTTTTGCATAAAAACATCTTTGAGATGCAAATGAAAAAGCTGCATTACGTTTTGTACCATTCTGTGACAACAGCAGAAGGGTTTTCCAGTTTTAAATGTGGCTTGTCTTTGTATTATGCTTCATTTATCGACTTCCTGGAAGCACATCGATATACACATGTGGCAAAGTGGTTAACTGTGTTCAGGTGAAGTAATATAGTGATTAATAAACAGACAGACACCAATAATCCAGGTACAATGTTGTTTAATGTTTTTTTAAATCCAGTGGCCTGATGGCAAAACAACAGTAAATAACAACAATGTTAATGAAGCAATACAGTGGCGTGTATTGCTTATTTGTAATCCCCGGGTTGGCCCCGAAATAACAGTTCAGTTTTTAGTTCATCCACACATAACACATACACAATCACAAACACCAGTCCACAGTGCGTGCTCTAGTGCTCGTGAATAGTTTTTTAGTGCAAACAAAAGTGCAGTGTTGTTGATCCGGGTTTAGTGCTGGCCTTTGGCGACAGCTCCGGATCGTGTTAGCTGACCAAATAATTACAAACAGTATTATTACTGTCAAACAAAAAAACAAACAAAACACTCACGTTTCATAACGCAGGTTCATCTTCCAGTCACATAGGAACAGATTACATCACTACGTCACTCATGACCACCCCCTGGTCAACGAGCACATCCGCAGCCTCCAATTCACGGATGCCACACCGTTTCCCATCCGGGTCACTGGTTTCTTGTACCGTAGCGCCCCCTTTCTAGATGGCCGACTTCCACCTAACCCTGGGAATAAACTGTCGTGCCCTTTAGTCCAGGGCACTCTGTTTCCTTTACACAGCACCCTCGCAGGTCAGAAGGGATATCTAACACCTAGAATCATTCAATCTCTGTCACAGCACATAAAAATGTTATAGTACAATCCATAAACCCTATAACTATCCAATGCAATGTCAAATTGGATTCCAATTAGTTAGCAGTAAGTGTGTAATCGTGGTCAATTTCAAACTTATGCAGTGTGGTAAGGAAAAAAAAGATTTTACATCACAGCCATTTTAACAGGCAATATGTACTCACTTTTTAAAAAATATCTATAGAGCATTGAGTGAAGCTTCTATGGCAGACGAATGAACAATGTCTTTCATGTTAGGGAACTCTATATAGCTACAAACAGATTTCATCTGGCCAAGTGCACTTCTAATATTCACTCAACCATAACTGTCTGTAACTTTATCAGCTAAACCAAGAAAGGCATGAAAACAACATTCCAACTAAAAGTGTTGCTGTCATGCAACTTGGGCGATGAATAAGCAAGATAAATTGGACCATGCTGGTTTTAATGAACCTAAACCAATACTTACAATAATGCAAAAGAAAATGCAAAAAAAAAAAAAAAAATCTATGAAAACTTATTCTCACATGTGTTGTATAAGTCATTAATTAAAATAATTTAGTCAGCATTTAAACATGTATTAATTAAATAACTGTAAAAAACTGTGATAAAAATATGTTTCTCCCGAGTAAGATTATGCTACTTTTAATTTGCGGTTATACGTGTCTATACAGTTTGCATTTGTTGTAAATTGGAATTTAAATGTGCGTAAAGTATGTATTTATGTCTTCAGCATGCAATAAGTGTGGTAAGAATCTTAATTACCTGGTTGAAAAAAACAAAACAAAAACAAATGAATGTTGTGTGTACTTAAACTGTGTCTGATTGCATTCAATGTTTTAACTTCTTAGTAAATCGGTCCTTTATTACATATTCATTCACTCCAGGAAAGCAATTAAGTTTGTACCGCTTGAGGTCTGTCCACAATATACAGATGTTTGTTTATCTCCATTAAACAATGAACTTCGCAGATCTGTTTTTACTGCTTCCCAGTATTTTAATATACAATATTTCTAACTTACAACTATACTCACATTGATTATGCTTTGCATTCAGTTAATAAAAATGGAAGGTTTAAACACCAATGCTGATCCTGTAAATTAACTAATCACCCTTCTTTTGTTACAATTGTGAATAAATTGGGCATGGGAGTGGGTGGGGGGTAGCATTAGGTTTTTTAGTAAGCGGTATTCATACAGAAATATTCTCTCCCAACAAATCAATGCCCCCTAGACCAGGGGATCCATTTATTTATAAGAACACATGATTACTTATGAACTGGATGTGGACACGTGTTTCAATGCTCGTCCAGTTCCTAGTAACTGACTGATCCCAAAACTTTGTCAAACCAAGTACCCAACCTGGATTCACCATCACCAGCATGGCTTGGTAATGCATTCCATACCCTCACCGCTCGGTGTAAAAAAACTGTCTCCAACCCTCTGTTCTAAGTCTGTCTCCACATAATTTACAACTGTGTCCTTGAATGCTGCTGTTGGGTCCTCTGAGTTATTTTGAATCTAACACTATCTTTGAGTCAGCTCTCTGTATACTACACAGCTGTATAATACACGGCCAAACGTTTTGCATTGCCCTATATAAAATAATTAATTCTGCTTCATAAAGTCATATGAAACCTGCTGAATAATGTTACATTAACATATTGAATTACTTACCACTTGGCAGTTTTCCATATACTTAACGAAAAACTGACAAAAAATAAAAAAATAAAATCGTGAACATACTGTGCTACTGCTATTTGGCTTCCGGTAGACGTTTGCAATATTATTTTGTAGTTTCTTAGATTACATGATGTTAAATATAAAATCTAAATTACCTTCATATAGTTTTGTTTTTAAAATGATGTCTAAATCTTAGAATTCTATTTTATGCAAAACTTTTGGCTGTCATCCAATGCCTGCACAACCATTTTGCACAATGCTAGTTATTGCATATGAATAGAAGATTAAAATGTGAAAAATAGATTTTATGGATTCACTGGGTGGGTCTTTGTCCTCAGTCAGGATGCCTGATGCCTGACATCAAGTGTGGTTGCAATTGAATACAGTTTGGGAACCTGTGGTTTAGTTAACATTAAAATCGGTTTCCCGTTTATCCATTAATGGAAGATGACATCATCATGACTGGGTAATCGCTTATTAAATAATACATTCATTTAAATTATTATGGAAGTGCTTCATTTACTGAAACACTCTTTATAATGATTACATATTTAATATATAGTAAGTGTGTTGATTAAAAAAAAAGAATGGTGAAATGATAATACAGTTAACCCTGCAATGTAAATAGTTCTGATAGGCTCTTCAGGTTCTAAATGTTAAATGCTCTGTAAAGGTTTGGTAACATTTTAAAAGCCTGTCCTATGTTTTAATGGGCTGTCACGCATGAGCAAGTCAAATGACATTAAAATGAACTCAACTGATCTGTTCTGAATTAATTGTTTGCAATTGCCACTTGGAAAACAGTGGTCTTAAGAGGCACTGTTAAAGCACAATCACACGGATGTCACTGACTGACACAATTGCTTCTGTTAACTAAGAAAGTCAAGTAGACGAACACTTTCAGCTTTCTTTGGTGTACAGATCACTGTAGATGGCAAATCATTGTACTTGTCTGCAATATTGTTTTCTTTCTTTTTTTTCTTTTTTTTACTAAATATTAATATAGCCGCTTACTCAAGCAACTTAAAAAAAAAAAAGCCAGCTTAACAAGCAGGGTCAATGGCTTTCCCATGATAGCTGCAAATAACAACAATGATGTAAACCAAACAAGAACTAACTGAGCAGTATATGTAAACCCTCTTTGAACAAATAAGGTCAGGATGTGTGTAGTGAATACTGGTATGCAAAGGTGTTACTGGATCAAAGGCCCTGAGGCTTTGTCCTACAAGACCATGACCGCTGCCAAGAGAACCACTCTGGCGAACTGAACTGACTACACCATTTACCTTTATTTAGTCTAAACTACTGGTGTGAGAACACTCAGCCTCACAGTGTGTCAAACTCCCTCCATAATGAAGGAATGCCCTTGGACTTGGTGTTGGCTGATTTAAAAAATATAATTAAGACAGTCATGCCTATGGGTGAATTTGACAGCTGCACAATGATGCTGGCCACTGTAAAGTAAATATATTAAAATGCTATTTTAATAAGTTATGTTGTTCTGAACTGTTGGCTTTCAGCTAAATTACATCTGCTATTGAATGCAAACTACCTGCCATTATTTTTAAACTTCTCATTTCAGCTATACGAAGAGGCATTTATAACTATTTTGCTCATTACCACAAGGGTTAAAAAAAAAAGCTTTTTTTCATGAACCATTGTGAGGTAGCCCATGACCACTTATTTGAAAACCTTTTACTATTGAGAGTCATACTAGAATAATTGGACACATGATTTAAATTTACAAAAGCATTAAAACACTTTGGAAACTGGCAGATGGCCCTTGGAAAAAAAATGTCTCTGTGTTTGTGTGTGGTGGGCAGAACAGGGCTATGTGCAACCAGACGGGTGTCAAGTCACATTACCTGACACAAACCTGATGGGAGGAGGGCAGAAAAGACCCATGACCCCAGAGCATGGAGTGTTTACTGCTCCAAGTGCAAAGATAATACACAGGCACCCAATTCTCTGTATGTTTTCCAGGCACAATGTATTATTTTTCTTCCGAAAACACAGCAAAAGGTTTCTTATGAATATGTTTAAAAGCTCTCTGCAAAGGGCTGTTACTAAAGTAATGTTTCCATCTGCCACTGGGATGACCTGAAAGCGATTTAAAATCAGATTTGTTGATTTCCATCAGCAGCAGATCGAGATCAAAGCAAGTTTGGATTGTTGGCTGCCAGAACTTGATCAGCGTCCAATGCAAACCACACGACAGGCAAGTTTTAAATCGCTGACTGCAGAAAACAATTATGCAGGTAGACCTGTCAGAAATATTGGTTAGTAGATTTTTTATAAGTAGCAATAAAAAAAACAAAAAAACAACATGATAAATTACTCCACATAAAGATGATCTTTGACTTGTGTGGTTTCATGGTGCAAATGGGGCATGAAGCATGAAAGAAGACAGCAGGGCTAGCAGATACACATCATATTGTTGTGCTATGAAGCAGGCGAGTAAGCTGAAACACTTTGCCTGGTGCACAATATTGCAGATACCCTGTAGCTTGGCTAAACAATTCAATAAAGCAAACTCAAGTGTCTTTAATAAGTGCCATGGCTTTTGGTAAATGTGGGAGTAGCACTCAGACAGTGACTCAGTTCTGTACATAGAGGCATGGGTAATGTTTCATATCCATGAATCTGGAGTTAATTTTTACAATGCTAATAGTGGTCAGAGCTTTGACGTTATTAGGAGGTTCTGGTAAATCTACAGTGACTCTAATTTAATTATTTTCCCAAGGGGCTGATTTGCTTTCTTCAATTTCCTTCAGATCTCCATGACTAATCAACTTGCAGTATAATACAGTATGATTGTAGTATTTTTTTTTCAGCACAAATGTCTATCATGTTTTTGCTGTGCTTTTTCAGACTACTTACTTATGCTTGCTCTTGAAATAGTTTAAAAAAGAGCACTTGAGAAGTTTGCTTGTAAGAAGTTTAATAACATTTTTGTTATGAAAGAAGCACAGCAAAGACATTGACTGGTGGACAGATGGACAGGCAGACATAACATCAAAAGGAGCCATCTAAGACACACACAATGGCAAATATAATTTTAATTGCTTTTTAACAGCTATATCAGGCAGCAAAAACATTCATTAAAAGAGACATACTTTTAATCCATCCATTTGAAATTGAGGAGGGGTTCCCAAATAAATGCACAGCCATGTGGTGTGCAGGGAGAGTCATGAAGCACAAGTTCGTGTCTGGGCTCTGTGAAGTGATCAGTTCGATGGGGATTCAGAAGAGAGAGTTGCATTGACTCTGACACTCCCGTGGGTTAAGGAGGCAAAACCATCAGGGACTGTTTCTCCTCATCACACCCTGCTAGCCAGGCACCCAGTGAGCTCAAAAGCAGATACCTGCAGCCTTTTCACACTTGCACACCCATCCAGCATGGCTCGGATGTCTTCACACTACTGTTGAAAGTAGAAGCTGCACTGTGGAACGTGATGTCAAATTCAGTGGACAGAGGAGTGGTGTGGACTTGTTTTGAGAATGGATCACGTGATCACTCTGTCCGAAACGACAAGGTCTACCAAAAGATTTCACAGGAATTGTGAAATATGGGACTAAACCGCAGCGGCAGTGCTTAATTTGTAAAGAAAGTGGTGCCGGGGTGCAAGCAATGACAATAATGTCGCCCTAAGAACCGTACATTCACAATCATAACATGTTTATTTTAAAGAGTATTCAACATACTAGTGTTAGATGTTCACATTCATGTATTTTACATAATCTACAAAGTAGTAGTTTGTGCAGAAAAATTATTAAAGGCAACCGTAGGACAAATAATACATTTAAAAAGGCTTTATACATGTTTTGTTATGGTTTTGCATTGATATGTTTTTTTTTTTTAATTAATTAAAAGGCACTCAGAAGACATCCAGAAGGATAACATTGATTAAAAAAATAATAATAAAATATGCACCCCAACTCGAACATTGGTTCCCATAGTCTGCACTGTTATCGGTGATGTGTGTGCAATAGAAGCCGCTGGTAGATTACAAAAACGATTCACTAAACTTAGGCTAGGTAGTTGTTATCTTTGTATGTTTTTATTCTCTATTAATTAAATTATATTAATTGAAAAAGGCAAGAAAGAACCAGATTGTTATTTTTTATTGTTTCGGTTTAACATAATATAGCAGGCTAATGATACTGTTGAAGTAGGCTACAATATATATTGTTTTCATTAACAAGCTGTCGTTGTTGTTTGTTGAAATTAATGTTCATCTTTCATATTTTGGTGTGTACTACTCATTTAATCAAACCAAGTAGTGTAAGCAGCTGCTTGTATCATTCATGATGTTTTTCAAATCAAGTAAGCTTATTTGTGTATAAAAAACGACAACAGAGTTGCAGCCAGTGTCATCTTCTTTAAAGGCACTCAAGCTGAAATCATAAAGTAATAATCATAGCCCTCAATGGAGTTTAAACTTTAGCCTTTAGCTTGTACGTAGGGAACAAAAAACACTGCAATGTATATATAGGGCAGCTGGCTCTTTGAGCTAATATATATATATATATATATATATATATATATATATATATATATATATATTTTGAGGCCATTATTATGGAGATAATTAGCTAGACATGCAAGTAGATTTAATTTTATTACATTGCAGTGTTTTTTGTTCCCCGCGTACAAGCTAAAATGGCTTTATGTTTAAACTCCATCGAGGGCTATGATTTTATGTAGCCTACACTATGCTAGAAAAATATTGTGACGATGGCTTCCCGTGGGTTCAGCAGGAAGAATGGAGACACTGCAAAAGATTTCTTTGGTGCTTGTAGTGTAAGTGCCATTTACTGCACTTGCTGTGGGCTGCGGCTGGCGCTTAAAAGTGCCGTTGGTTTGAAAAGCAGGTAATGAAATGGAATACAGAAGATAGCTCTACTCGCTGCCACTCTCTCAGCACACACTCCCAAAACAGCACGCAGGCTGCATCTTATAGAGAGTCCATCAGGAAGGAAAGAGCGCATCTGGTTGGAACCAGGCTGCAGCAGCTACAGACAGACAGACAGACAGACAAACACACATGAAAGTGAGCACAGCGTACAACTATTTACAAGCAAATCCCACCCCCCAGCAGTTTAATGCAGCACCAAAACGTCCCATTCATCAGTCCTACGGGACACGACGCTACAATATGTATCCTATTTCTTCAAGTGGTTTATTTTGTTTTAAAATTACTATTTGCTGCTTACAAAATCCTATATAGAGACGGAATAATCATGTGGTATAGTTTTCAAGAAGTTTCGCATTGCTTTAGTTTTGTTTTGGTTCAGCTTTCTCTCTCCTGTAAATTAACATGTCCCCCAACTCCATGACTGGTATTCATTTTAAACAACACAGCATTAAATTAAAACTATGTTGTTCCTCTAATCACAGGACTGAATGAGATTAAAATCCATGCTTATTTTTTTTTCTGGGCTGATTTATGGTTGTTTTAATAGCCTTAGCAACAACTGCTAGAAGTAATTACCTTACAACTATTTTTTTCTAAACTCTGTGGTGTGGGTGATACATCAGAGGCAATTCATGTTGGCCCTTGTTACAGAGACAGCTGAAGTGGGCGGCGTCAGAACCAGGAAAGAAATGAAATACTCAAACACAAGACGGATGTGAAATGAAATGATGGCGCTTGCTTGTGCCGGTTTATTGCGAAATAAAAGAGACAAACAAAAACGGACTATACTTAACAAAACGGTGCACGGACAGACACACTGACAAACACGGTGAGTTGATAAATTAACAAGTATCATGCTAGTCCCACCAGCACACAATAGCAGTTGTAAATAATTTATCTTCTCTCTCCCGTTCTCCACTCACCGAACACCCAACCGCGAGTATGTGAAAACGTGCATCTATATATACTGTTGTGCTGGGATTCAATTACTAATTAATTATTCACTTGAATCCCAGCACGTGAATTAATTATGTGCAACCTCGTGCTCACATTTTAACTACTTTAAATGTACGTGAAGTGCTGTGCAATCCTCGTGCCTAAATACAAATATACATTTTAAACACTCGTGTTACAGACCCGTTTATATCCGTTGTACCAATGACTATACACCAACATTTAACAAACCACACGCAACATAACAGATAATATACACAGGGGCGGGCACTTTGTCACAGCCCTGTTCAGTCCTACACGGTTCTGAGGCTGTAATGTGTTTACTTTGCAAGAGCAGGGAGATGTATTATAGTTTAAATGTTCAAACTGCATCCTAAAATCAGTTCAGTGCATCAGGGTAAGGGGAAATTACACGTAATGATGGGAAACTATTTTTTGTTAAACTATCATTCCTATAGGATGACTTTCCCTGCACCGCCCTTGAAAGAAGATGATTGTCCCGGTAAAATGTTTCAACAAAATACATAAGATGTACTAAGCATGGGGAATTCAGGACCCAGTATTTTTCAGTGGGAAGCTCCCCGGGAGCAGGCGTGTTTTAATTGTATTTGACTCTTTCTATAAAAACTCACAAAAAAAAAAAATCTATTTTTTATAGTAGAATCTTGGAGATTGTGTCATTTTTTTTCAGAACACTTTGGAAACATTATAAAGTACTTCAGAAACCGTACAAACTTTTTTGCTTTTTTTTTTTGTTTTTTTGTTATTCTGTGACACGAGGGACCTTTCAATACTTCCTGGAAGTTTTGTTGAAAAATATTGACGTTTTGGGCAAATTGCAAGACCTTGATTCACCAGAAAAAAAAACAAAAGTGTTAATGATGATTTACAGTAGAAATGTTTGAGAATCTAGCCAGATTGAAACAGTACCAGCAAGAACGAATCTTGCTAGACTCCGTCCAGGAAATTTATAGGACACCCTTTAAAAGTTTACTAGGTTACATTTGCACCATCATTTTGCGGTTTCCCACGCTTTCCCTGCACTTTTACTATAATACATCACAGTAAATATTTAAAAGGGTACTTACTATTCTGGTATGTTCTCATTGCAATGCTGGACTGTAAAAGGGGGGAAACACTTTAAAATGTAAGCTTTTCATTGATAAGATCTGTAATCTGTAACATGGATAAGGCTTGTGATCAGACATCCCACCTCAAGTGGGTGATCCTGCTTAACTTTTGTATAACAGTAACAATGAAAGGCTGAGGCTCCTGTTACTTAAATGTATGCAAACCCCTTAAACAAAACGTTCATCTTGTAAGCCGTGGAAGCAGGACTGAAGTATGACCTGTGTCTCATACAGGAACATGGCAGTTTGTCGACTCCTGATACTGTAAACTGCACCCCGGCATTGCTCTTGTTTTCGCCATACGCTGTCATGCACCATCACTTTTCACAATACATATGACCTGTGTCTCATACAGGAACATGGCAGTTTGTCGACTCCTGATACTGTAAACTGCACCCCGGCATTGCTCTTGTTTTCGCCATACGCTGTCATGCACCATCACTTTTCACAATACATGAAAAGCAGAGACACACAACCTTGCCTAATACTTCAAAAATATTCAGATGTTCTGCAGTTGTGCACTGTTTCAGCAGGTACATCTAAATGATCAGAATAAAAATGTATGAAAAACAGTGCATGTAAATACAAGCTCCAGTCCTCCACGGGCACATGTCAATTATAAAATTAAAAAAAAAAAAAAAACGTCAGCTTTCATTACATTTTATATGGCTCAGCCACACAACTGGCCTACAGAATGGCAAGGCTGCTGACTTATATAGTTCTACTCACAAGACCGGGACATACAGGGAACATGTCACATACAGAATTGAAGAATTCAAGGCAGCAGACATGGTACACTATACTGGAAATGCAAGTCACTGCAGAGTTGCTTTATGGGTTTGTTTAATCCTGTGACTATGTAGTACACTAACCTGCACTGGCCTTCAGTGGCTAACAGATATAAGATGGCAAGTTAAAGTATTTATACATATTTATTTATAGGGAGTGCACTCGGAAACATGGTTTTGTGGTCCATACCACTCTAGTTGTGAAGCATGGCCAGTAGGCTATAGGTTATGAAGAAGTTTTTGTTATTGACTTCCCTTATTTTGGGGTGCATTCTTCACAGTAATATTGAGTTTTCAGATACCCAACATTAAAGCTTAAGGTTTCAGGGATCAGCATACAGTATACTCTGCCAGGATGTGCCACAGCTGGATTTTACTGGAACATTTTACAGCACTAGGGAATCACCCTGGATTGTATGAACCATCTACTCGCAGTGATCCCTAGATTCCCAATAAAAGGGTTCACAACTGCTGTAAAATGCCTGAATAATATCCAGCTGTGGTTTATACCGGCATGTTAAAGGGTGATCAATCAACCCCTTAGTATGCTTCTGTCTTTAAATTTAATAAATTCGTATTTACTTATGTATACAGTATGTATAATATATAATGAAACTGCTCAACCCACTCGCATTTGAATAGTTAAAAAATGCAATATCTAAAAAACAAACTTGTACACACGTGCAACCACAAATAAATAAATAAATACAAGGAAGTGAGGTGTGGCGGTTTTCTCTTGCTTTTTTTTTTTTCTTTGTGCAAACCACCGTCCAGTCAGAAGGGTCGGAAGGAGAGTTTTGGAACCTGTGCTGTACTTCAAAGCTACAAACAAGTACAGTGAAGAGACTAGTAGTGCATGTGTTGGGTACTTACAACAGGTTGGCCAGAGCAGTAAGTGTAGCTAGCGTGGGACTGGTAGTGGAGGCTGGCACGAGGAAAGCTGTACATGTTCCAGGCAGCCTGGCTGCTGTTCCACTGAGAGGTAAAGCCAGGACTCATGGTCACTCTCGACTTACTGTTTTGGTACGCTCTCACTGTGGTGCTGGACTGTAAAAGGGGGGAAATAAAATAAATCCATCAATGTCAGACCTGCATGCCAATCTCTTCTATTTTCTTCAGCCCTGCCCCTTGAAGCTGGGCACTGGAACGCTTCTTCCATAACCCAGTTAAAGTGAAGCATTTCCCTTTAGCCCTTTACATAGCATCACTGTTCTAGAATTTTGTAAAGCTTACTCTGCTGAATTTTAAGGGGCTGCTTAAATTTCACATATTTCAAATGTATTCATCAGCTTAATAACAACATAAGAACATTAACAAACGAGAGGAAGCCATTCGGCCCATCAATGCTCGTCCGGTTCTTAGTTCAGTGATTGTTCCCACAACTTTGTCAAGTCAGGTTCTTAAAGGATCCCAACGGTTCAGCATCAGCAATGTGGTAACACTATAAATTCAATGTAGTATATTAAAAGAAACTAAAATACCGTAAGTCTTTCTTGATGTCTTCCAGACTAAATTATGATAATTTTGTATTTGAAAGTTAAAAGTATTTTAAAAAGTGGCCTTATTTAAGAGTTGAACTAAAGAAAAAAAGTGTTGTTAGCTGTGTTTTTTCACTCAACAAAATAGTTCAATTCTTAAATAAGGCTACCATGTTTACATTTTTAAACTACCTGGAGTAAACTGAAAGGCACTGTTTAATGATGGGCAAGGCTTTGATAAGAAAATACTATAAAATAATTATGACTTGACATTTATTAAAAGCACCAAGAAATACATAATATACTTTTCCAGTCAGGAAAAAAAATAATGCGATTTAAAAAGACGTTCTAAAAGCAGGTCACCACGATGTGAGCAGTGACTCACTGACACACTTCACAGAGAGTGGCTAAGCTGCTCCAACAAATGCACCGCAAAATAAGATCGTTATCGCAGTAAGCAATTAGCTTGTAAAGAAATGAGTGATGTGTCAAATAGATGGGCTGAGCAAGATATTCAATCACTACTGCAAAGCAGTATCTGGAACAGAAAAGTTTATGAGGAACCGCCTTCCTTTGCTTTTGAAATTAACTAAAACAGGAGAACAAAGAAATTTGTGCAAGAAAAGAATCAAATCCTCAAAAGTTTCGTGGAAGGTTTACGATCCACAAGAATAAATCCCTAAGGGTGTATGATTTTGTAAAAGCAGTTAACGTCTGCCATTTTTAACCAAAGCAAACTTTTTTGACTGGTATGAACTGAAATTTGAAGGCATTGGGCAAGCACTGTGCTTGAAAACAAAACACTGCAAGCATTCTAAACCTACTGAATCGTCTGATGTTACATTGACTGACATGAGTGTGTGTCTAAATGCAGCAGATCATCGCTTAACTATAACTAGTGTAAACAACTGAAACTACTACATCTTTACATAGATGGTGTTAATAGTAACTTCATACATACTGGCTATAGAAATGGTGATAAATCATGCAAATACTGTAAAACTGCAGTATTCAACTTTCCTGACTAACAGATTAATGTACTGTAGTTACTGTGAATTCAGAGCTTGATCAGTACAGTGCTTGGTTTAAATACTGGCAGTCACATAAGTCATTATCAGGTCATTGCAAAAAAAACATAATTACGATTGGTGGAAACTTAATGCAGGAGGAAAGCATATTGCCTGTCTAAAGGGTGTATATGCGGTTATTCGTGGTGATTCTGCTGGTGTTGGAACAGCACTTAGCCATGAAGGCATTTGGCACCCGTTGAATTACATAATGCTTTGTGTATCTGAAGTTCTCGTATCCACCTACCTTGCCTCTCAAAAGTATTCACCCCCTTGGACTTTTCCACATTTTATTGTGTTACAACTTGGAATCAAAATGGATTTAATTAGGAGTTTCTGCCACTGATCAACACAAAAAAAGTCCATGTCAAAGTGAAAAACTAAATCTACAAAGTGTTCTAAATTAATTACAAATATAAAACAGAAAATAATTGATTGCATAAGTATTCACACCTTTGAGTTAATATTTGGTATAGGCACATTTGACAGCAATTACAGCCATGAGTCTATTTGAATAAGTCTCTACCAGCTTTGCACATCTGGATACTGCAATTTTTACCCGTTCCTCTTTGCAAAATTGCTCAAGCTCATGCAAATTGGATGGGGACCTTTGGTGAACAGCAATTTTCAACTCTTTCCACATATTCTCAATTGGATTGAGGTCCAGGCTTTGACTGGGCCACTCCAGGACATTGACCTTTTTATTTTTAAGCCACTCCAGTGTGGCTTTGGCTGTATGTTTGGGGTCATTGTCCTGCTGGAAGATGAATCTTCTCCCAAGTGCCATGTCTCTTGCAGACTTCAGCAAGTTTTCCTCCAGGATTTCTCTGTATTTTGCTGCATCCATTTTGCCCTCTGTCTTCACAAGCTTTCCAGGCCCTGACGCAGAGAAGCATCCCCATAGCATGATGCTGCCACCACCATGCTTCACGATAGGAATGGTGTTCTCAGGATGATCTGCATTGTTAGGCTTGCGCCAAACAGAGCGCTTAGTGTTGAGGCCAAAAAGCTCTATTTTGGTCTCATCAGACCACATAATCTTCTTCCACTTGGTCTCACAGTTTCCCACATGCCTTCTGGCAAACTCTAGCCAAGATTTGATGCCACTTTCCCATAAAGGCCAGTTTTGTGAAGCACCCAGGCTATTTTTGCCATATGCAGCGTCTTCCAGCTCAGCCATGGAAGATTGTAACTTCTTTAGAGTTGCCATAGGCCTCTTGGTGGCCTCCCTGACTAGTGCCCTTCTCACCCAGATACTCAGTTTTTGAGGACGGCCTGTTCTAGACAGATTCACAGTTGTGTCATATTCTCTCCATTTCTTAATAATGGACTTTACTGTGCTCTGGGGGATATTCAATGCCTTGGAAATGTTCTTATATCCTACCCCTGATTGGTGTTTTTGAAGAACCTTATTCCGGATTTGCTTTGAATGTTCCTTCGTCTTCATGATGTAATTTTGGTTAGGAAATGTATTAACCAACTGTGGGACCTCTCAGAGACAGGTGTATTTAACCTGAAATCATGTGAAACACCTTAATTGCACACAGGTGGACTCCATTCAAATAATTATATGACTTTTAAAGACAATTGGTTGCACCAGAGCTTATTTAGGTGTGCCATAGCAAAGGGGATGAATACTTATTCAATCAATTATTTTCTGTTTTATATTTGTAATTAATTTAGAACAATTTGTAGATTTTATTTTCACGTTGACTTTTTTGTGTTGATCAGTGGCAAAAACTCCTAATTAAATCCATTTTGATTCCATGTTGTAACACAATAAAATGTGGAAAAGTCCAAGGGGGGTGAATACTTTTGAGAGCCACTGCATATAAACCTCACTGTGTTTTTTTTCTCTCAGCCTTGGTGATTCACTGTCCCTGGTAGATAAAGTAAATGTGTGTGATGCAAAGTCAATCAAATTCAGTGGCAGAGGGTTTTTTTTTTTGTTGTTGTTGTTTTTTTGTCTTTCAAGCAAAATTCTCAAATTCAAATGGTAAACACTGGCCACCCAAATGGACACCCATGGTTTTCTAAGTAATCTAGATACCCCTCCCAAGTGACAATCCCACGAATGAATTGAAAACTGTCTCCAACACAATATTTTGGCAAAACGGCATATTGCTCCAGGCCTATTTGCTTTAATAGCACTCAACTGCATTGTGAAATGTAAAAAGAAAAAACACCAAAATGATTGTGGCTGTACACAAACCCAGTACTCACACACACATTAATCCAATACATGTGTGTTTCATTCACCATAATCACTTTGTTTATTCAACAACAGCCCAAGAAGCAACTTCAAGTCTTACAAAATTTCAGCTAAGATGGAATAGAAAAATTAGGTTGAAGCTTTGGGGTTTTATGCTTGAAGAAACTCATACTTACTCATGTTGAAAGGCATTTGAGATTTTACTCTGGCACCAAAACATATTCACATAGCTATTGAATATGATGCAGCTTCAAATACACATGTACTATATTAATTCTTTCACTAGGGATCACATCAAGTTAAGACTTGTTTATACAAAATAAGTATTGAGGAGGCTCTACTTTGTCACCTTAGACTTGCATGTTAAAACATTTGTAAAGAAAAACTGGAATTGCAGACAGTCAAGAAGCAAACCAAGATCAGAGGGTTAAATTAAAGACTCAGATGTCAGTTATTATGTGACTGCAACAAAACACAACAAAATAAATAATTCACACTGCTCAGTGGATTTTCTAAATTATTAAAAATAACGTGTGGCATTTACTCTGTATGTTGAAAGCAGGAGGCTATCCTCAGTGTTAATACATTGTTTACAAATTACACCTTGTGGAACTAAAGGCAATCAGTTAGCCTCAGCCTTTTTACACAATGTAAAAGGGGCATAAAATCCCTCCACTGTATACTTGTCACACATTGCTCTATCTTAGGTTATACATGCACACTACACTGCAATGTGCATCAATGGGGAAACAAATACAGTGGCTTGCAAAAGTATTCAGACCCCTGACCAATTCTCTCACATTACCGAATTACAAATGGTACATTGAAATTTCGTTGTTTGATATTTTATTTTTAAACACTGAAACTCAGAATCAATTATTGTAAGGTGACATTGGTTTTATGTTGGGAAATATTTTTAAGAAAAATAAAAAACTGAAATATCTTGCTTGCATAAGTATTCAACCCCCACACATTAATATTTGGTAGAGCCACCTTTTGCTGCAATAACAGCTTAAAGTCTTTTGGGGTAAGTATGTACAAGCTTTGCACACAGTGTCAGAGTGGAGCGGTTAACTCTCGGCGGGGGACCTCGAGGACAGGTCCAGAGGTTCCTTATCGGAATTAGCCTGGAAATTTGGCCGCGACAGGGTCCAGTTTCGTCAAAAGTTCCAGCTGTAAGATTAAAAACATATATATCGGCGCCGTCAAAAAGATATCCGCATGTCTCTAAATAATGTCTGAAATTCTCCCTTTTGGGTTCTCTGTACGGATGTACCAACAACGTCACTTTTGATTTTGTTTTAATCCTCTTGTATAAGGGGTACAAACTTAGCACATCTGGAAGTCGGCTATTTTGTAGAAAGCATGCAGCTGCGAGTTTGCTAAACAACTGCATTGTGATCAGCTGCGGGGCATGCAGTGATTGGAGAGACCGTGGCGTTGGGCTGATCACGGAGCAATTTGATAGTACAAAGGGGAATGCAGTTACGTGAGTATGGCCCATTACACTGAAACTAATAACCAGCTGTAGCTGTTTGTTTGTTTTATTTTGTCTTGTGTTGCAGGACAAGGAGACAGGAGCTTCCGCCAAGGAACCAACACATACCCCTGAACACTACCCTCACTGCACGTCACAGACACACACCATCATCTCTGGTTTTGAGAGCACAGTTTCATGCAGGGAGGATTAAGGAGTGTTATTCTATATTTTCTGTTTGGGATTGCCGTGTACCCCATGATACCATAGTTGGTAGAGGGGTGGAATTATTGTTTATAGTTTGGAATAAACACAGTGGGTATTTAGCTCCTAAAGACCCAAAACCTGAATAAGATATGCCTGGTAAGCTGTTCAGCGAGCCTGTGGTGCAGTCATGCCCTGCCCCTGAGGGTACAATAGGACTGCACACACATTCAGTGTCATTTTTCCTTCAAGCATGCTTCAATCATGGACGCAGTGACCTTGAATGTTAATGGTTACATTTCTATTTCAGAGAACCAGAGTTATGATAATAACCAAACGTTCCCTTTCAAGTACAAAATGTAACCATTACCATATGGGTGAGTGTACCAAAGCTGTTGCAAGGGCAACATTGCAGAACAGAAATGCATCAAGGCTAAGCCGAGAGGCTACATTGTGTGTTACCATACTGAACCCCAGTAACAGTAGCTAGGGCAAACAAATTGAGGGAGAAACTTACCTCTATGCCTGTGTTGTATAGGTCGACTGGAAAGCCACCCTTAAAACACTAGTTCCAAAGCCAGGGTTTTGAGGATCTACGATATTTAGTCTGTAGAACCTAGTGAAGGTATGGGGAGTAGTTGCATATGTCCCTGACAAATGCACCCTGGAACAAAGCCCACAAAGTTGCCATGTCCATGGTGGAATGGGCAGTGAGCTTTTCTGGAGGGGGTAAGTTTGCCATCTCATAGGCAGTCCTGACTCTGTCTGCTGTCTGCTATCCACTTGGACCGCCGCTGCTTAGACAGGGATTGACCATGGGACTTCATCATCCTGCAGACATCATCCTGGCAACATAGTACCCCAGGGCCTGCACCAGGCAGAGCGTATGGACCTCTCGCTCTCTATCAGACTGGAGAGGTAGATGGAAAGCCTCTAATACCACAGACTGGTTGACATAGAATGCCAAGGTCATCTTCGGAAAAATAGGCAGGATTAGTACAGAGCGTAACCTTTGTCCTAGTATCTGTAAAAATTAAGCAGGCTTCGCAATAGAAAATGCCTGCAGCTCACTCATCCGCTTTGCGGAGGTGATTGCAAGCAAGAATGCCGCTTTAAATGATACAAATTTAAACATTAAGCATCCAAGTTTAGACTCCAGTGAGGAACAATGTCCTTCATAGGTGGCCGAAGCCGCTGAGCCCTACCTCATCAATTTAGTTCATGAAATTGTATCTGCTTAGATCCACTCGTCTCTTGGTAACTGTTTTAAAAACAAACACGTATTAAAACACAAGATATAATAAATATTATAATATAGACTGTCAAATACATCGGATTTCCGTGTCTTTCTTACCTCTAAAAAAGTTTCTCTGAAGCAGGCTAAACTAACCCTGCCCTTTAGACACTAAATGCCCCTCTCAGTGATGTCACACGGGGGAAAAAAAAAAATCATGAAGTGAAATTGAATCCCTCCCCTATCCAATGATATGTATTTCAAAGTACAATGGCCCTGTAAGTCATCAAAACGAAGTGCGCTTCAGTATGATCGTGTTAACACAATCCCAGTCTATAAAGGGTTAGCCAGGAGCAGGTCATCCAGCTGTTGTTATGGTGAGGGCCTGTGGTTTTCAGAAAGGGACCTCCGAAAATGACACTAGTAGGCTACCAGGATACTATTACAGTGAACACACTCGATGAATAGGCGCACTTGAGGATCACCTCAGAGACCCAGCCCTGCTTTTTGGGGCAGGTAGCATCTTTGGAGCGCTAGAAGCCTCCTCCGGCGGTATATGGGCCAGGCCCAGCTTTTCAACATCATGCACCCTATATAGAAGGGGTACTCAAGCACAGGAGGGTCAGATAATGGGGGGTGTAACCATTTACAATGATATGATTTATGATTGCTATTTAATAACACAAATACAAAACAAATATATTGATCACTGTAATGCTATTCAAAATGCATGCTAGTAATCTTAATGTTATTTAAACTATTCAATTAAAATGGACATCTAATTTCTTGTCTAAAATTGGCACTCACTTGCACCGTCTTTGTTTTTGAGTGGTTGTGGCATGGCAAATCTTTCCATGATAAACTGGAGGGGGGGGGGGGGCGAACAAAAAATTGAGGGGACTACACCCCACTTTGTGCAGCATGCATAAATACATTTGAATAGTTTTCCATGTGGATCAGGGTGAACAGCAAGCATTACAAACAAACCTTAAGGAAAGATTACAGAAGAGGAGTCATTATTTAGAGAAGTTAAATATAATAGAAAAGAGTAAAATATTCACCATTGAGTTATGGAGTGCACTGACACGAATGGGAATGAATGTGCATACCAAGTGACTGTAGCTTACATACAGTTGTTAACTAAGTTGTAAACTAGGAATGAGAAGGGTTATTACCAGATAAAGTGCAGTGACATTTGTTCCTGTATTATGGTGTGTTGCCAATTAATATTGCTTGTTAGGCGACACAAATACCCTGTAGATAGTGGCGACCTTTCAACCATGCAAACTGCAACTAGCATTTGTAAATGAACTACTTTTACAAAAACCTGCCTACTTCTTCCTGAAAGAAACTATAATAATAATAATAATAATAACAATAATAATAACAACAATACACATGGCCCCAGGACTCTATTTATCACTGCTGTGCACTAAGTTCTGTGCAGCTGGATGTCTTTGAGATCGCTGCAGTTTGTGTCATTTACAATGTCTTTGATGATCTCAGACAATAATCCGCAGTGGAAATGGTGGTGTGATTTGACACTAGAAACGCTGGTTTCAATTCTGCCCTTCTCTTTTTGGCACTAACCTCCAACACTGGTGCTACTTGGAAGCAGTTTATTTATTCAAGGCAGAATGTGGATTAGCATTGTTAATGTGTTCTGTTGTTTTTTGCATCTTATTGAGATGCTGCAGTATTTGCAGAAGCCACTGGCTGTTTATCCTGGATCAGCAATTAGCCACACTAAAAAAAGGCTTTACTTAGCGATTTACTTTCACTGTTTAAACATTCACTGCATTAAATTATTTATTAAATACAATGGAAAATGAAAAAAAATCAGCATGACTATAAAGCCCAGTATTTTCTTTATTTGAAAATAAGCCATTTATAAGGGAGTTCCACTTAATTATGCTACATTTTAAGTGGTCATTTTTTTAATTTTAGGATTGTTGTTTTTCTGATAGCCATTTAGTAGTAACACTGCTTTAATGTTCGTGTTTTGCTGCGCATAGAACGAAGACACTGCATGTAAACGAGGGTGCAACATTTTAATAAGCGATTAATCTAATTTCAAAAAGAATAAATGCAGGACACACTTTATTACAACCACTATTCGTAATTGTATTAACATTAATACAGACTAGCCATTTATTAAAATGCTGTGCTCTCATTTTAGCCTTCTTCATTCTGCATTTAATGAGAAAGTAAAGACTTGGACAATTTAAAAGCCTATTTAGTTGTTTCACATTAAAACCCTGTAAATTAAAGTGATTTTAGTATTATTATTGTAAGCTATTGCAGCCTCAGGGGAGAGCACAAAGTCAGTTGACGTAGGCTGCTGGATCCCTGGGAAGGAACAACTCTATCCACTGGTTTCATGTGAGGCACAAGGCCACAGTGGGACATCACAATATCTTTATTATATCTTATATAATTTGTGTAAAACACAATAAATGCAAAATATGTAGCAGAGAGAAGTAACAAATACTTATCTGAACAAGGCTCTCCGGTCAGGTCAGTCTTGAAAGGAAAAATGGCGCTAAGATCTGTGAGCGCAATCCTTTTGTGTCCTCAGTGGCAGGCCATGACTGTGTTACAGGCCCGCTGAGCAGCTTTGGTATATCTTACTTGGGTTTCAGGTCTTTAGGAGGTAAATACTAATACGACCATGATTATATTTCATACTTGAAAGGGAACTGCATGACATCTCACACTCCTAAGACACTAAAAATCCTTCATCCCTAAAAATGTATCAGTTTCAAGACAGTTAAAACATGCTACAACTTAAAATGACACACTGCCTAGCAACGGAAGCAATGCTGTTGTGTTTATACACACAACTACTGGCTGATTTATCTCCCCCAGGAAAGCAACAGATCTTAATTCAGTTGTAGCTTAACTACCTGCTGTCAATACAGTAGGTTTAAAATACTAACCATCACATTAGAAGGCTGTGTAGTCCAGTGGTTAAAGAAATGGCTTATAACCAGGATGTCCCTGGTTTAAAGCCCAGCTCAGCCACTGACTGACCCTGAGCAAGTCACTTAACCTCCTTGTCCTCCGTCTTTCGGTTGAGACATTGTTGTAAGTGACTCTGTAGCTGATGCATAGTTCACATGCCTAATCTTTGTAAGGAAATAAGGTAAAATTGTGTTTATCCCAGAAAAGTGAAACCAATTATGTCTGGCCCGATTCCCTTTAATATGTGGCATGAAGGAAATTTAACCATGAACCGGGGTTGAAAGTCAGCTGCACTGCCATTGATCCAAAGAAGCAGATAACATTTTTCAAATCTGAAGTCCAACAACATTCTTTCCTTTCCTTTCAAACATCCACAGCACATAAAAGTGTCAGTTGTGCTAAAAAAAAAAAAAAAAAAAAATGAAACAATAAAAAAATTAATAGAAACAAAATGATCAAATGCTACTTTGATTCATGACACTCTTCCGCTAATGGCTAGTAATGACTAGGTGAGCCACATGCTCAGGAGCTTGCTGGTTCGAATCGTGGTCATGATAAGTTGCCAATCTTGGCTGAGGGCCCCACATGCTGTGCTACACTGCATTGGCTTTTTTATTGCGTTGGGTATAAAAATCAGATGGGGATCGTTTATGACATCATGCTTCAGCGATCCCAACTAGTCCCCATTAGAATGACCAGGCTTGCTTCCAGAGTTCAGTGGTTTAATAACATCCATTGTTTGGGTTCAGCAGGCGATTGGCTTGACTGCAGGAACAGAGATCTTCATACTTGCTGATCATTATGTGGGTTTTGAATTGGGCCTTTCATGTTGGGTAAAAAATGTAATTAAAAACAACCAAACTTTATTTACACAAACAGATGTTAAATAACTCTCAAGTTAAAGTTTTGTAAAAAGGATCCATGGGGACCAAGCAAGACAAAAAAAAAAAAAAAAAAAAGAAACTGAAACTATCAAATTTTTACAGTTAGGTTAGTTTCAAGGTTAGGTTTTGGGTACTGGAGTGACACATTTTGGAATTTTCCAACATAAGCTGTACAAATCTGTCAATGCAGTTCCATTCATGACTCATCTTATTTGAGAGTGTCCTGCCAAAAATCACAGCACAATTTTCCAGTCCACAGCAGTATTCATGTCCTTAATCATTCACATCCTGATTGTGTTGGCCGAGTGAATAGCTCTGCCGACACAGCCCCCCCCCCCGTGCTTCCATTTGCAACTATGATCACTGATCATAAAATAATTTTTGCTTCTGTGTCTCTGTCCACTTTAGCTGCGTACACAAAACTATCCTGGACCGAGAACAGAGAATGCCTGCACTTGTCTAGATAAAGCCTCAGTTGTACACTGAATGATACGTGATTTTGGTAATGTGGTGGTGGGAAAGTCTTAATATTGAAGAGGAGTTCACATTGCCATCAAAATAAGAAGATTATGACTGTATAAAGTGCTGTTACTTGTGATGTGTTCTTAAAGCAAGGTTTTCTGCACTTACACTTAAAAGGGGTACAGTTTAATAATGTATTAAATGGTTGTAACAAAGAAAGACTAGAATATTGGGTCAGCCAACCTGGTGTATAGCAGAAATAAAATAAAAAATATAAGGTTTTTAGAAATATTTCAAAATTTTATTCACAGTGGTGAGTAATCATAAGATACAATTTTAACCACGGTACCGCTATCTTTATAGCAGCTTTTAATAAATAAACCTAATAGCACTAATAATAACTATGTGCAATGTAATGCTAAACTTGCATAAAATACCCAGGCCTCAAAAGCACACTACATACCCTTTTTCTTCTGCTCAAGTGACACTGATTTGATGTGACAAGTCTGCAAGTGTTTATATTTTGTGTGTCTGTTCTATAGAATGACCAGTAGTCATAACTTTTGATACTCTTTTTTTTAATATATATATATAGAAGCCCCTGCCAACCAAGTGTACATTTACTGTCCAATCTGCTGTTCTGCAGAAATACACTTGCAACAGTCTTTCCAATCAGTAATGAACTGCTACTGGATTGAATCAGCTTTGGGGTTTGTAATGACTCGTACCCTACACCGCCTTACTCAGATATGCACAAGTGTAATTTCCATATTTAAAAGAGATATTTAACAGGCACTGCAAACAAAGTATTACACAGTTAAGTTGATTACCAATTACAGGACTCCAGAGACAGCCTGGCATTATTTAACAAGCACCGTCCTAGTAAACCTAAATGCGAAACACACTCGTCTGAGATTCAACATACGCGTTATAACAATACCAGCTGTTTGCTGTCAAGAACATTTAGTACGTTTATGGGAAGAATGTTAAAAAAAACAAAAAACAGATGCATTTTAATTAAAGGGGCTTACAGGTACAGTATTCACCCTTCAAGAATCGTAACCAAAATCTGAAAGTACACAGGTCAGACCTCAAATGCTCAAGCCAAACCACATGCATTTTTATCAGCTTTCTGTCCTCTCTAAATATTTGCCCTGGCAGTGCAGGTGTTCTCATTAATTGATCTCAAGCCAATGGTTTTACTGCAAGAAAGAAGGGATGTGAATCACAAGGATAACATCCTTGATGGTTTGACTTCTGGAATTCCACTTAAGTCTCGAAAAGTAATTAGTAATGGGTTTCAGGTCTTAGAAAGTCTGCATATCCATTATCCTCTGCAAGTAACAAGTCACAATAAAGTCATCTGAAGTTTTTTTTGTTTTGTAGATGACTACCACACTTTGACCATCAACCACGCATTAATGGGCCACACAGCAGGGAAAAGTTAGCATGGGGCTCAGGGGTGATTCACAAAACGTTCTCTGCCTCTTGTGTTTCATCGCCTCTGCCCCATCTTAGAGCAATTGTGGCTTTGTGTTTAAACCAGTAGTCTGTGAGCTTGGATACAAAAAAAAACAAAAAAAAAAACCTCTCTCACAGATTCCTGCTGGTGAATGCAATTGAAAAAAGCGAAGATACAGAGAAGCACAGACAACCTCACTACTGTTTCTTGCTCTACTGTTAAAGGATTCAATCCTCAACAAACTTCTAAGGAACCTGGTTTGTGAGTGTAAACATAACATTACCATAAACTGGGGTACCCTAAGAAGTTAAACTGAATGTTCTGCATTTCAGAAGAGTGAGCACTGGATTGTGATATTAAATAGGAGTACTGTGACTTACTGGTAACCTGCTTGCACAAAATTATGTGTTTAATAATGTATTGTAGCTGTGATCTAATGTTAGATATTCTTCTTGGATGCACTGTGCAATACAAATAGTATATTTTGCATAGCTGTCATTTCATTAGAAATATTTTTGTTTTTGCTCTGCCTTATTAATCAACTAGAAATGTTCTCAGTGTATGGAAGGATACAATTAAAAATGGAAAAGTTTAAATGGTAGAATATTATTATAAACTGAAGAAAAAAAATCAAGATTTTGTTTTTGGAAGTCATCTATACTGAGAGGCCATACTGGATTCAGTTAAACCAACTATTAGTTTTATATAACAGTGTGATAAAGAGAGAAAGAATCAATGCTGTAAATCTCCCTCCCAATTGGAAAGGGCGCGGGTAAGGTTGGTAGTACACTTTCCCGTAGATGGTTCAACTCAATGATGGGCGGAAACCGTAAGTCGGCCATTTTGGGGAAAGTGCGTAACTGCCAGTACTCTAAAGAACTCCATTGCGATCAGATACGGGTCAGGCAACGATTGGATAAACCATGGCAACGTGCTGATTGAAGGGAGGAGTTTGTGGTACAAAGGGGATGTAGTTGCAGGAGTACGGCCCTTTGTGCTGAAATGTTACATACGGTCGGAGCAGTGTATGTTTGTTTTTGTTACGAGTTTGTTTTTTTATTTCTCGCAGAGGAGGACGGAGCCAGCAGCTGCATCGACGAAGCCAGTCCAACCAATTGAGCACTACCCTTGCCTCACGACATAAGCAATCGCCACCACCCTGCTGAAAGCAAGAGCACATTTTTGTGCACGGGATTTGTGGAGTGGATTGTTGTTATTGTTATTGATTTGGCCTGCAAACAACCCGTGTTCCCCCAGATACCATTGCTGGTAGAGAGGCTGTTCTTTATGTTTGTATTAAATAAACACAGACATTTCGGGAGTTTACTACTGTTTGGACCTTGCCTTTGTCATTGCACCGCTATCGCCCGACGACAAGCAGATACTTTCAGGTCCAGCTTCATGCGATTAAACTGCATATCAATTCACCCCCTTGAAATCAATAAATCACTAATTGGAAACTCCACCTGTGGTTTATCTGTAGCACTGCAACCAAACTACTATCTGACCCATTTCCCTGCAGCTTCACTGTTACCTTATTGTGAGCTGTCAGCTTTGCATGGGGACGAATATAATATTTGTGGGTATACACTGTATAGGAAAGACAGGCAGGACAGAAGAGGAGGAGGGGTAGCGCTATACATAAGAAACAGTCTTGAAGCCCAGGTGTTAAACCTGGACAAAGAAAATAAAGCCGAATCAATATGGGTCAGAATAACGGACAAAAATTCAAAGGGCATAATAATAGGAGCATGCTATAGACCGCCAGATTCAGACGGTGAGCACAATAATCTGTTATACAATGACATTAGAAATGCATGTAGCAAAGGAGAAGCCATACTAATGGGGGATTTCAACTTCCCCCATATAAAATGGGAAAACCCAGTGGGTAGCACGAAGGATGAAATTGAAATGGTGGAAATGACAAATGACTGCTTCCTAACACAATTTGTCAAGGCACCGACTAGAGGGGAGGCATGCCTTGATTTAGTCTTTTCAAATAACGAAGACAGAATAACTAAAACAGAGGTCAGAGAACCACTGGCAAACTCAGACCACAACATGGTCTCATTTGAAGTGTTTTTTAAAACCCCAAAAGTAAAGACTAAAGCTAAGGTTTACAATTTTAGAAAAGCAAACTATGAAGGTATGAAACAGAGACTAACAGAAGTAGATTGGAGTAAAATAGAGAAAACACCCACAGAAGAAGGATGGTTGTTCTTCAAAAATGTAGTACTAGAGGTGCAAAACAATTACATCCCTAAAGTAGACAAATCTAAATGTAAAACTAAATTGCCAAAATGGTTTAATAGATCAATTAAAAAAAATATTCAGCGAAAAAAGGCACTTTATAGAGCATTAAAAAAGGACCAAAAAGAAAGTACGCAGAAAGAGTACACGGAACTGCAAACGCAAGTCAAAAAGGAAGTTAGAAAGGCCAAGAGAGAAATAGAAATGAACATTGCTAAGGGAGCTAAAACCAATTCCAAAATGTTTTTCCAATATTACAACAGCAAGAGAACATTCAAAGAGGAGATTAAATGTTTAAGAGATACAAATGGCAAAATCGTAGATGAAGAAAAAAAAAATAGCAAATATATTAAATTATTACTTTTCACAAGTTTTTACAAAGGAAGATACTGACAACATGCCCCACATGTCATCCAGTTCCTATCCAGTTTTAAATAACTTTAGCATAACTGAGGCAGAAGTGTTAAAGGGACTAGGAGCTCTTAAAATAAACAAATCCCCTGGGCCAGATGAGATCCTCCCAGTAGTACTCAAAGAAATGAAAGAAGTAATTTACAAACCGCTAACCAAGATCATGCAGCAGTCTCTTGACACAGGGGTGGTACCGACAGACTGGAAAATTGCAAACGTAATACCGATCCACAAAAAGGGAAACAAAACTGAACCAGGTAACTACAGACCAGTAAGCCTGACTTCTATTATATGCAAACTTATGGAAACTACAATAAGATCCAAAATGGAAAATTACCTATATGGTAACAGGGTCCTGGGAGACAGTCAACATGGTTTTAGGAAAGGGAGATCGTGTCTAACTAACTTACTTGATTTTTTTGAGGATGCAACATCGATAATGGATAATTGCAAAGCATATGACATGGTTTATTTAGATTTCCAGAAAGCTTTTGACAAAGTCCCGCACAAAAGATTAATTCTCAAACTAAACACAGTTGGGATTCAAGGAAACACATGTACATGGATTAGGGAGTGGTTAACATGTAGAAAACAGAAAGTACTGATTAGAGGAGAAACCTCAGAATGGAGTGTGGTAACCAGTGGTGTACCACAGGGATCAGTATTAGGTCCTCTGCTATTCCTGATCTATATTAATGATTTAGATTCTGGTATAGTAAGCAAACTTGTTAAATTTGCAGACGACACAAAAGTAGGAGGAGTGGCAAACACTGTTGTAGCAGCAAAGGTCATTCAAAATGATCTAGACAAGATTCAGAACTTGGCAGACACATGGCAAATGACATTTAATAGAGAAAAGTGTAAGGTACTGCACGCAGGAAATAAAAATGTACATTATAAATATCATATGGGAGATACTGAAATTGGAGAAGGAACCTATGAAAAAGACCTAGGAGTTTTTGTTGACTCAGAAATGTCTTCATCTAGACAATGTGGGGAAGCTATAAAAAAGGCTAACAAGACACTCGGATACATTGTGAAAAGTGTTGAATTTAAATCAAGGGAAGTAATGTTAAAACTGTACAATGCACTAGTAAGACCTCAAGGCCCCAAAGGACTTTTTCAGCCTGAAAAAAGAAACAAGGACCAGGGGTCACAAATGGAGATTAGACAAAGGGGCATTCAGAACAGAAAATAGGAGGCACTTTTTTACAGAGAATTGTGAGGGTCTGGAATCAACTCCCCAGTAATGTTGTTGAAGCTGACACCCTGGGATCCTTCAAGAAGCTGCTTGATGAGATTCTGGGATCAATAAGCTACTAACAACCAAACGAGCAAAATGGGCCGAATGGCCTCCTCTTGTTTGTAAACTTTCTTATGTTCTTATGTACAGTTACAACTGGATCCCCCCAGAACAAATTTACCCCAATCTCAAAATGATTACTTTCCCCTAGTGATTACTAGTGGACTGCCTACCTAATGAAAACATTGGAAGTGGCACTTGCATGGCTTGAACAGTGATGAAGGTAAAAGGGTCTAGTTATCTATGACAGCAAGTATAAATTAAGAGACAAAGAAGGTATTTTCACTGGGATCATCAAAGCATCTAGAGTGTCTGTAGATAAAAAAAAGAAATACACTGTCATAAACCTTACCTGTCATGCACTGTCATTTGCCACCTAAGTCTCAAATGTGCAGTTTTGAAAGAAAGATATTACACCAAAATATGTATTTAAATTTGTAAATGCGATGCATGTCCTCTGTTCTGTTATTTATTAACATTTTTAATAAATACTCTTCATTGCGTGTTTGTGCATGTCCTCTGTTCTGTTATTTATTAATTTTTTTAATAAACACTCTTCATTGCTGTTTTATTTTTGTCCAGCTGATCAAAACACTTCTGAAGAGAAATCGAAGCAGCTGCTGGTTTGTAACTGTGGCAACTCCCCCCCCCCAAAAAAAAAAATGTCCCCCATGTTCACAGTGTCTGGGATACAATACCAGATTTCACATGCAGTAAAAGACTGGCTTTTCAGAGATAACCAGCTTATCTGGATTTCTTTTACAAGATTTCAACTCAGTAGTATATACAGGTAATCTAAGTACACATCAAAAAGATCTTTCCTTTGTTCCAAAGTGGTTGGGACTACAGCAAAAAGATCTAATCACTTACAGGCGTGCATGGTTTACGTTTGGAGCGGCTGTTCACACTAGTGTCATGCTGACAGGACTCTGCTGCCTAGAACAGTAAAACCCCTATTAATCACACCCATTAGAAAGGGTATATAAAAAAAATAGATGTGAATTTGCAGTCATTATTTGGAAAATGCATAAAGTTCTGGTTCGGATTGGGGTACTAATATTAACTACAAATACCAATACATATATACAGGTCACGAAAGTGGCCTGTAGAAAAAAAAAAAAAAAAAAAAAAAAAAAACAGAAAATGGAAATCCACCCTGAAGAAATCTTGTCTACGGTATGCCACCCTCCTTATGGCAATTAAATGAAACATTTTCTGTGCCTGTTGATGGCTTCTCCTTTAACTCTGATCTTCAAACACTCTTTGAATCACACTAAACAATTCAATTTTTTTAAAAAATACTCAACTCAAAAACTATTTACACTAGCGATCCAGTGTATAATTTGATTTTTTTTTTTTTTTTTTTTTTTTTAATGCTGCATGAAAAGAAAAAAATCACCTCCCTGGCTTCAGTAAGGACATTCTCTTGAGTAAACTGGTATGCAGCGCTGTACATTCTATTGTAGGATTGTTTTTCATTTTTGTGGTTACTAAGTTAAAACACTGACGATTTCAATAATCATCAGTGTTTTAACACCAGACAGGCTTGCTTGGGTTCTAAAAATCACGACCTAACATGCAGGATTTGTAAGAAACAGCGCTGACGCGCACTTTTAATTATAAAAAATAAACAAAAACTAAATAAACCCCTAGCTCCTGCAGAGCTCTTACTAAACATTTATGCAGGTCCCTGACTAGCTCGCAGGACGGCTAAGCTGTTACCTGGCATGAAAATAAAAACACAGGTTTTTTTTTAAGTTAATCCCAAAAAAGGCTTTCCCTCGGTACCTTTTTTTTTTTTTAATTACGATTGAACACATCTTTAGTCGGGCTCCTTCACACAGCAACAACCCTGAGCAAACTGGCTGCTCTCTTTATATACCCTGCACCTGGCTCTAATTTACAATTATTCCAGGTGCAGGGAAAAATTAATAATTAAAATAAATAAATAATTAAACAAAACGTGCATTTGCACGTGTTTTTGGCAGGCAGGATATTAACCCCTCCCTGCCCACTGCCGTATACTATATATATATATATATATATATATATATATATATATATATATATATATATATATATATAGGTATCTATCTATATTGGGGGGGGGGGGTTAAAATCCTTCCCTGTAGAGAATATGTGAGAATGCACATTTGGGTGTTAATGGTTTAATTGTTTTATTGTTTAGTAATCCCCTGCACCTGGTGTTAATTGTAAATTAGAGCCAGGTTCAGGGTATTTAAAGAATGTTCGGGGCTGCTGAGGGGTAGGAAGCAGAAGGTGTGCTCTGGCTCAGAGCAGTCAGAAAAGATACTGTGACAAACTGTGGGGTTTTGTGTTTTTGGTGTACCGGTAAACAGCTTAGCTGTCCGCGGTGTTAGTTAGGGCGATCCTGACTGTACAGTAGTGCTCTAGGTGTTTATTTTTTGTTTATTAAAAATAGCGCGCAATTGCTTTAAATTCCATTTCTGGTGTCCTGGGTCTGTCTTAAAGGGGCAACGAACTGTGAGAGTGGCATGGATATTTCACTATATACACACACACACACACACACACAAATATAGAACGATGGCCTGGTTAAGCAAATGGGCTCAATCTTCTAAGACAAGATGTCAAAATGATCCGATAACTTTAGATTACAATGAGTGTACAACTCAGGGGCAGTACAACTAAATATAACAACCCTGTAATCTATGTTGTACCAAATCAATTAGCCAAATCATTAATACATGTTCTATTTAAGAGGCAGTGTCCGTTGATGAAGGCTCTTCTATGTGGTAGTTGACCACGACTGGGGTTATGCATCCAAACCGAAAGTGAGGCGCTAGTCAAAGTCATGGTCAACTACCACACAGTACAGCCTTCATTAAGAAGGCACTACCGCTACTAGAAAATCATTTTTCACTATTTTGTTAAAAAAAGCAAACAAACAAAAAAAATACTTTAAAACCTAGATGTGACAGGGAAAAAGTCCTGCTGCTGTAAATAGTGTAGGTGTGGGAATGTAAGGATGGCAGGGATGGGGTCATGTCTGTCCCTGTCAGCAATTACAGGGGTGGCCATTCTCCAATTAGGTAATTGAGTGCTAATTGTGGAGTGATGACATGTATATAAGGAAGCATAAATCCTTTTTCTAGTGGAGGGAGGTGGGTGAGTGTTTTGATGTATTATTGTGACTACGTGTAGTGAAGGTGCTTGCCCAGCTTATAGCCGGTTAGTCTTTTGTTTGAACATTTTATTTTGGCCCTCGTGCCAGTTTGTTTGTTCCTGTTTATTTGTTGTTTTGTTTATTAAATGTGCACACTACTGCTTAAACTGCAGCTTCCATATCTCTGAGTCTCCTTCCTGCTGATAATATCTGGAGCCACAGTGCTATCCTCTCACACTAGATTTATGCTTAACTTGTAAGGATTTGCTGGGTAGTCTTCCATTTTATATTCATAAAGGATCACATACAAGATTCAAGGTTTTCTAACGAAAGACAAACATGCATTGTGATATTAAAAATAACAATTATTAAAGTGCTCTACATTATATACATACATATATACAAAGCCACAGGAGTACATTCCACTTTAAAATGTCACCATGATTTTATGACATTCAAAGAAATATACATTAGTTAAGATAACTGTTGCTCTTTTGGGGATTAAAACAGGAGTAAAAAAAAAAACAAACAAAAAAAGCACATTAAGACATTCACCTGTTGTGCTTTCTTACTCAGTTATCCACAGTAAGAAAGACTCAATATCAATGTGTGTGGCTAGACAAGCCTGTGTTGGCGAACACAGCACCTTAAAGTAGAACCAGCTGTAGTAACCTACATACTTCTCCAAGAATGCAGAGCGAGACCTGGGATTCTGTCTACTTACAGTGCTGGCACCATAGCTATGGAAGACTTTGTGTGGGCAGGAAGCTTCTCTAAATTTCTGTTATTGTATCCTACGGGGGGTTGTCATGGAGACCCCTCAAAATATCCAGGGACATTTAAAAAAATATATACATATTATATATATATACATACATACATATATAAACACACCAAGCATCAAAAGAAACTTATCACTATTATAACACTTATTTAAAAAAAAAAAAAAAAAAAGGTATATAAAATGATGGACATTGACAAAATGTTTTTGGTTTCTTTTTAATCACTCGATCATTCATCCTTGACTATGACATGCTTGAGTGATTATGACTGAAGCACATGCACTTAATCACTTAATTAGTGAGACAGTTGATTGGACACTGGATATGGAGTGATTTCAGCTGTTGTATTGCAAGCTTGAATAAAAGCAATAAAGAAAATCACAGGAAAAAAACAAAGCAAAAAAAAAACCAATATGCCACGCCTGTCAAGACAGCAGCGTTTTTGTGCAATCAGCATGTTGGAGGCTGGACTAGGGCAGCATACTGTGGTTCGCAGTCTTGGGTGCTCACAGCCAGCAATTTCAAACCTGATGAGAGGGTATAACCAGACACACTCTGTCAACGACAGGCCACGAACTGGGAGACCATGAGTCACAAAAACTACATATATATGAACATCAATAACAATTATTATAATAATACATTGTAATGCATAATTTATAGGGATTTTTTTTTTTTTTTGTAACTAATCTGTATTGCAAAAGTCTGTAATTCCCATATCTAGACTAATCTACTGCGCAAGACTCTTTACTGGAAACACGTAGTAGTTCACAATAGGATTCAAATTCACAGTGAGATCTATGATGTACCGTCCTACTGATGAGGACACAATTTCTTTTTTTTTCACTCCTTTAACTGCAGCAAAAGACAAAGTGCCCCTTTAAACTTTAGCTGTTGCGTAATCGCAAAACATCTGTCAAAAGCACAGCTCCGCTCTGCTGTAATTCTTGGCAAAAAGCTCAGTGTGGGTTCACACCTGCCTGGGACCATGCTGAGAAGAAAGAGGTTCAAACCACTTCATCTGCAGCTGATTTTGTGTGTATCCACGTATAAACACACATCCACCTTTTAGTCTGCCACGTGGTGCCTGTCTGAAAGCGCTTGCATGTTTCACAGCACCGCTACTTATTTTTCATACTCTGTGGCTTCCAATTGGCATTTCCAATCTGCCATGTATTAGTGAGTGGTTTAATAACCCACTTGCTCCTTTGACCAGGCATGGCAACATATTCAAACCTAAATCCAGTCTTGGGCAGCAGTGTGCTAATTAGTCCACAGAAAGGAAAGTAGGGGAACAAAAATTTGTCCTCATCTTAGAAAGGCAAGGAATCTGCTGTTACTGATGCGCTGTCTCACTGACTATACTACAGTATGCCAGTTATAATCTACACAGCTATGAGGCCATAAAAAAGCAGTCGACTGTTAAAGTAAATGGTCGTCTATATGAATGATCTAAACAGGAGATTATTTTAACAACACGACTCTATCACTGATCTCTCTTTAATCCTGAACAGCAGTTCCTATATTTGTTATTTTAATATAAACCCTAACTGATGCATTAACAAAGTTGTTTAGCAAATAATTTCCTTCCTTTATGAGAATATATAGTTAGAAAGAAGATACCCTGTATATTGTAATATATAGCACTATAAGTTCAAGTGGCTACAATTGTAAACTTTTGTAACATACATAACAAAAATAATACTTGAAAAATGACAAAGATCATCACAATTATAAAAATAAGGAAAGCAGGACACCAAAGGCAGGAACGCGGGGCAAAACATTGTGTGGCTGCCCAGTTCTTTATTAAACAAAATAAAGACTTCTCAAAACACAGTCATTTTCTTACAATGCTGTATCGCTCCTTCATACTCTTCAAACTCTGTCTCTGTTCTTTCTCCAAACTCCAACCAACCTTAATGAGCCTGGAGCTGGGCTTATATATAGCAGGTGGTTAGGAATTAATTGCACAATTGACATTCAATAAACTCCTAACCACCTGCACCTGACCATCATCCCTGGATGGGAATTAACCCCATCCTAGCCAAACACTAGTACAACTGGAGTTAAACTCATACATAGCCAGTTTTCAAACAGCAGAACATACAAAATACAAACAATAACAACAATAAATCATAATACAAATATATAGGGAGGGCAGGCAAACTGTCACAGCCTGGTATGTATGATTTATGAATATGTATGAATTTGTATCTGTCTTGATCATAATCATGTCTAAAAAAATCGCATCGGGTCCGGTGTGTAGCGACCTTTGTGTTCCTACGCTTCAGAGAGAATGTGGTTCAAATTCTCCCCATTTTAATTTTTTTTTTCATGTTCTTGCTCTTTTAAAAACATGTGTTTAAAATTTTCTGTCATTGGTGTGAAGCTCATCTTTTTCTAATGTTCAATATCTTTGTTTTGAATGTAGCCCATTATTGTCTGCTTTACACAGTGCTTGTTTTAATTAGTGATCAATAGGGCAGCTCTCTATTTCTCTGTATTGTTTCTTTTATAAAAGATGGGCCACAGTATGTCAAGAGATCTAACCCATGAGACCACAAAATATTTAATGCAAATTCATTGAGCGGGTCAAAGTTATTAAAGTACAACAATTGGGGTTAAAGATTAAAGTGCCTATTGAACCCCAACTATACTGGCACGATATATATATATACATATATATATATATATATATATCTATAAGATATAATAATTTATATATAGCGTATATATATATCGGATAATATATAATATATCCTGAGCTGTGACTAGTGTTTTCATTTCCAAACTTTGAATGAAAGCCTGTGATTTTTTATTGAGTCTGTGAGTGAAGAACAGATTCTACTGCCAGTGTCTGAAGTAATTATTTACACAGTACACACCTGCCAAGGGAATGCAGCACGTCATAAATATTGCATCAGTGCATTTGAGCTTACAGCATGTATAGCACTTTTTTCTGTGCTTGTAACATATTTGATCTACTCTCCAGTGACTTGTTCTGTTTAGCTCTGTTTGATTTGGACAGCAACTGCAAACCCAGGAGTTTCCTCTATGGTAAAAAAAAGGCTATTGGGAAAATAAGACATGACAGAGAGTGAACTAACCAATTTTCTACCTCTGCAATTATCTCTGGAAGACTTTCAATGGAAAAATCCATGTTCAACATGTGATTCACACTTCATTCAGTAGATGAGTTACAAACCCATCAGGAAATAAAGGTGTTCATACTTTAAAATTTCCATAACTTGAATCCTTTGCAGCCCTATATCGGACCAGGTCTGACATTACAATGTTCCCTTTCCAGTCCGATGTCGGACCCTGTCCCCAAGCAAGATCGCTGCTTCAGCATCCAGCGCTCAAAGAATACCACAGGACATTTGCAGAGCTTTCTGAGATGTTATAGTAATAAAATAATGAGTTGGATCGAATTATTGAGGAGTTTGGTGATAAAACGAGTGATCAGAAGAGGATTTATCAGTATGCACAACTATGAAGAGGTATGTGAAAAACACAGCAAAGAAAGGGTGGGGCTTGGCTGGAGATGCAGTACTGAGTGTCCTTTTGATAAGCAGTGCCTTTTAAATCTGTTTTACTGTGAAAAAAATACTTTTAAACAGTGCATGTAAAATAAACAGCGCATGTGAAAATAAATTGGACCTCAAGCGCCTGACAGGTGCTGAATAAATGGATCGCTAAGGGTTAACACCTCAAAGAAAAAATGCATGCTGCACTGTACATGTGAGCTGTGTACTAATTTAAACCGAGGAACACATGGAAAATTTATGAATACAGCCAGCACAGAACCAATATTTTTAGAAGGCTGTTCGTACACTGGCTGGCCACTTTACCAGGAACTGTCTACCCGATTGGATTTGGCATCGTCCTGAAGTAGAGATGATTACATTGATCGTTTGGTATGTCATTCCTGCAGCACTATGAAGCTGTGAAAGAAGCACCATTGCAAGCAGTCTATCAGAATGAGGAAAGGCAAACATCTAATAGTATACGAAAGAAGCATGATAGTGCAGGTTGAGCAGGTGCCATAAGTACAGTCATGTTGGTAGGCTACTCCAAAACACCTGATCATCCATGTGATCAATGGATGGAAAGTGGTCAGTGGACAAAGGGAAAGTGGTCACCAAGAGAGACAGCTGCGGACACAAACAATAATGCACAGAAGGAAGTTTCAAAATTAATATGGGGTCCCTGTATCCTTTTAACTACTGACACACAAGACACTTCTGTTGTCCCTGCTACACTTTATACTTTCTGGGAAACATGACAGATTGTGATGGGGAGTGCCCTGTCGCTAGTTCTTGAGTGCATGTGTGCCTTTATGGAAGCAGCTGGGATGCGCAATGGGAGACGTGTTGCTATGAAACCGGTGAAGCAGATGGGCTAGCCCGACACTGAGCTGATCGGGTGGTCTGGATTGGCTGGGGGGCATGCCGGGGAGGCTGCACGGAGCTCAAAAGGCGTCTGAGCCACAGCTCGAGATGACTGCACCGCCATGCTACATAGAGGGGCACTTTGTTTACATCATGGAGTAGTGTGTCAAGTGGAGGAGTGTGTCAACTCCGCAGGATAACTACTACGGAACCATTCCACTCCAAGACGGTGCTCGTGAAGGCACTGCCCAGCCGAGGCTGTCAGGAAGAGGCCGGAGTCTTCAGGAAGTTGCCGGGACTTCACTACGACAGTGTAGGGGGATGCTGATCCCAAAACGTTTAGAGAGGTTTCGTAGTGTAGTAAGTTCCTGGAGTGCAACGCTCCTTTTAGTGGGACTAGCGCTCGCCATTTGTGTGGAAAACTTTTATTTTTAGCTTTGTTTTGTTTTCTTTATTAAATCTGACACGGGGGCTTCCACTGCTGGTACCCTAGCGTCAGGCCTGTGTTGTAATTAAATTTACACGCCTGTGTGGCAAGGTCAACACCCAATGCTCTGCGTCTGCCTCATTATTATCCAGTGACGACCCATGTATGTAACGTCACCCTGTTACACAGATATATAAAGATACGACACATAAATACACAATAAAGATAAACTGATAGACCAGAGACTGACTGGAACACTGGTTTGATATGGAAAACATAGTTGGCACCAGTTAGATATTCATGCAGATACAGATAATTAGAGTGAAGAAAGATAATAATAGACTCGGACAGCAAAAATGCATACTAAGGCAGAGACTTTGATGGACAAAATGATCTTCTTTCTCGATTTCTCTAATCCCCAGACAGAGACAGGATTGCCTAAGCACAGAATCTGGGCTCTACTTTATTTTCAGCACTGAAGCACTGTTACTGGAAATGAGATATAGACCATAGTTTTTATGGCTCTCCTAAAAGGAACAGCATATATCTCACACCTGTACCTTCCCTTTTGTTTACTCAGAAGTAAGGCTTTAAAACTTTCACAAAGATACAGGAAAATGTAATTACTGTCACCCCGCTGTAGACAGTATTCTAAACCTGTCTGCTGTCAATTTGCCTATTCTACGAATGCTTTGATTTTCAGTTTCCAAAAACATCTGACAAGGTGACTGTCACAGGGTTTGTGACAGGTGTGTGTATTCACTGTATTGAAGAGCCGGACACAGAAGATTTTCTTTTTCACGCCGCACAGGCTTGCTCATTTATTTAGGCAAGTATTGCAGGTGCTATTGCACTATATCGCCCCTAGGGCAGAGTGGAATATCACAGGGCAAACCACATGATCATACCAGCAATGGTCTGGCCCTGGGCACATACACCAATAGGAGTGTAAACAAAGGGAGTGGAAAAATGACCATCGCTCTTGATCCCCCTAAACTAATCCTACTCTGTATCAGTTTCACACACAGTTATTCGGATGGCAATATTAGGGTTTTTTCCCTTAATTGGTTCGGCTTGCTCTCCTGAGCATAAAGGCTGCCTCTCTAGCTGGCTACAGCACTAACCTCATGCAACCTGGGTGTGTGGCGCAGCGTCTCTTTCGTTTGGTCGGATGCTCCTCAGGGCCCGCCTCTTAACCAATCAGGGATTCACGGTCAGCAAACTCTGGCCGAGACCTATGTTGAAGTAAATAACTTACATGCGCCAAGAAGCCAGTGACAAGCCTGCCCCTGTCACAGTGACAAAACTACATTTTTTCCAGGTTCTCAGAAAAGAACTGTTGCTTCAATGACCTAAGTCATGTCAATGATCTCACCACAATACATCACGATATTGTTAAATAGTTATTATACCGTATGACAAGAAATTTGCTCTTTCATTGTTTGAGGCCCTGGTTTTAGTAAAAAGTTCAGTGTAGTTTTACTTAAACAGAATCACAAATGGTGAATGCCCCGACTAGAAACAATTTATATATAGATTTGGTATGAACAAACAATGAAGGAAGGGTGCACAACTTAATAGAGCCACTAGGAATAAGTGACCATAATATTATAAGAGTTTGTGGCAAATAAATAAAGGGCAGTACATAAATCAAAGACAATAGTTTACAATTTCAGGAGACAAGATTACAAAGGAATGCAATAGGAGCTTCTAAATATAGACTTGCATAGAATACTAATAGATAATGAAGTTGAAAACAACTGGATTCAATTTAGGGATATAATGTTACAATTGTAGGATACATTTATCCCAAAAATTAGAAAAGGTAAGTTAAGAAAAAGAAACCACAATGGGTACATCGATCTATTAAGCTGGGTATTAAAAATAAAATAAAATAATATCTTTCTATTAAATCAAAAGGGGGCAGCCTCACAAATAGAATACTGACAGGCCTGTTGAGGCCTTAAAAAGCAGACCAGGAGAGTGAAAAGGGAACTAGAGACAAGTAGAGGTAGATGCTAAACTTAATCCAAAAGACTTTTCTCAATAGATTAATCCTAAAAGGAAACTATACTTAATCAATATTTCGTACATGTATTTACAAAGGAGGATTTAGACAACATACCAATGTCAACAGAATGTACACAAACATCATTACCAGAGTTTGTTAAAAAAGAGAATGAAGAACTAAGGGAGCTAGGAGCACTTAAAATAAAGAAATGTCCAGGGCCTGAAGGAATCTGTCCAGGAGTCCCCAGGGAAACTAGAGAACACATTTTTAAACCAACATGTTGTTGAGGCAAGGATGGCTTGCGGTTGATGTTAGACCAGGAAATACAGACACACACATTACTACGGGTGAAGCGCTGATGCACGGATTTAAATGTACTAACACTAAACGAAACAGACGCTGACACTCAGGGACGAATACTAAACAAAACAAATACCCTGCTGGTCCTCCAGCATGACGTAGCAATCGATTTTCGTTACTATTTTAATTCTCCTTCTCTACACCCCTTCCTTCGCCCTGAACACACAACCTCGAGTGAGTGAAAACATGTTGCTTTTATGCAGCTGTACCGAGACTCGATTGCTAATCAATCATTCAATTGGAGTCTCGGTACAACTGCACATGAATTAATTAAGTGTGATTTCTCGTGCTCACATATTACCTGCACGTTTTGTGCTGTGCAATTCTCGTGCCTAAATACAAATACACATTTTAAATCACTCGTGTTCATAACCCATATTATATCCCGTGTACCAACTACCAAATAAACCAACATTAACACAATATATACAACAGATAACACAAAAACATGCACAGGGGCGGGGCACACTACCACAGTCATTTAAACGTGATAGCCTTAAAGCTTCAAAAAAGAATGCGGAATAAATCAATACAGTGGCACAACAACAAATTTTGCTTGCCAGAAATGTAGGAGAATGATGTGTCTTTGGAGAAAAAAATTAATCCTTTAACTCCACAGAACAGGATTTCTTGAGGACTGTTTCAAATGATTTAATAATTACTGAAAGCTTAAACACTGTTGACTTGAGCGGCCTTTTACACAAGTGATGCCTCTTTGAGAGTAAAGCCTAGTGCGGTAACGACTGCCAAGCTGTGAGGCTGCTTTTATTTCACACATCACACAAACAAGTGTTGTCCCACTGCTCTGTTTCTACATCAAGATGATACAATGACTAAAGAGCGGTATTCAACGTTGCAATTTGCAAAGCTTAGTCATGTCTACAGCCCCCAGGAATTTCTCAGTGCATCAGCTCTGTTAAACATAAAACACAGACGATGCTATACCAGGAGTCATCTGCAAGTCTAAAATTCAGCACCTTAAAGAAAACTGAAGAATTATAAAAGGAATGGGAAGAAAGTGTAAAATGTCAGGGAACGTGAAAAAGAAAAATACTGGTGTGATTCTCACAGGGGGGAAAAAAAGTCGTTTTTAGACAAAGGGAATGTATTAAAATGTTTTGGTGTCTCAAGTAAAAAAAGCAGAATGTCAGTCTACTCTAAGAAGTTTATTCAGGAGAAATCTGATATTGAATATTATTTTCACATAACATTTTTGCTATTTCTTTTTCGTCTGGAAGAGAACTGGCTTCCATTCCCAGAGGAAACTGCCACTACGTAAAAGCACAGACACATATTTTAGGTGCAAATATTTGCATAATGTGAGTTTATCTTAGCGCCTGGAAAGAAAGGCTTTTATTTCAATCCGTGGTGCATTCAAATGGAAAATAATATGAAACCATTAAAGAATATTTTGCTTGTAGATATTTTTTTATTGTTGCCATTTCTTTTAAAATAAACAGTGAAAGGATGTACATCTAAAACTTAATGTTCTTGACTGAGAACTTGTTCCTTTATTATTTCAAAACTTCTCCCTGGTCTTTAATTTACAATACTGCCTCTGCAGCTGAGATGCATGCATCTTATTTATCACATTTTCTGCTCCTTATTTGTGTCTAGATATTCAGAAAAACAATGGTCCTTGTTTACAGTGCTGTAATGATAAAGCATGGTTCATTTTAAAAAAGAATCACACTTTTTTTTCTTTTACTCTTAAAAATATGTATTTAATTTCATACAGCATGTCCCTTAAACTGCTTTATTTAACTTAAATGAAGATGCATTTTCAATACAGTGAAATCAGATGGTAAAATGTAAAATCCACACTAGTCATTCTCAGCTCTGCAGAAAGGATGTTCTGTTATAGCCTCTCCTATTTGCAGAAGTAAAAAATCTCCCAGTTTTGGTAATTTGACCAGCGCTCCTCTTTTTTTATTTTTAAACTTTGTATTTCTTTATTTTAATATTTCTCTTTCATCTTCCTTCTTTGTTTTTAAAATCAATTTGCACAGCAGTTACTGTTCTCTCATAAGATAACTAACCCAGAAAACAGCTCCACAGCTTTTCACCCACCGCAAAAAGTGCATTGCTACTTACAAACATTCTTTTGCATCAGTCAGGTTTGCTTGACCAGCTACTGCTTTGATAAAGCTGCACCAGGACCTGAAAATGTGACTAATACAGTACACACACCCCCTGAGCTCAGTGTGAAGGAGGGTGAAAGTATGCAAATGTTGTGCACATGATATAGTTTCCTTTATCTCTGGTGTCTATTAGGCACCATGCCATGTGGAACTGTGTTCATATATGACCTCTAATAAAATAAAATCTATCTACATGACAATCTTGCAGCACTGGAGATAAAAGTAGATAATATACAGTTTTAGACAATATCTCTAACTATCAGGTTCTGCATGGAGAAAGCGGTCATTATCCTACAGTAGATGCCCTATAACAGCTAACTTTAAATGCTTGAAAAGCATTTAAACACCTTGAGAAAAATGTCAAGTAGCCTAGCAATCCAGTCCAAAATATATATCTTCATACCCAGAAAACATTTATTTGGTTTATAATAGCATTAATGACCACTGCGTGAGCCTTAAATGATTAATCATATACATTACCAATATGAATAAACTATTTTTTAGTTAATCGTTGCATTCTTACCTCATATGATGAACACACACAAAGTGAGCCATACCAAAAGATGTAGACAAGAGGATGGTAGGTTGGATGCTATAGAGGAAGCCACAGATAACAAAGTGAGCAAAAGTAAGATGAGCAAGACATCCAAATTATAATGCATAAAAAAAAAAGGTTTTGAAGGAGGCCCAGGTAGCAACATTGCAGATGTCCTGTACTGGGACAGATTTTAGTAGCCACTCCCCTTACCGAGTGGGCTTTGAAAGATCGTGGAGCTGGTTTCTTTTCAGGCTTTAACAGAACTCAATGCAGGATGTGATCCAATTTGAAACTGTCTGTTTGGAGACAGGTTTGCCCTGGGTTTGTGAGTTGAAATAGATAGATAAACAGTTGTCCTGCTGCTCTGATATCGATGGTAGCATGTATGTAGAAATTCAGGGCTCTCTGGCCTCCTCCTCACATTTATGAGGTTTTAGGTGGAAATTAGGAAACGTCATGATCTGATCCAAATGGAACTCTGTTACCCACTTTGGTAGGAACTGGAGATTAGGCCTGCAGACAATCCTGTCTTTGAAAGACTGGAAGTATGGTGCATCGATCACCACTGCCCCTAGAAATGCTAGTTTTCCAAGTGAGGAATTTCTCTTCACATAAGGCCATGGGTTTGAACAAAGGTCTCATAAGCTTGCTGAGTACCGGGCTAATGCTCCACTGGGGGCCTTAGGTGGTTACCCCCCCCCCAAGAAATCTAGACACCAATAACGTTGGGTACCTATAGGGTGACCTTCCCAGCCAGGTAGCATGTTGGAGATTGCAGCAATGTGAACCTTGATGGAGGTTAGAGAAAGACCCTTGTGAAAGGTGGCAGAGCTGTGATAAGAATTTGGATAGATATCCATGTGGTCCAGAGATTTTGAATCACACCAGAGAACAAATTAAATCCATTTGCCTGGGTAGGCCTGAAAAGTGGAAGTTTTTTTTTTTTTTTTTTTAAAGCAAGCAGGATGTTTGTTACTTGTTCAGTAGTTGATGTTCAATCTCCATGCAGTTAGTCATAACAGCAAAGGACTGTGATGGAGCACCTTAGATATCAGCTTTGGCCATTTCCGGGATCTAAGGGAACCTGAACCTCTTGGGCCAGTAAGGGGCTATTAGGGCGAGGCTAGCTTTGTTTCTCCTTACCTTTCTGAGCACTGATGGGATTAATGGCAGGGCCGGGTATACATTAGGCTGGTTCACCATGAAATGGACAGGCCTTCAGTTGTTATGGCTGCTTTCTGCTGAATGTTGTAAAATAAATTGCCACATGAAAAAAACAAAAGGCACCTGTGTGGCAAAATCATGTTTTATAAACAAAAGCCCGATTATTTAAAAAAATCTATTTGGATATATCCGTCAAAAAAAAAAAAGATGCCATTAAAATGCCACCTTCATGTAACTCACTCCTATACTTTGTCACACACAATTATTATTATTATTATTGGTTTTTTTTTTAATAAAATAAACCAATAAAGCACTAATGACTTTTTAAAACCCAAATAATCCTCCATGACAACATCAATCCACAACAAGAAACAACTAGACAAATAGGGTTATCGAGAGTTGTAACTGATACATCCTCTGAAGCCACGCTCAGGTAAAAATGAGCAATGCATGGAACATTGTTCAAAGTTTATATCTGCTTACTGGATTGAGTAATTGGGCTTCCTGATATTTTCTGCTCATGAAAGAAGAATCAGACTAGGGCAGGTGGCAGCAGAGACGCAGAAGCAAACCCCTCACTCACTGTCACAGAAGGAAAAGAGACCAATTGTTCCATGATTTTGTGAGTAACTTTAACGAGAAAGCCTGTTAAAAGCAATTGAGCGCAGAATGGCCACAGTCACACGTTTCTGGTAAAGTGTTCTCCTGCTCTTTAACTATTTTTCCCTCAGCAACAAAGATAGCAGCTGTGTTCTGCTGCTTGATTACCAAAAGAGGCTGCAACTTCTCCAGAGTTACAAGAAGGGGAAGAAATAATAATTTAGCTAGAAAACACTGTAGAGGGGGGTGGAGCATTGCAATTCTCGTCCACCACTAATGGGATTATTCCACACAGTACAGAAATTTGTATTAAACATGAAGCACTGTATATGTACCTTACCTGAAGTATTACAAAAACAAATGTTGAATCTGAATCCATTTAAAACCATTATTTAAAAATGGAATTCGGCTACATTCAGTAAAGTATTGCTGATTGCGACACAGTTTTGTAAACATTTCCAGAACAACTTTTCTTGGCTCATATGGGCAACGATGACGTCAGAATAATTTTAAGTAAAACAAAACAAAAAAACAACCTAAAGTATATATGGTATACCCACAAAAAAAGACATTAATTGAGGGTCTGTGGCTATCAGAAAGGGACCTGCAGCCTTGTTATTGTTATTTCCCTGTTTCACTAGTGTACCTCTTACTGCAGTTTATCCATTTCCTGACCTGTAACATGCCAGTTAATTTAACACGGATCCCTCATTCCACAGCAAGTGAATCACATTACTGGGAGGTGCTTCCGCCATTGTTGGTTATGTGCATACAAAAGAAGCAACTTGGTCTAACTTATTCAACAGAAACATGATTCATTGACGTAAGTCATTGATGAATGAGGTTGAGTAACCTGGTGGTCATGTTGAGCTGGAATAGCCTTTATTCTACAAAGAATCTTTATAGAGTTGTGTAACTTTGGTGATCCCATGGTACATAAATCTTAGCAGCTCTGCTGCTTTCAGGCAGTGGCATTAAGACTCTTACTTGACTATGCCTTGCATATACTAGTAACTCCAGAACACATAAATAAATAGCTCTTAGAGCTCCACTGTTTCATACATGGTGGTTCTGCATCTAATCCGTATGCTGGGGCAGACTTGAAAGCATGTTACATTATTAGTACCCTTACGCATCTGTTCCATTTATTACATTTCTGCTCTTAGGTTACTGGGTTCAGCAATCCCTCCAGGCATTTTCTTCATTAGCACTGGCTTGTGGATGATGCCAACATGGGGGTGAAGAAAAGGAAATGACACAGACCCTGGAACCGTATTAAGAAACTGCTGGAAAAAAGCAGCCTTCTTGTATTACAAAGAAGTTGGCAAGAAATTATAACAAGAAAAAAAAGGGATTTAAAGCAATGCTACACCATGGCAGTCTTACGCATATTAATCGCCTGTGCCACCTTCAGTAATTACTGCACACAATGCAGAAGAGGTGAGATGGAAGGGAAAGGTGTATTGCCATCAATCACCCTCGATCTATGCAGAGGCCTGTCTAGGATGGAAATGGAAGGAATCATTTTTCACCTTTCCTCTAGTATGTAGTGAATTACATTAATAAAAAAAAAAAAAACGGTACTAGACTATGGCTGCATAGTCACTATTCAAAGCATGATTTTTTTTATTTTTTTTTACTTTGGACAAAGGTCACACAACAGTATTCCTGTGTTCAAGATTATAATAATAAAGCAGAAGATAAACTCTCTGCCTGTGCTTGAGCATCACCCATCACTTACACTACAGCTGCCTCTTTTAGGCTGTCTGCTCAGGTTATAGACGATCCAGGAAGCCTATATTTTATCTGTGAATTAGAAGCAGACACAGTGCATTTGGAAAGGGACCGAGTTTCCTTTTTTTATATATATATATATATATATATATATATATATATATATATATATATATATATATATATATATATATATATATATATAAATGTACGATATTATAATAATATATAATATTATATATATATAAAATATATTTATATATATGTACTTCAATGTAAAAATGCCCTGCACCCTTAGAATATTTGTAACCACATCACAATATCACACCACAAGTTTTATTTGTTACAAAATGCCTTTTAATGTAAATGTAAACCTTTTTAATAACATGTTAATTGAAGAATGGTTAATTCAAAACTCCCCCAAAATAATACAAACACCTCTGAGATGTCTACCAACGCTGTAAAAAAGTAGCACTGAGAGGAGTCCTGCCAGGCTAACTTTGAGTCTCAATAGAAAAAATAAAAATTATTATATTAAAATAACAATTTTGGGGCTCCTCGAGTGACACATCCAGTAAAAGTGCTCCGCGTGGAGTGCATGATGTGTCTCATAGCCTGGAGATTGCAGGGTCGAATCAAGGCTATGTCACAGCCGACTGTGACTGGGGGATCCTAGGGGGCGGCGCACAATTGGCGCTACCCAGGTAGTGAGGGCTTAGTTCGGCAGGGGTTTCCATGGTTTACCGCACACCAGAGACCTCTGCGGCCGACAGGGTCCCTGTGGTTTTGCAGTGGAGCCGCCAGATATGTGTAGTCCTTCGGCACTACAGGTCTGATGGCACTGCTGTGGATCTGCAGTGCGAAAAATGATGGATTGGCAGGCGCACGTTTTGGAGGACGTGTGTTCCAGTCGCCGTTTCCCCGAGTCGGCAGGGGGGTTGCGAGCGGTGAGCCGAGGATACAGATAATAATTGGGCACACAAAATTGGGGAGAAAAACCGGGGTAAAAATTGGGCGATGACTAAATTAAAAAAACGAAAAAAAAAACATAATTTTTAAAAAAAGAGAACGTGTGCTGAAATTCTGTGCTGATTTGATTGTACAGTATGTGCGTCTAAAAACACTACCTCTCACTGTAAACCGGCTGTCGAAAGCAACTGAGCAGCTGCCCCAGTGCAGTCAGTCCGTACTGCAATAAAATGCGTAGGAGTCATTTAAAAGGACAATGTTTTATTTACAATATATGCAAATATGATCATTAAATGTATGAGTGCCCATATGCTCCAAGATGATCCAAACTGCTACATTAAGTCACTGGAGAAATATATAATGAAATGTTCGAAGAATCTTCCAGATTTCTATCTTTATCCACGAACCAGACTAGATCCAACCAATGTGAGCAATAAAAATATATTGTATACTTGCAGGCCACTACAGGGGAGAAAATCTGTAACATAATGGCAAAAAACGCTGTTTCGTACACCCATTTTATAGAGAGCCACGTAGGCAACGTTGTTATGATGGAGGACTATACTTTGTAGAATGTTTATTTAAGAGTGCTTATGTAGAAGAGTACATCAAAAATTAAAAACTAAATAAATACAGTTAAAATAAATACAAATTATAATTAATTGTGCTGTAACATTGAAGTATAAAAGCATTACCAAAATGGTCCAAAATGCCTGGTAATGCCCTCTGTGTCAGGTCACACACACACGCACACATACATACAGTCAGCACTCATATCCAACAGTATAAAATTTTGACTTCAGTGACAATTAAACGAGTGTGACGCATATCTGATTATTTCATTTTGGCCCGTTCCAACCCTTGTCCGTTTTTTCAGGGAACACAAAAAAGTTACAATGTCTAAAATACATAGCTGAAAGGACTGTGTTTTAAATTAAGTAGGTTTCCATTTAGATGTACTGTAGTTGGTTTTGTTGGTACAGCACTATATTTTCAACAGATGTACTTCAATTCAGAAAGATATGATTATGAAAATATCACTTGCCAAAAGAGACGACTGTGGACTGTAATGCAGATTCAGTGCTCGATAAGGCCCTAATGGCACAGTGCACTTGCAAATGAAAATGAACAAGAGCACTAAAGATCACAGATTATAACAAAAATGCAGAGTATCTGAAACTGTTTAATGACTAACTTTTACATGACCCTAGCTTGTCTGGTCTGGTTTGTTTTTACAAAAAAAGCGGGCTGTGATGAGTAAACAAGTCAATGGTAACATTGAAGAGATGGGCTTTGTATCAGAAAACTGGTGACGGAGTAGGAAATCGTGTGTCACGGGTAAGAACAATCTAAACAATGATATATATCTATATATATATACATATATAATATATATATATATATATATATATATATATATACACACACACACACACATACACACACATATATATACAGTGGCTTGCAAAAGTATTCAGACCCCTGACCAATTCTCTTATATTACCAAATTACAAATGGTACATTGAAATTTCATTCTGTTTAATATTTTATTTTTAAACACTGAAACTCAAAATCAATTAATGTAAGGTGACATTGGTTTTATGTTGGGAAATATTTTTAAGAAAAATAAAAAAATGAAATATCTTGCTTGCATAAGTATTCAACCGCTGTGCTGTGGAAACTCCCAGTTTGCAACAATGAAAGAAATTGCCCTAACGAGAACACAATTACCTTGCCATTGGCCTCCACCTGTGAACCATTAAAGTTACTGCCACATTTTCTGGATAAAAACCCCACTGTTGAAGCATCATTGGTAGGCTGTGAATCTGAAGGAAAATGAAGAGCAAAGAGCATTCTGCAGAAGTTAGAGATAAAGTAATACAAATGTATAGATTAGGGAAAGGGTACAAAATAATATCCAAGTGTTTGGATATCCCAGTGAGCACAGTTGGATCAATAATCAGGAAGTGGAAGCTGCATCACACCACCCAGGCACTGCCAAGAAAAGGCCGTCCCTCAAAACTCAGCGCTCAAACAAGAAGGAGACTTGTGAGAGAAGCCACAGAGAGGCCAACAATCACTGTGAAGGAGCTACAGAGTTCAGTGGCTGGGAGTGGAGTAATAGTGCACCAGTCAACCATATCAAGAGCTCTGCATAACACTGGCCTGTATGGGAGGGTGGCAAGAAAGAAGCCGTTACTCAAAAAGTACCATCTGAAAGCACATCTGAAGTTTGCCAGAAAGCATGAGAGTGACCCAGCTGCGATGTGGGAAAAGGTTTTGTGGTCAGATGAGACCAAGATAGAGCTTTTTGGCCAAAACTCAAAGCGCTATGTGTGGCGCAAACCTAACACTGCCCATGCCTCAAGACACACCATCCCTACAGTGAAGTATGGTGGTGGCAGCATCATGCTGTGGGGATGCTTCTCATCAGCAGGGACTAGGCATCTTGTTACAATTGAAGGAAGAATGGATTGAGCAAAATATAGGAAAATATTGCAAGAGAATCTGCTTCAGTCTGCTAAAAAACTGAAGCTTGGGAGGAAATTCACCTTTCAGCAGGACAATGATCCCAAGCACAAGGCCAAAGCAACATTGGAGTGGCTCAAGAACAAAAAGGTGAATGTCCTACAGTGGCCCAGTCAAAGTCCTGATCCCAATCCCACTGCGAATCTGTGGCACTATTTGAAAATTGCGGTCCACAAGCGTCGTCCAACCAACCTGAACAACCTGGAGCAAATCTGCCAAGAAGAATGGGCCAAAATCACTCCGACACTGTGTGCAAAGCTGGTACATACTTACCCCAAAAGACTTAAAGCTGTTATTGCAGCGAAAGGTGGCTCTACCAAATATTAATGTGTGGGGGTTGAATACTTATGCAAGCAAGATATTTCAGTTTTTTATTTTTCTTAAAAATATTTCCCCAATACAAAACCAATGTCACCTTACAATAATTGATTTTGAGTTTAAGTGTTTTAAAATAAAATATCGAACAGAACGAAATTTCAATGTACCATTTGTAATTCAGTAATATGAGAGAATTGGTCAGGGGTCTGAATACTTTTGCAAGCCACTGTGTGTGTGTGTGTATATATATATATATATATATATATATATATATATATATATATATATATATATATATATATATATATATAATGGGGATTGATTTTATTCTTAATACAAGGGTGGTAAAACACGACTGACGTGTATCTGGGTAATGGATATCCGGGCGCTGACTGTATATATACAGCGCTCCACTTTTATAATGCTATAAACAGGAGCCACAGTTACAAGACCATGCTATTTGTGCACCACCTTATAATGAGTACAAAAGTGCTATTGTAATGCCATTATGGGGCAAATTGGAGCCAGGACAATGCAGCCTTATAACTGATTCTAAAAGTTTGGAAACAACACATGATTTACAGCAACATCAGGGGTGGGGATGGTATTGTCACACATACTTCTTACTTAGTAAATACCCTGGTATCTCTGAATGGATAGTCATCTATTTAAAAAGGTGTTAAATATTTGAATGAGCAAGACATCTCACAAGTAGAATGGTACCCTTTTTATAGGAAAGCAGTACAACTGGGGATGGGGAGTTTGTTGCCGTATAAACTCACTCAGCTTACTTTCTCACTAAATATCTTGGCACCTCTAAATAGAAAAGCACCTCTATAAAAAGATGCAAGATATTTTAATTAACCCTTACATTCAAAGCCTAGGCTTGTTTTTGGGTTCCTATGTTTTTTATGTTTGAAATGCAATATTGTGTCTTCATATTGCTGTCTATTCAAATTGTGAATTTTAGTTTTAAGGTTTTCCATTTGGTTTAAATTAGTTTAAACCAAATGGAAATATTATGTTTCTTTACCGTCTCTGTAAATATTTTGGTTAATTCCAAGCAGAACAGTCCATGCCAGAATACACTTACTCTGCTTCCTTCCTGAAAGATTGCATTACTGACCACTTCTATTAAAATCATGCAAATATGAAAGACAAACGGGGCTTCCAGCGGTTGCTTGCCAATGGCACAGGGATTCAACAGCGCCACATCCTCGACAGAAATATAAATTACTATTTTAATCTGCTTTTTATCAGTTGTTGATCAACTGGTCAAATAGCATTTGCAACATCTCAGGAGATTTAACCTTCTACCGCACAACATTCCACAGTTAGAATAATGTAGTAAAAGTACTGCAGTATGTATCTAAGGGCACATTCACAACTTGTAAGCGATTCGAATCATGGTTCACTTGCAAACAAACTCATTTTTCAGGTTTGCTTTGGTTCGTTTGACACCAGAAAAATGCAAGCGAACTTGAGTTTTATTTAAAGTGAATTCAAATATGTGTGTTTTGTTCACTAGCAGCTTTATCCACTCTAGAGTTTTATTGGTTCCACATTGCACTTTTCCAAATGCAATCAGCTCTCTTGCTGATTACAACAGTGGAAGTTCTCTCTGAATAAAACTTTTTTTCCATCATGCCCAACATGAGCCTCATGATGCCTTTTACCTGCATGTCTGGTGTCTCGTTATCCTGGAATACTAGACCTGCAATGACTGTGGTCATGAAGTCCAGGAATGGCATAACCTGGCCTTGTGTGGATGCCTGGTACACCACATAGGCTTTATATAATGCCATCTGATTCATGTGCAGCCCTAGTTTCTTGAACCAAGCCACGGTTTTTCAGGTGGCATTATAACATCTGATCGCACTTGTCAACTCCTCCCTTACAGCGATTGTAATCAAATCACACACTGAGACTTCCTGATTGTGCGGTCCTGCCCCTGCACAGGAACTGCTGCCGTAGACTCATCATGGAGAGTGGTAAGGAGGTACACATCTCACTTATCTGTGTATTTTACAGCCAGCAGTTCCTAACACCTCAGTCCTGTTGTTTCCCCAAGGCTTTGTTTTTTGGCCACCAACTGCTTGGGGAACCCCTTCCAATTAGACCTCACAGTCCCACAAGCTGGAGTGTCAAAAGCAAAAGTTTTCAGAAGGGGGATTCCTGTATAATAATTGTCAATATACAGGTTGTGACCCATATTAAAGAAGGGATTCATAAGGTCCAATGCAATCTGTTCACTGATATTCAGGGCGAGGAGACAGCCGGCAGGCTGGAGATGGGTGTCAGCCCCCGAGTACACTCTGAATCTCAAGGTGTACCCTGTGGTGGCCTCACAGCACTTGCACAGTTTTATTCCATACCGTGCACGCTTTGATGGAATGTACTGCATAAAGATTAAGCGGCCTTTGTAAAGTATGAGAGACTTGTCCACTGAGAGTTGCTGAGTAGGGGAGCACACTTCAACAAATTTCTCACTTGGGCTGTCTATAAGTGGCTGTAGTTTATACAGCCTGTCATGATCTCTATGGTCTCTGGGGAGGGCAGTGGTTTTATCATTATAATGCAGGAACCTTGGGTGCATCTGGAACCTATCCCTCCACATCAAGGCAGGAAACAGGGGTTGCATGGACAGGGTTTGTGCTCCAGTAGAGGGAAATTGTTGGCTTACTAATAATTCTCATTTCTAAACAGAGTCCAATATTTTTTTTTCAGTTCTGGGACACTTGTTTCTTTCTATTTGTGGCCCCAGACTGTCTCTTTGCTGCTGTAGGAACTGGGTAGCATACCTATTGGTCATGGTGACTATCTGCTCCAACAGGATTAGATTAGTGAGCAAAATCTGGAAATACTGCAGAGGGGTGAAGGCAGCCACCTTCAGACCTGGAGTACCAATAAAGGGTGGTCTGTCCGGCTGTACATTATTGGGGGGTGTCCAATTGTACACTGGCACATACTCACTTGGCCTCCTGGGGCATGTAGGTTTCCTCAGACTCACATTCTGGATTTCTAATGGGCTCTTCCATGGAAGAGGGGGAATCCTCTTCCTCAGTGACATCACTGAGGGTGTCAGTGGGGTAAAAGTCACTACCATTCAGATGGAATCAGACCAGAGTCTGACTCACTGTCAGTTTCCATCATCTTCCCTGCCACCACCTCTATGCACAACCTTTTGCGTGAAATTTACATTTATCGTAGTTACTGTCAATGAAATAAACTTCATACATAAACATATACACATACATACACACATATACATATATACATATAGTACCGTGAAAAAGTATTTGCCCCGTCTGATTTTCTCAATTTTTGCAAATTTTTCACATTGAATTTGGTCAAATCTTTTTGTGAATTGTAGTAATATATAGAGCAGGGGTGTCTAATCCTGGTCCTGGGGGGACGGTGTCCCTCCTGGTTTTTGTTCCAACTGTACTCTAAATTACTTAATTAGAACAATCATTGGTAATAATTGGTCCAATTAAGTAATTTAGGACACAGTTGGAACAAAAACCAGGAGGGACATCCCCTCCAGGACCAGGACTGGAAACCCCTGATATTGAGGGAAACTGAGAGAAAAAATGACACCAAAGTGTGGTGCTTCTTTCATTTGTTTGATGTGCAAGGCTCTGGGCCACCATCAAACCACAGTCAAAGCCATATTGTCCAAATGGAGAAAGTTTGGGACAGTAGTGAATCTTCCCAGGAGTGGCCATCCTGCCAAAATCTCTCCATGAGCAAGGCGTAAAATCGTCCAGGAAGTCACAAAGCACCCTAGAACAACATCTAGGGATCTGCAGGCCTCTCTCGCCTCGGCTAAGATCAGTGGTCATGACTCCACCCTCAGAAAAAATGGTATTCATGCAGAGTAGCAAGGCTGAAACCACTGCTCACTAAGAAGAACACTAATGCTCGTTTCAAGTTTGCCAAAAAGCACCTGGATGATCGTCAAGAGTTCTGGAACAATGTTCTATGGACAGATGAGTCAAAAGTGGAACTTTCTGGCCAAAATGGGCCCCGTTATGTCTGGCAAAAAACAAACACTGCATTCCACAGTAAGACCCTCATACCAACAGTCAAGCATGGTGGTGGTAGTATCATGATTTCGAGATGCTTTCCTGCATCAGGACCTGGACGACTTGCCAACATTGAAGGAACCATAAATTCTGCTCTGTATCTGAAAATTCTACAGGAGAATGTCAGGCCATCCATCAGTGAGCTGAAGCTGAATGATCCGAAACACACAAACACGTCCACATCAGAATGGTTGAAGAACAAGAAATTTAAAGTTTTGGGATGGCCGAAAACCCACAAGGAGGGGGGCCGTGGGACACATAAAATACTGCCTGACTAAAATACAAAATAAAACAACTCCCTCTCTGTAATGCACATATAGTGAAGCAAAAAGGTAACTTTCCATGAATAAACCATGCATAAAGTACCAAAAAAAAAAATAAAAAGTTAACATTCCCACTTGTGGATCATTTTAATTAGCAGTTTTTAAACTATAAATAGCCTGGCTAAACAGTGGTCGGGAGTTCAGTTCAAAGCGACAGACAAGCAAACCAAGTGCGAGAAGGAGAGGGAATGTGCTTGCCTCAGGTCTGGCTGAAGCGTCTCATCTCCCGGAGAAAGCTGCAGCCAAAGTGAAACCACTGAAACAGAGCAAAGTGGTAAAAGCACAGTCCACTACCAAGCAAACTGAGATGACAATTTCATGTGATATCGGTTCACTTGGTTTGATGCGCATCCTGGTGCGATTATGTGGTTCTCTGAGGTTCCACATATCTCTGAAAGCGAACCAAACCACGCTTCAATGCATATCAAAGTCAAACAAACTAGGTGTCAAAGTGCCCTAAATTACAGTCTACCACCTGCATTTGATGTGCAGGCCCTCACTGGAATATAACCAGAAAATACAACTTGTTTGTTCAATGCATATTACGTGCTTTAGGTACACCTGTATTTGTGACGTCAGTGCAAACAAAATAATAAATTATGGGTCGCCCATTAGCTGTGATAGGCTACTGTATAAATAAAAAAGTGACATTACTTCATATTGTTGGATAAATAAACAATGGTGTGTTCTATGTACACTATATAAAAAATTAAAACCTTGCCCGTTAACCTTTACAAAACGCCAGCAACATCTAACTAGGGTCCCTCCTTTTGCCAACTGCATAAAAAGTCATCTGACGACAAATAAGGGAGGATTGACTAAATACATAAAATTGTTACATATTCAGTTACTTGCTAATCAATACAACATTGAAAAGGATGAACTATTCACAGTATCAATAATACTGCTTTAGGGCACCTCCACCAAGTGACAATGTACAGGCAGAATTATCATACCGGCTTCATACATTTTAGTGCTATTCTAAAAAATTCTGACAAACAAAATATGTTTCCTTAAATAATATAAAGTCTGTATTTCATACCTGTGTGAAATAATGTATTCTAGATCAATCATTTTTCAAGAGAATATTGAAAAATACACAAATTACAAAAGACTTCACACAACTAATGAGTACATGCATATTCAAATGTAATAACTTCTGAATAAATTCCACATAAATCTATATTTTTTAGAGCAGTCCTACAAAGCCATGCTCCACATCACAGTTTGCACAGCTATATTATTTATTGTGATTTATAAAATACAAGATTGTATATAGAACATAATGCTGTTTACATCAGGCTATTAAGATCCATGTCTGCAGGGGGAATGAAGATTGGTTAAGCAAATATATATTAAATAACATTTTAATGGTGTCTCGTGCCATTTATTATTATGATGCAATTAAAAATGATGCATGGCTTAATGATGTGATGAATGATGCCATATGCCTGACCACCCTGTCAAGCCCCAACAAATTTTCCAAAAAAGAGTCTCTGTGTTGTCAGTGTCACTGTAGAGGACTGTAGAGGACTACTGCCAACACAGCTTTCCTCGAGATACGAATACATGCTCCCAGGACTTCACGTCTTTGGTTTTCTATTCCACCTTCACTAAATAATGATTGAGAGGCTTTAGGTTTCAAATAGGATTTTCAGGCTGGATTCACAAATGTGTTGTTCTTTGTATCCTCAATAATACTGTGGTATATTTAAACAATCAGTTTTCTCTGTAACACTCTGTGTTCACTACCATACTTTAGCCAGTGCTTGCAAAGTGTGTTTAAATCTGTATAGAAAAATGGGAAATTAAAAAAACAATCTAGTTACACTGGGATAGACATAATATATTCCAAACTCTTAGGAAGCTCTGTCCAAAAATAATAATAATAATAATAATAATAATAATAATAATAATAATAAATAATAATAATAATAATAATAATAATAATAATAATAATAATTGCATCTCTACCACAACTGGTAACAGTGTGTAATACAGGGTACAGTCCCAAAATAATAACACTAATAATAACAACAATAATAATAACTGCTATGGTATTCCAGCACGAAACTGTGCTTCCTGTTCTCCGTGCACAAAACTGTGCACTGGTATTCAAGGGCTGCGCTGTGCTGTGTTGTGAGGAGAATGCCTTGGGGTTGTGTTAGCTTTCTTGCTGCAGCTCTGCTCTCAGTCCTCTGAAACACACAAACAAAAACACACCGCGCCTGGTGCGTTGCGTCACTGTCAGCGTAAGGGGTCATGCTTACGTAGCTGCACAGGTGTGCTGCCAGACTCCTCCCTGCAATGAGCCCAGCGCCACGCTCTATCCAATCGCTGCACGGCCCACAGCGGATCACAATGGATTTGTTTAGCCCTGTTGCAGCCATGCTTTCTCCCCAAGATGGCCGGCTTCCGGTTTCGCCCTAGCATCGAGTTGGGCCGTCTCTGGGAAAGCACACCACTCACCTTACCAAGCGTCCGTCCTAGTTGGGAGGTAGACTTACAGCTTAAATTCCTTCTCTCCCTATCACAGGAGGTTATATCAACATAAAACCGCACACATCACATTCTGGGAAATGGTGTGTGAAATTCATTTAGTTTTCGGTTTTGTTTTTAAATCTTTTCTCACTCTGAGGGGTTCAATAAAGAGCTTCTTTGATTTCAGCATGTGGGATCCATTCACATTTTCCACAGATTAAGCATGGCAAGATAACTTTCACCCCAGTACAAAAAGGAACCAATATTTCATTCTTTAACGCTAAGGTTTCCACGGCAACCCTAACATGGCAGTTCGGTCACAGTTAAATTCCAATCTTTGTTGGTTTCAATTTAAAATCTCACAGATGATATGGAAAAGTGGCCTATTAAATATTTAAAGAGAACTTCCCTGGCAGAAAAGGGCCATTTAAATTATCCGGGGGCATCTCCAGGGTAAACCAAAGGTTGTTTTCAGATGTGAACAAACCATTTTCCTCACTGATTAGTCTAATGACCTACAACCTCCACCCACACCCACAAAAAGCTGTCAAACAACCTACCCTATAGATTATCTAACTTCAAATGTATCGTTTTAGTGGCTAAGGACTTTGCCAAACTTGTATTTTTCCATTTGTCAAATAAAATGTGCTGTAAACATCTGGAGTGCACTTTTACATGCCATTCATAAGGTACTGGGGATCATGTGTCAGTGATTATCAGTGTCATATGTATCTGACCACCTGAAACAGCTCAAATTACATTTCCTAACTTTTCTGAAAAAAATAATTATGTTACTTCAGCACTGTGTTTGAAATATTAGGGAAAACAAAATTTTGCCATTTCTGTAAACATTGATTCTACAGGTCGAAGGTGAGGGCTTGTTTTCTAAATCAATCTGTAATCTCTGTGATTTCCCGATTTGAAGATTTTTTTTTTTATTTTATGTTGGATATATTTCAGATTTGGTATGCAGCTGCTGGTGCAAAATAGTTCTATAAAGAAGTTTGTATTTTTCTTCTACTGTAAAGCAGAAGACGCTCAAAGAAAAATATCATGTTATCAGGTTTTGTAACTATGTTTAGCTCAACTTTTCTAAGCATTGATATATTATCATCAATATAAACTTTTTCCTTGTGTTTTCATAGTTTGTTTAGGGGCACTGATGCGCTCTGACACTATATGATGAACACAAATTTCAATGATCAACGGCACAATAGAAGTCTTTTTCAATCTCTTCATGTACTACTAAATTCAGCACTATTATGCCCTTATTAGTTACGGATGCCTTGATTTTGTACCAGCAGATTTAATTTGGCCACTATCTGATAAAATTTACGTTTATGTTTTTCACAAGTTTGGTTTGCAGTAACTCAACTTTCTTTAGTTAGGCAGAAGATTAAAAAAATATATATATATTTTGTTCTATTCATCAGAGGTAAACATTTTTCTGGCATGAAGATAATGTTTTCTGATTCAGATTTATGTATTGAGATGTGCACTGGGAGAAAGTCTGTGCAGCTTTTACACTACGCCATCCAGTCCCGGGTCTAGTCCAGGTCTAATGGAATTTGCTAATTTGCTAATTTTATTATTTGACAATTAATACATTAGATTATCCTTTATTCCAGTATTGCCTGTGATTTATATTGTTACCCTCTAGTGGGCACCATAAAAAATATCAACTAATATCAGCTAATCTGCTACAGGGCCCAAATACATATAGCAAAACTGTTAAACAAAACAAACAGCAAGCTTCCAACACAAACGATTGTTACGAAAAAAAAAAAAAAGATGTCTGCACTTACCTAAAACTTGTTGAAACAAAACCACTTATAAACAGGCTAACCCACTGTGTTTGCTTGCCTCTGCTAAGTATTGCTAATTGCTAATACTAAAATGAGACATCGAAACTTGTATTCCGTGTCGTTGACAGTTTCCTCCAGAACCATTATCAAAATACAGGAATCATTTGACACAAGATTAAAATAAACTGACTATACTAAATTCAGAGCAGCTGTAAATAAGCAGATAAAACACTGTTTTTTTAAGGCAGCATTATAATAAAATAATAATAATAAAGCTGACATTTAAATATGAATACAAATTATTCTGAACTGACAGTGAAGATAATAGCCTTGAGGGACTGTGTGGAGTCTCATACGTTAAAGTCTAAACACGTAATAAGATTTTGTTCTTGACTTTATTAAAATTTGCACCTGGCAGATATTCCTCTTGGTAAAGCAGAGTGTACACACCCATTTGTAGTAAAGCATTGTACAGCTTTTTTGTTTTTCGAAAACCACATCCCACGCATTTTGTTATGTTAAGATCTGTTACTAACAGTAAAATGTACGCTACATGTTTTAGACAGCAGCTGTTTCATTGCGGCTTGTTCAGACTATAAGGTAAGCAATAACCCACGACAGACATATCTTACACACATCTGTCTTACCGGACAACCTGGAGTGGGTTACTGCTCGTCAAGGAATAAGTAGTAAACAGAAGAAAAAAAACAACTGACAATATAAAACATAGTAAAACGTAAAACATACATACCCAGTAAAACAACCTGGGCACAAGTTTGAGTCGTTACACTACCCTAAGTGTTTTGTTAGTGTTTTTCTAAAGATAAAAATAGTGCAAAGTTATTTTGTTTTAACAAATAATTTGGTCCCATTTACTTTTTTTGCATTATATAGCAATAATCAGGGCATGTGCTGTTCTTGGCAGGGTCCAGGAGCCAGCTACTGTAAATATTTTCCCCCAAAAATGTCAGTCGACAGATAAGCATTACTAACATAATTTGTAACATTAAGGACAGGCATGGCATGCTAATGCACTGCCACTGCTCCCTCTCACTCACACTAAAGTTCATGCTACTTATCCAGCTTTGATGAAATGCACATTAAAGGAAATAATTGACATACGACAACAGGATAGTCATTTTTCCACAGGCTGTGAGGGGAGGAGGGGGACATCAAATTTCCTATCATTCCAGCATGTACTTATGAAACCCAGACAGCATCAAGTGCCTGTTGACAACTGTTAATTTTACTCTTTGTCCTTGCTTTTGGCAATGACTATAATTCCGACCATGATTCCTCCAAGGCGTACTAGAAACTTGCCATCTGACAGCACTCTCATTCTCTTTCACAAGACTAAATACATTTGATTTAACTTTCATTTGCCCTGCTGATTTCCCTCCAGACAGAAGTTACTCATATGATGCCTTGGGTTTTAAGATGCACTTAAAAACAAACTCTCACCCCCAACATTCCTTGACATGTACAGCAGCAGAACATTTGGCTCAAACTTGATCCTACTGTATGTTTATTATTTACAAAGGTCAAACTGTGCAAAGATAGCAAGCTTTGTATGAACTCCCAACACATTCAGGTAAATGTTAAAACTGTTAAGAAACATCTGATGTACGGTATGTCTTTTTAAAATATGTCTTTAAAAATATATCAGGGTCAAGACATGGTTAGCCTGTCCCTTATGACAGAAAACACCCTGGTACGGATAAAATAGATTTGTATCAGCTTATTAGCAGTTTCAGAAACGGCACTGCTAAATCCCAGTCTCTTACACATAGGTATATAACAAATTACATTGTGAGAAAGAGGATTATTAAAATAATGTTATACATTTAGCTATATATGAAGTAGGTAGCTGCAAAACAATCCTCAGATGAATCAATTAAGCAAAGCGGTGGTACTGGAGGGAGCTCTCTTTAATCTTAGATCAAATCACGTAAACATCAATCACAGGCCAAATGCTATAGACTGTAGTGTAAAATATGTACAATGTAGTAGTGTTGGCCAGTCTACGTTTTAATAAACAATCTATCAAGTTTTCTGACTGAACTGAAGTTCTCTTGCACATGTGTATTTTCCAGCCTCACAAGATTACAACTCAAGAGATTTTGGATACCAGTGAAGTTAGAGGTGTCGACTTTTTACACCATGCCAATACTGTTTTATTTTAAAAGGTATTAGTGACACAGGGGGAAATCGCCTACATGCAGATAATCTTGTCCATGTCACTGTAAAGGTTAAAACGTGTTCTTAATCACCATTTATTACTGTTTCTACACTTATGGAAATTCAGCCTGCTTAAAGTCACCAGCATAATTTACCTCAGACTCCGAGCAAGCCGCAAGCCTGAGCAATATGGAATTTCTGTATTGAAGATGCTATAAAAATGACTACCAGGAGTGGGTGTGCATCAGTAAATAGGTGAAGTATGCTGGAGATGACTTTGTTAAACATGCAAAATAGCCACAAGTACAGAAACAGTAATAAATGATGATTAAGAACACATACCATGGGAAAAAAAACAGATGGGACAACAAACAAAAAAATAATCCTATTATGCAAATTCAAATGGTAAACAGGATTCCTTGAAACTTATACATCTGCTAGATTCCTGTTTCCATTCCATTTTGTGATTCTAATAAAGGGGTCAATAAATCATCTTTGGTGGAATGAACATAAGAGCAGTGTTATTCAGATCAGTCACTGTTTCAATATTTAAAATTGGCTTGGTTGTGTTACTTTACTGGTACCAAACAACATAACTTATTAACAGATTATTTAAAGATATAGTAACACTTAAAAAAAAAAAACATACAGCCTACATACTGAGTAGCATGTGGCACATAAAGGCAGTGCACTAACACAAGTAAACTACCATGAATTCAGTTCTCTTATTTTGTCTGGCAAGGATTGGGCATGCTATCCCTATAACTCTCCAACTACATATTGACTACTAGAAAGAAAGATCACATGTTTTTACTTTTGGGGGGTTGGGAGGATGGGGATAATTTAAGAAACACATTTGCCATCCATTTAATAACCATCTGTTCAAAAAAAAAAAAAAAAAAAAAAAAAAAAAAAAACAGAAGTCATGTTCTTGAAAGAACCGTCAGACTGATTCTCACCACTAGCGACATTACAATAAAAACTGTGTAATGCAGAAAATGTCCTGTCCCACGCTGTGATCATGAATAATGCCAGACAGCTGAATAAGCAAGGCCTTCGCTGAACAGGAAGCTAGGCATACTTAGAGTATAATAACCATAATGCCACCACTGCCCAACAAACCAGAGCATCTTCTCTCTGCTACAGCAGTTTAACCCAATGTACACGAATCTGCAGAGATACAGCCATACAAAGTACGAACGAATGCAGGACGGGTTGCTATTTCAAATGCTGCTGTCTTCAATTGGGCAACACATTCATATTGAGGTATACAATACAATGGCAATCCTAACTGCTTTCAAAACAAAAGGAACTAGCATGTACTAAGATGGGCCAGTTGCAATGCAAACAAACCGCAACGTGCATTTTCGTCGGTAAAAATCGCAAAGTGTATGTATTAAGACAAAATATGTTAATGAAGAGAGCTGAAATACACTTTTATTTGTTCCGCCATCTTAGCGCGATCTCTAGCATTGCGAGAGTCGTGCAACATTTTTTTTTTAATAATGAAAGGGAGTTCATTCCAATCAAATTCTATTGTGGGGCTCCCACCCTCACCACCAAATAAAAAATGTGGTGCTGCATTGACAAATTATGATACTTACAGGAGTAGCCTACAGCCAAATGTACACTGTCAGTTTTTATTTGTTAGTCAGTGGTGCAGTGCTAAATTGTGCACAATTACAAACCACCTGCACATTAACAGACTAGGTGTGCTTCCTATTCCTACACAGATGCTCAGAATGAGCTGGAGGGGTTAGCGGCACGTGTGCAGTCTACTGCTCCCAACACATTCAGGAAACGAGAAATGTCATAGAAATGTGTTTTCAAGGCTTGTAAGTACACCATGTTTTTATGGAAAAATAGGTATTTGGGTGTTCGCCTAAAAAATGTATTGAGCACAACTGGCTACGCACATGAAAAAGCGCGCTGGGAAATGCCAGCAACAACTGCGACTGTTTAAAACATGCTTTCAAAAGTTCTGAACAAATCGATGCAATCTTAAATGTCGCAATTGCTGGCAGCTTTAGTACATCTCATTATGATATTTGAAAACCCTCATCTCCACCCCATTTTTGCAAATTTATGCAGGAATGCCCATAATTACATATTAATCTAAGGATGAACCGCAAAGAAAAACTGCTGGCGCAAAGCAGTACCTAAAAAGTCGCTAACAGCATTGCGCATGTTTAATACATTTCACCCTAGACTTCCGACTCGTTTGCAACTGATTCGCAACTACTGCGACAGCTGCAACACTTTAGTACATCAACACCTGTGTACGGCATATACACATGTACTGTACATATATCGTACAGTACTCTGAGCTTATATTAGTATCATAACAATATCTGGTGACAGATCTATAGCCTTTTGCACTATTTTGCAAAGCTATCATAAAAAAATGAATGATCATATTTACTGGCAGATTTCAATTCAAAGAAATCAATAAGGCAATATTCAAGCAACAAGGAAATTCCACTGTGATTTCCATAAATCAGTAGAATAATTAAAAGTGGTCCCTTTAACACTGCATTACCTGTAGAATAACATTATAAATCTACACTATACAGATAAAGTATACTTTGCAAATTGATGACACTGTATTGCTGGGGCCAGTTGTACTAAACAGATCCGATCCTAGATCCAGGCTCTGCTCTTACACCTATGATGTATTGGGTTGCACTAAAAGGATCAGCACTGATCCTGAGCTCAGTTTCGGCTCAAAATCTGATCCTACTTTGATCTCGCTTCAGACCAAGATCAGAATCGGATCAGAGCTTGATAAACTTTAAAACCTGCTTGCAGAGATATCCAAAAATATTTCCTTCAGATTGAAACAGAGATCATTTTAACGTATCAACATATCTGATCCTGTTTTTTTTTATCTCATTAGTACAAATGGCCCCTGGTGCTTGGTTCTACCAGACAGACAGAATCAGTAGGTAGTAAAAGGGTTAAAACTGTAACAAAAATGGGCCAGCTATTTTTCTGACATAAATCTGCTACTGAAGCCAGACCCTTTACAACAATAGCAGAGGCAGCAGCAACACTGAGCTTAACCCCACCCCTACATAACTGAAATAAGAGTGGAGTTTAATCAGCTCCTGCCTCCTAGTGGCAGATTGAACAAAATCTCCAGGCCCTAAACATAAACCAACAAGAGAAACAAAATGTAGCTCTGTAGCACTTTAATAATCCTGGACAAGAGAGGACCTGGCGTCAGATATATTTGTTTGTTTAGTTTTTTGTTGTTGTTTTTTTAAGTTGGTATTATCAGGCAAAACTTGATCATATCTTACATAGAAATATACAACTAAGAACCCTGAGGTACAGAATACATATTCAAGGGGTTATTGGTGTAAAACATACTCAAATCAATGCTTGTATCATTGTCATTCACTAGCATGGTTAGAAAAATGCATTCAAAGGGTTAACTGTTCAGTATTATATAAATTACACTTCACTGATATATGCTTTAGCAGCAGAGAAAGTGCTGCAACGTTCCCTAAATCAAAGAGCTGCTTCAAACAGTGCAGCTGTTATCCATGGAAATAGTTCGGCTACAGCTGAGACCCGTTTTTCTGAAAGTTACAGTTGCCAGACATGTCCATTCACGGGAGGACTCTAGTCGTGTTCGGCTGCCAAAGCTATGTTCCATTTGTAATCTGGAAAAGGACCACGGTCAGAGAGGCCGAGATTGTTTTTATTAGTTGAACACTGAGGTGCGCTGCCATTGTTGTCAAGGGTGTCTTCAGACATCACACCTGTTCACTCCACACTGATTGGCACCATAAAGCACACAAAAACATAACAACATCTGGCCATTTAGCCCATCAGTGCTCAACCTGTCCTTAGTAACTGGTTGCTAACTGTGTTGCACTTAAAATATTGGTTAAGGTTAACTTTGTCAAGCCCTTTTAAGATTTTAAAGAGTTCAATCAAGTGCCCCCTAATTCATTTTTGTTCTGGCTGAATAAATTAACTTCCCTCAACCTCATACCTCATGCCATTAAGCCCTAGAATTAGTCTAGTTGCAGTGTGTTAGACACTGTCCTAGGCCACAAGGTAATTTTGGTAATGTGGTGAACAGAACACAGTATTTTAAGTGTGGTCTCACCAGCGCATTACACAACATCACCCTAACCTCTTTTCATTTGTACTGGACACTTACATAAATAATCATTTTGTCTGCCTTTTTAATAGCTTCCCCACACTGATGGAGACCCACCAAGGTCATTCTCTTGATGGGCCTCATCTAGTTATTTGCCACACCAATATTTATCTCTGGAGGCCCTGGGCAATAACTTTTCATGCTCAAAAGGTGTTACTATTCAGGCTGGATGGCATGGCAAAGGTATTACCTGAAAAAAGAACTAATCAAATTTCATATTAATAATATAGTCATCTGCCACAGCTGGATAGTTCATTACTCTTCCACACAGATGGGGTAGACTTCCAATTTAAAGCAAACTGCTGCAGAGGACACAGGGCCAACAAGAAAGGGCTGGATGGTAATAGGGAATAATAACACCATGTAACAATTTTTATTTTTATTTTTTTGTTCCTGGGTAGTAAGTGTTATTTCCTAATTGCTTATGCCTCGAAAGTATAGAAAATGGCTATTATTCCCCACAAACTTTGCTTTTGTGACCAGGACAGTGATATTTCAAAATATCACTATTTCCAATGGGAAAACGGGCAGATGTGTGTCTTTTCGTTCACATAAAGTCAGAAAAAAACAACATATGAATCCAAATTAACATGTATTTATACTATAGTAATACAAAAATGACTACAAAAGATTTAGAAGTGAGTAGTTTTTCGAGATTTACAATTATAGTATATGTATATAATATATGTGTGTGTATTAGGTAAAGAATAGGAATGTGTAAGAGGTAAAGAAAGAGAGAAAATACAATGGGTTGAGATTTAGTTGTACAGTTAACTAAGAAGGAACACACAGTCAGAAGTGAGTTATAATTCTCTTTACATCACTCAGTATTCAGCCTTTTAGATTACTTATTTATTTTGAGCCGACTTCGGTTCTTTACGAAACATCACTGAAAACTGTTGGTAACAGCGTGACTAGCTGAAACAGCTGGATGGACTGTGGCTGAGGTGGTGATATCCAAGACGCAAGCAAGCAAGCAAGCAAGCAAGCTGGGTGTCAATCATTTCTAACACCTGCTGCCCTGCCAGACTTCAGAAAGTGTGAAAGAGGTACAGTAATCTTTTACTGCATGAGTCTTTGTGATTCTTTGTGTAACCAAGTTGAGCATGAAGCCTCAGAGGTCACGACTGGAAAGCATATGAAAACTGTGCAGTATTTGTTGTCACAACTATTTAGGTGATATGCGTTTTAAAGCAAATCTATTTAAAAACTTTATAAATGAACTATATTTGTATATTGAGCAAGAATATTACTTTGTTAAAGCAAGATTGCTGGTTTACACTGTTGTCTAGGACATTATTATTACATAAAATATAACCATAATATGTCTAACATTCTAATAATTACATTTTTTTTGTTGTTGTTTTTTTTCCCCCACACAAATAACAAAAAAAAATAAATATATATATATATATATATATATATATATATATATATATATATATATATATATTCGAAATAACGAAACTAATGGACCTATAAAGACGTACAAAAGTTTGACTTAAAACTTCGGGGGAAGTTATGTTTCTCGGGGCAAGATGCCCGTTCTACACAAAACAAATATGTTAGCGATGTATTAAAAACAAACAAAAAACTTCTAGCCATGTGCACACAGTACTGTATCAAACAAGACCAACTGACCAAGTGAGCTCATTGCTTAGTGGGCCGAGATCCACATCTCAAGATTCCAGTTACATTTGGCTAGATAAAGAATACACATGAAAGCACCTGTACCTTCGGTGTTGCAGCTGCTTTAACAGTGTATCATTTTGCACATCCGTCAGCTTTTACCTGTTCACCAGAAATCACTAAAAAGTCTAACTGGTCCCTAAAACACACCTGGGTGGATATTTAGTTTACTATTCATAAACACAGGCTTCTTAATTGTTTCTTACTGACTCATGAGCTTTGCGAATAGCTTTGTGAATATGATCCACTTGGCCAAGCATTTGTTCCGTTTTCTGAACGGAGAAAAACAGGTTTCTTAAATATTCTCGCCTAGTTTGCTTCTTCGGTTTTGTAACATTAACAAATGGAGTATGTTTTATTATTTTTAATTAAAATGTTCTAATCATCACTCAGGGGGCTACACATGCCTGGTTTCATCAAATATCTGTTAGGTGAACCCAAAGCAAATAAGCATGCACAAATCTAATTAGATATACGCTTCTAATAAAAGTCTGCTTTGGGGGAGTACAATTAAACTTGTTTTGTAAAATAAAAAAAAAAAAAACACAACACAAAAAAACCCCAAAACATAATTGTTTTCAACTACATCAAAACACAATGCCAATAAAACAATGCTTCTATAAAGTCCTTATCATACCAAAGTTATTATTATTATTATTATTATTATTATTATTATTATTATTATTATTATTATTATTATTCAATTAGAACCCAATAGCCTATTGAAAATTAAGACTTTTGTCATGAAATCCTTACAATACCATTGCCACTACTTCCTCTATCATTGCTCTGTTGAACTAATCGTTTTCTTTAATTAACTGTATGCATTTTGCCAATTTGAAAAGTCCCTGGAGGTGCAACATTATGGAGCAGACTTGCAGCCTTCTCCTCTATGTTGGTCCACACATAATAAAGCCTCCTTTCCCGTAAGACTTCTACTTGGTTTACCATCGAGCACACTCCCCACATGGTGTTCTACACTGCTTTATTGAAACTGTGTGACAGATGAGTAAAACACTTTAAAAACAACAAATAACAAATTGAACTGATATCTCAATATTGATCATTACTGTTTAATGTCCCTGCCAAACTGCTGTTACCTGATGTGTCTGTGAACTGGACCATCTGCTGTATGATGGAGGACCTGAGGTCTTAGACACATCTGTACTCTGTAATTAAAGAAAAATCCACCTTTTACCAAGCCATTCAACTTAAATGTACATGTCACAGAATTAACAAATTACAATTTCAGGTTTCTGCTGACTCTAGACCCATTAACATAGTCATCCTATTGTCTTCACTCACACATGCAATCTTTTTTATATTGATGCAGTTGGATTTTTGTTCTCATGAACAGGCAGGGTGCAGATAGACACTATGTAAGCTTCTTGGGAGATTTATGCCAAACCCCACCACCTACAAATCTCACTTGATCAGAAGCTGTCAACTGTGGCAAACTGTGAGAAAATGGATTGTGATGTGACTACTTACTGCCCACCAGCTGCTAAATTAAGATGTGACCCAGGCCTCTAGTGGTGAAAAGCTATAGTAGTGCCGTAGTCCACTACATCACCAAGCATCCAAGCAATTTACCAAAACCTTTTTATCCCATGACATTTCCCTGCCCACCATAACCCTACTTAAAATTGAAATTTAATTATCAGCCATTGTTTGTCAACACTGGTAACAAAATGAAGCCTTTAAAAAAAATGATTATTCAATAAGCAAAAGGACAACATAATTAAATGTTCAAATACATATTTAAGGGGATGACGCTAGCATCTTGCCTTTCAGTCTGAATGGAACAGCCCTCCTATGAGAAGACACCTCTGGCAGGTGCCAAACAAATGCTGGGTCCTGTTAGTTGTGGACAAGTTCCCTGAGTCTACAGGATCCTAAGAAGAAAATATAACTGAAAAATTGAGCGAATAACTGGTTTTTAGTAGCGTGAAACTAAACTAAACATACGTTCGTCTAGATAGCAATTAATAACTCAGACACATAGGTTTTCCAAACATCTCGATCAGAGCTACTTACTACTCTTCTGGTTTTCATTCTAACTGAGTTCTCAATTACTTAACTAAACCTTTAATTAAAAATAATAATTTGCTTAGAATTGAGAGCTCAGTAGGAATGAAAACCAGAAGACACCAGGGTTCTGAGGACCGGGTTTGAGATGATAACACTGTACGACATTTATATAAAAAAATAAATAATTAAACACAAATACAAAAGTACAGGGGCGGAGGGGGAAACCCTGTTCTAAACATAAATAGTGTACAGGGCTGCTCGCCCTGTTACACGGTCCTTAACTCAACAGGACACTTACTGGCATATAGTATTTCAGTGAGGTACTATACATTTAAATGGGAGGTTTTGGCACAAACTGTGCCAATAAAACAATATGCACTAAAATAGGTAATGTTATGCGCGATAATGCTGCCTGGGCTATTCCCCACATTTTAAAATGTTTTACAGTCCTTAGCTCAAAAGGACACTTATTGGCACACAGTATTCCAATTGGTTAATATACATTATAAAATGACTTTTTGGGGAACACTGCTAATAAAAAAAGTAGGTAAAATAGGTAGTAGACTAAAATAGGTAAAAAAATATTTTAGTAGACTAAAATAGGTAAATCTATGTTATAATTCCACACATTTTAAAACAATTTTTGGGAGTCCTTAACTCAACAGTAAAAGAAAATATGCACTTCAGTGGGTCAAATGGTATGTGTTATAATGTTGCCTTGGGTGTTCCCAAACAATTTAAAATCATGTTGGGGTCTGTGAACAGGCCAGCATCACTGGCAAAGCTGTTTCTACCAGGAAGTGAGCTTCAGTAAAAAAGTGCAAATTTAAGCACTTGTGTGCACTTTTAATAATAAAAATATTAAACAAAACATGAGAACAAAATAAACAGGCACAGTGGCCAAAACCAACAGTTAAACAAAACAAGACATATGCTTTATACACCTTGTGGTTTCAGACCAAGCTGTCGCTTTAAATAAAACACGCACTGAACTCCCCTAAACCCCACACACTAACACACAATTTACATTCACCTTTAACTCACCTTCGCCAACATTAACTCTCTACCCAACGCCATTAACACCCTTCATATACCATGACTGGAGCCTAATTAAATCATCACTTACTCAATGTATGGCTCCAGCCTCATTCCCACGTGTATTATAAGGGAGGATTTCAACCACCTCCCTGCCTGCCAACCCAATACCCCCACCACTCCCTGGGTGCTTTGCAAGCTAGGGAGTGGTGGTATTAGTTTATATAGATGTTGAACTGTACATTGCCATTGAAAGTGCAGTTTTTCTGTATTCGATTTGTTATACTTCTTGGTTTGTTCATTACATTGTAAAGTAAAATACTACTGCCCATTTTCATCATGACACAGCACAAATCATGCAAACCCTTACTCACTAGACCTGCTACAGCATGAGGTGACAGTGCTGTTTTTCTATTTTATTTATTTATTTTTAATCGTCCTTTGTTATCCAGGGTAGTAACAGGAGGTATCCATACCAGATTTGTGCTACCCTTCACAATGGCAAGACTGACTTTGCATTATGGAATATCAGTTATATATCAAACTGACTATGCTGTTTACGGCTGGACAACGTGTAGAATTACCGGGCCTGTGTTAATAGCTTGTGAAACGGTGTTGTTATTAACAGCCTGTAGGTAAAGTGTATCTGCAAGGACAGCTTTCAGTTCTAGTATGTCAGATGCATGTTCACCATTTAGGTCTTGCAAAACAAATACAATGTGTATTCCATACTGATCCTGAGCATCAGTCGACTCATCAGTGACCACTGACAAGCAACCAGACTGTTTTACCAATTCCATAATCTCCTGCTTGTGATACTCAGCAACTTTAGGTAAGTATTCATGTCAGCTGGGCTGATGAAGGCATCACTCCACCATTTGCTACACTCTGAAGAATTTACGAAACTTTTGTGTGTCCAATTTTTCAAGAGGGATATTTGAACAAATGCCTCTGTCAGGTCAAAATGCCGTTTTTTGTTTTTTTGCAAGTAAAGCAGTCACGGTGCTGCTCTGGATTTCTGCCTTTCTCTTTCAGTGAATACTTGAATCTAAATGTCTGTCAACGGTTGATCCTCGGAAGTGAGCTATAATAACACTGCAGGACGTGATTTGAATTCTTTTTTCACTACTTTAATCATTGGTGTCCGATTTAAACTCATTCAATATCTCATGTACACTTCGGTCTCCCAAAAGGTCAACATCTACATAAATGTTTATTGCGATAAATTCCAATATTACAAGCCCTTTTCTGTTTAAAGAAAAGGGCTTGTAATCAGGAGGTCCCCGGTTCAAATCCCACCTCACTTGCTGACTCACTGTGTGACTTTGAGCAAGTAACTTAACCTCCTTGTGTTGTTTTTCGGGTGAGATGTTGTTGTAAGTGACACTGCAGCTAATGCACAGTTCACACACCCTAATCTCTTCAAGTCAAATTAGATAAAAGCGTCTGCTGAATAAACAAATAATTATAATAAAAGGGTTTTGTCAGCTATGGACCTGTCACAAAGACGGCTGTAGTGACGTCAGACTAGAAACCAGGAAATAAACAACAGAGATGGAGTTTGGTGAAGCTGAGCGAATGGTCTCGCTCAGCATTTAATAGTGCACAGACAGACAGAAAATAAAAGTTTGCAAGACAAACAAAACACAGGACACGACACTGGTAACCAAAACAAAGAGATGAAACAAAACGGACTAAACAAACACGGTGAGCTGATATTTTAACTACTATTTATTATTATGATTATTAACTCCTTCTCCAATCCCGTTCTCCACTCACCAAACACACAACCCTGAGTGAGTGAAAACATGCTGCTTTTATGCAACTGTACAGAGACTCGATTGCTAATCAATCATTCAATTGGAGTCGCGGTACAACTGCACGTGAATTAATAAAGTGCAATTCCCTGTGCTCACAAATTACTTTTTTCTTGCACGTGAAGTGCTGTGCAATCCTCATGCCTAAATACAAATATACATTTTAAACACTCGTGTTACAAGGACTCGTTTATATCTCATGTACCAATGACTATACGCCAACATTAACACACAACATACAACACAAAAGACACACAGGGGCGGGCACTTTGCCACAGGACCCAACTACAAAAATCAAGGGTAAAAGAGCCAGAAAGCAGATACATATCTCTGACAATGCAGCACTGAAGATAACGGAGCTCAGCTATGAGGATTCACAGGGCCACACACTGTCCTGGCTAACAGAAACTAAGCTTAATTCGCTGAGAGATTTAATTGTGGGATGTCCTCTGTTAATAAGTAGAACAAGTGAGTAGATATTCTGCAGGCTGCCTAGCGCCAAAACCTTAGCATTAAAAGAATCAGATACAGAGATTTCCTTACTTAAATCTCGCCTGGCTGAGATGGAGGATAGAAACCCTAATCAAATTTGTGGATAGTTGGCTTGATGGAGGGTACCAAGGGGGGTGACCCTATTGACTTCCTACAAAATTTCATACCACTGTGGCTGCCCTCTGTGACCAGGCCTACTGAAATTGAGAGGGCTCACCACATTTATGATGGATCTAGCGCTCAGAGAGACAGACCTCGCACCTTTATTTTTAAACTACTTTGTGATACTGATCGGCAGCTCATCCTCCAGCTGCCAGAAATTTAGACACACCACCTCAGCAGGACGGCAGCTCTCTTCTTTTTTTTCCCGGATTACTTTTACTGCCCATCAAAGAAAGAGTTTCACCCCGTGCAGAAATCTCTCAAGTAGCTTGGAGTTCAGAACTTTCTGCTGTACCCGGCAAAACTGAAGATCATTCACGATGACCAATCCAGTCTGTTCAATTCAGCACAAGTGGAAAGATTGGTCTCAGGGCTATAGAAGTCTAATATTCAATATATGGAATAAATATGTTGCATCAGTTTCAACACTGGAGTTGGATATTACATTTTTTCTTTCTTTTTTCTCTTTTTTGGCTTTTGAATAATAAACTGCTGCATTTGACTAGCTTGACTTTACAGCATAGGACATGCTTCACTGGAAATGAACTTCAGTTATTGTTAACGATGTGAGTTACATTTATATGGGGGGAACATAATTGATTTTTTTTCTCATTACATTTATTTATATTAGGATGGTGTTATTTATGCAGTCTTATTTATACCAAATTTTGCCATTCTAGTATGTGTATGTGTGTGTTTTATATACATAATATATTATATATAATATATATCATATATCTATATATTATAATATAATATATATATATATATATATATATTTAAAACCTTTTTGAATTAAGACCCTGGAAGAATACCAACATTAATAAACGATATATACCCAAATGGGAGGTGCTTCATTATAATTGGGTTTTTGGGTGTGCGTTTTGCATCTTGGTTTGAAACCACGGAAGCTAATATTTTTTTGTTTTTGTTCTGGCAATGAGGGTCACAGCAGCGTTATGAGCTGCGGCTTCTCTCAGCTAGTCGGTTTGGTAAAAATAGTTCTGTGTTTGTTTTTGGATTGCAGATTGCATTTAGGAATATGCAATCAATTGGGAGTGTACTGTTATACTTTCGCTTTACTTGATCTGTCCGATGCTAATTTCAGAATATGTTTACTTTTCTCACTGCTGTCTGTTAACTTTGTCATCCTTGTTATATGTGCTCAGTATATAGGGAGCGGGTTGTCCTTTACTGACAATTATAAACCTCCTTAACAGCTAATTATAATATGTCCTGGAACGTATGTGGTCTTAACTCGGCCATTAAAAGAGCCAAACGCTTAGACCTCTACATTGTAAAAACATTAAAACTGCTTTAATTCAGGAGGCCCATCTCATATCTGCTGATTTCAAAATAAACCCTATAAAGTCATTGCTCACTCCTGTGTTTAGAATAAACAGGGTATTGATTGTGGTTGACAGAAAGATAAATGTTACCATTAATGGTTGTAGTAACAATACTGACGGATGTCTCTGTCAAGTAATGGTAACTCCTGACAGTGTTAAATTATGCTTAGCATCATCTTATGCACCCAATGTTTTTGATCCTCTGTTTTTTTAGAACATCAGGCTCAAACTATCAGGATTCCCTGACTGTGCACTTACTGTGGTGGGAGATTTAACTTGCCTGCCTCCAGATGCTTTCAAAACTTTGCACAAGATCTAAATATATATGATGCATAGCACTTGAGAAACAATGGTGTTGAGGATGTCAAATTCTTTTCACATAGACATAAATCACACTACTGCATCGACTACATTTTTATTTCACCAATTATTATGCATAACATTATTTCCATAGATGTACTGCCAATTCTTATTTCTGATCACTCTCCGGTTCTGTATTCAACTAACTTGGCTCCAGGAATCACATGTGCAAAACAATGGTGTTTTAACTCATTCCTACTCCAGAATGAAGACTTAAAATATCTTGCTGGGGGTTTCAGAGACTTCCTTGAAATTGACTCTAATACTACAACCAACCCCCATTCATTATGGGAGTTTACTAAATGCCTTATTAGGGGTTGTTGTACTGCTTTTTCTTCTAACCTGGGCTGGTCATGAATGGCAAATATGTGGGTCCTAGCATATTACAGTATACAGGACAGGGGCACTGGAAAGTGCCGGATTGAGCAGGGAAAGGGGATGTGAAGTCAGATAGGAGATAGGTGTTGTTTGATAGGAGATATGGTTGTATATATATATATATATATATATATATATATATATATATATATATATATATGTGTTTTGTAAAATGATTCATTAGGTTTTGGTGATTGTTGAATAAGAATGAAGAGATTTAGTCATGATGCCATTACACAGCAAATGGGAGTGAGCAGGGCTGTTAATAGATTACCGACTGGTTTCACAGCCCCTGGTTAGCTCTAGTCAGCCTACCTAATGTTAACTTAGGCAAAGTAGTCCAAGATTAGTGCTAACCAGGGTCTGTTAAACCAGGCATATACATTCAAAAGTTTTTCAAGTATTAAGTGTTTAGAATTGTTCCTGAACATTTAACCATTGCCAAATAAACGGTTTAATGCGTGCCAAATATATATATATATAATTATATATATATTATATATCTATCTATATATATATATATATATATATATATATATATATATATATATATACAGCAGGATGTGTGCAGTGTAAGACTTTCTTTTCATATGTTGTCCACATGTGGTTTCATCCACAATAATGTTATAGTTTATCATGAAAATGTGCTCTAATGGAGGAATTCTCAGGATGGCTTTTTTGAAGGTTGCCCATATGTTTAAACAGCTACATACGATTGGGCAATTAAATAGCATCATCTTATTCATTAGGATGTTTAATGTCTTAGGACCCAATGCCACAACACATCCTGTAAACTCTACTCAATGGAAATGTGTTCTGAAAAGTGGTCTGTTTTATGAACTATGTTTGTACTCTTTGTTCTAATGTTTCTGATTTGCATGTAGTCTTTTGAGAAATACGTGACATGGAAAGCAGCTAAGAAGATTTATGCAACTTTTTGAAACAAACAAATTGCTCTGCTTCTGAGTTAAGTGTTTGCACATTTTTTCTGTAACTGTTTCAAGTGGAAAAATAATTCAATGCTGCTTTTAAACGGACTGCTGTGATATAAAAGATAATTACCGTTGCTTGATATTTGTGCAGAGATTATAGCTGTTCTGTTGCTTAATTTTATTTTTCCATTATTTGTGAGCCAGTTAATTTATTTCATTTATGTATTAATTTACTATATTAACTTATTGTATTTGTTTTTGTTTGTTTACATCTCGGATCAAGGTGGGCATTCCTTTACTATGAAATAAGTTTAAGAATAAACAACACAATACAACTGTCTAACTAGTATCTTTCAAATGTTCAGGTCCTTCAGATCTGGCACTGCAACTCTCTCTTTATATAGTTTCCAATTGTATCTACTGTAAACTATAATGTTTTTGGACAGTAAAGCACATTTTTGTTTAAAATGTTCAGATCTTAATACCACAGGAGTTAACCTTTTTTTAGTATTACATTCTCATACAGAAAGTAAATAAATTACTACTTACTAAGCTACTTACTGTTTGACTTTAAATAAACTGGGAGGTTCTGGGTAAAATACTTAAGCAGCCAAAGTTTGGACACAGGCCAATTCATTGTATAAAGTTCCCTATAACCATTGCTATTGTAGGACAAAGCTATGCTACAGCTGACGTACAGTAGTGTGCTTGTAAATCATCCCTTTGTTATAAAAGTCTGCAAGTTAAGATCCCAGCTCTGAGTTTATCTGGGTCTGAAATGACGCACAGCAGACCAAAGACTTTCACTGTGAGGGAAAAAATAAAATTGCGTTACCCTCTAACAAATGGCTTATTGTTTAGCACAGGCACCCTGGGACACGGGCTTGATCCCTAGCCCAGACGTTCGCTGTCCAGGGATAGTGTAGGGTTTGCCAAGATGTAGATGTTCAATGCAGGAAAGCAGAAAATACAAGTTAGGCTTGCAAACCTAACTTTTTTTTTTTTTTTAAAGGAAACAAAATAGAATAGAACAGAACAAAACTCAAAATGGAAAACTTCAACAAAAATACAACTATTTACAGCTTAAAAAAAACTCCTGCATGCAGGATTGATTAAGGCAAGACCACACTTCCCTAGCCTCTTCAACCTCCCCCATTTTATACCTGAACTCAGTAACTCCTCCCCTTGGAACCAACCAAAAATAGAGAAACACAATTTTAAATACCTACTAAACTACTCTAATAAACTACAAATAAATTATAGTATATACTTAAATAATAAACTGTAAATTAGAATTCAAAACATAAATAAATACAAAATCTAAAACTTGGACTTGCAAAAAACATAAACCCCCTACCTTAGTCAGGTAGCCCCATCTGTCTTCTAAACAAGACATACAGTAAAAATAATATCAGCCGCGCCCTCTAAGGCTTAGGGTAGCACAGAGGTCACATTAAGACCCTCTGCAAAAATGCTATCTCTCTGCAGCACTGACCCCACACTGAGCTGGTGTCATTGCCATCAGTGTCTTTTCCTCCATATATATTTCAGGTACCAAAACACTGTTTGCGCATTGCTATGAAAACGTTCACCTTTTCGGAGAGATACCTGCTCTCAGCATTCCGTACAATTCTTTTTAAATTACAAATTTTTTTCTTTTGTTTTTACCATCGATTTACATTGGTTCAGATCACAATTTACAGCTGCAATAGGTATGCAACTGTTGTTTAATTCAAATTACCGTTGGTTTAAAACAAAAGTCCTGTTCTAATGTACACATAGACTCAAGTAAGGCTCTAGTTTTTACTTAGTTTATGGGGTGGGACTTGCACCATCACAGGTAGTATAGAAAAAAAAAAAAAAAAGAGCTATCAGTACCATGAACAAGGTAACCATCCAATTGTGCTTATTAATGCAGAATAAGCTTTAAAAGATGCCTGGCCGGGTTCATCTTTGAGATGAACAGCGTAGGCTGCTAATTCTCAGCCAACATCAAAATGAGACACAATGCAGAACTTTCAAAGCCACCCTGCCTGTCAGACCTGCAGACAGTGAAGACGTAATGAATGCAAATAATTCATCAGAAGGAAGAAAACAAATCAATGTTTTGGGATTTAGAATTTTTTTTTAAAAAGTGCATATTTACTTTTGACTTTTTAAACACCATAAATAAACTATCACCATATTCTGCAATATTACTCTTGGTACATGTATATTATATTGATATTACATCTATTTTGAAACCAAACGAGACATCAGTTAACGGTACTGTAATGCCATGTATGCCAGAATGGCTTTAAAAAAAAAAAAAAACTAAATGGATGGAAATCAAAATACTGAATAAGAAAAAGTAACTGTATATTAGGTTATATAATTCAAATATTAAAAAACTATAAAAAACTATTTTTAATTCTAATAAAACCCTTATTATTGGGCATTACCTTGGTTGTTGACCTTGTCTAAATGGTAGCATCTTCAGATATCAGGCTCTTTCCCAGCACGGTCAACTACCAGTGGTAAAGGCCCTCTAATCAGGGTCAGACAACTGTGTGAAAAACATCTGTAGATCTGGAAAACAGGCTCCCATGTTCCTCACCTTTCATATAGGCAGAATTCACAAACATGGTAGACTATAATGGAATCACAGAGCTACTGTTTTAAAAGGGCATCTGTGAGTTAAGACACTCCATCTTTTATTTGACGTGAAGCCAAAGGAAGCTAAATTGGTACTATTCTTACTTGCCTGATTTTTTTTTTTCAGATTGTTATGGTTTAAGTGTTGAGAGGTTCACACCTCATCATTAAGGTGCTTGCAGCAGCTGAAAAAAAAAAAAAAAAAAAACATGGCTTGAAGGCCACTATAATTGTAGCAGGCTAGGCACAACAGGTCAATATGACTTAATTGTGAAAACACATCTGTAGCCAAGCCCAGGTGAAATTGAAAATCCGCTCAAATTATATCACTTGGCTTTTCAACTGAGCTGACAACGAAAAAAAAAAGTTTAATAGGCCTCACACTTTTAGATTGCTGTTGGTTCTTTATCGTCAGTCTAGAAAGGTTTCATAAAAAATCTCATATTACTGAATTCATCAAAACAGTCTTTATAAAATAGTTAAAATACAAATAACTTATGAGTCCAATAACGCTTTAAGGTTACTAGGCAACCACACCTATTTTTTTTAAAAAAAGCATTCCATCACTATTGTTTTAAATACCGTAATATATCGGTAAGCCATCAAGCAAGCATAGTGTACTTTCTCACGCATCCTACAAGTAAGCCTTACCCAGGAAACAACCATCGAGTTACTGCACAGCAATATTTCTGAACAATATTTCCTGCCTGCAGTAACCTGACCCAGAACCAAAATACATCTGCTTGAAAAGAAAACAACCCAATAAATGTCTTTCAGCTGTAGCAATAGCTCAAGCCTTATAGCATTTAATTAAGATCTGTAAATCTGTAAATGCTACAATATACCCATATGATGGCAGGAGAATTGTTCCTTTTAGTCTGTGCCAGGAATTGGACTGAATTACATAAAACGTATATTTTTATCCACTGTTGAGACCACACATCCAGGTTCCTTTTATTACAGTAGGTGTCAAGAGTGGAAGGAAGAAGCAGCTGATTGAATCAATAAATACTTGAAACTAGCTGGGGAAGAGCACTATTCCTGTATAGGAAGGTAACTGGTCTCACACTTGACAGGTGACTGAAACCATAACAGTCCTTTCACTATAGTCTTAAAAGCAAAAAATACTACTCCAATAGTTCACTAATATATATTTACTGGTCTCCACTTGCGCGCAGATAATCTTTCAGTACGACATAAGGGTAACATCTGATAGTCAAAGTCGACGAGAAAAGTGACAGTCGAACTGAGAAACTGGTAGACAGCTAGTTTTAACACTTTACTACCATCAAAACTACAAACTCATAAAAAAAAAAACAGTAATGTTAAATTGTGTAATAGAAGCAAACTAGCAATGTCAACATTTTAATTGTATTCAGCTGTTTGAACTGAAACAGAAAGTAACTGTGAAGCACGCTAGTTTCAGATGGACAGAATAAATGAGTAAGACATACATGACATTTTACAACATTCATAAATAGTTTCTGTAAACTCCAGCATATTCACAAATAGGGCACCAGACATTATCAAATACATGTTTTCTCAATATTTTGTTTAAAGTGGCGACTAGTCGACTAACCAGTTATTTTTACCTTGTCAAATCAGTAGTTGTTGTAACCCTAGTTTGTGTTTTTTTTTTTTTTACTTCATTCAGGGCATGCAAACACAGTACTTAAAATACCATGCTTTTGATAAACCGCTGCATCCTTGTACCTTTGATGTAGGTCACGTAGTCTTATCTTACTACAGCTAGATTATTGGAGTGTCCCTTATAAAAGTTTACCATGGTACATTTACACAGTGATTTACTGTAGTGTACCATATTTTGTCATATTTATTATATATATTATATAAAGAGAGAGAAAAGGGGGGGAGTTATAATGATGTTTTTGTTAATAAGAGGAGAGAATTAAAAAAACCCTAGGATCTATATCTTTCCTTTAAAAACATCAATACCAAGGGTGTTAGCATTTTACTCTATCAATCTACAAAAACAGGCAGCTTGTATGGGCTACTTCGGTATCATACCTTAACAATACTGCTGCATCAAGCTGACCATGTCTTTCACCATTACAAACGTAGAAACTCAAGCAGAACAATAATAATCATTTAAATAGCTCCCTTCACAATCAAGGCAGTCTCAGAGCAATCGGACAGGACAACCTTGACATTTAAGACCACCACAGTTTCGGAATGCCTCATATATATAAAATACTGTGGTAAGATATTTCATTGTCTATGGTCAATGCTCAGCTAAAAGGCCGATCACCCCATATTATAGTTCTTGGTTGATATAGCTAACACATGTCTGCAGTAGAGGTACCATTCTATTGAAGGAGTTTGAAAAGCGAGACCCGCAAACACGCCGATGGAATAGTTGAACCTGGAAGACAAACATGTGCACTACTTGGTCAGCAACCAATAAGTAAAGATAAGAACTGATCCTTGCTATATTACACAGGTGGGAATGAAATGTCAATTTTTTAAATGTGATTTAAATGTTAACCCTGGCTCCATCGTCACACCAACATGTCTTGCTTTTTTTCCCCCCCAAGTGGCAATGAAAGTCCAGTCAGGGTATAATGGTTACAAAAAAAAAAAGTATTTTACAATGGAAACCCAGAAGCATTACCTTTGTCTCCCCAGAGTTCAACTGCAAACAATCAAATTCTCGATGTCAGTCTGATAGCACTGTTTGAGGAGAGGCAACATCTGGTTTAACAGCAAATCACTGTAAACAAATTTACTCCATGGCTGCATTTGCAGTATTTACACACCAAAATCTACATAAAATGCAAGACTGAACAGCCTTGGTTATTATTTTAAATAGGTATGAAATAGTGAACCACTGAATAGCAAGGTTAATCTTTTTTAGATTAATAAAAACAGGTTTGTAACAGGGGTGTTCTGTCACTGTGTGGATATCGGCTAATAGATGAGAGACACAGAGTCTGAGGTTGAAAACTCAGCGCAAGGGTCCAGGTTTTATTGCAGAATATACAAGCAGTTGCAGTAGTTGGTTGCCGCCACTAGGGTACTGACAGTGGCAGTCCTAGTGCGGAAGAACCTATACAAAAATGGAAATTCAAATTAATACAAAAAGAAAAAACACAGGTAAAAGTTAAAAAAAAGTGTGGTTAAAAGAATGCCAAAAAATGGTTCAGCTCTGCCCCACTAAAAGGGAGGTCCTGCTGCAGGAGCCTTCCCCCCGTCACACACTAACCCCTATGCTAGAAGATAGTGTATACAACCCCGGTTCCACAGGTTGATTGTGTACTTGGTTCAATCTCTACCCCTGGTTAAGACACCCAGTCGGGATCGGTCTGTCTCAGGCTTGCAAAAGGACTGGCTTTTCAGCCCCTTTTTAAAAGCATGTGACCAGGATTAATATATAAACAGTTAGTCAATCAACACCTGGCCACATGCTGGACATGAAGTTCAATTAGGCAGGGAGGGAATTCTAACCTACCAGCCCTGCCATATCTAACTCAAACTATTTATAAAATTAAACACATTTACAGGTGCAGGGCCCCTGCCATAAGGCAACACCAGAAAGCAGCTGCATTTTTTATTTTATGTAAGAACAAGAATGTCATTAACAGACATGCTAGTAGTTACAATAAGTGTTAGGTTGCACAACCTGATACACATTAGAGACCAATGTATGCTTCTGTTTGTTAGACTGAACTAGCCTACAGGGCTCTATACCCATGACAGTGATGACTAGCGTGACAATCTTAAATAAATCTATACAGTGGATTATAAGAGAAAAGAGTGTTCGATGCAGTGGCATTAAACCTACTGGCAAATACAGAAAAGAAAATCCATTGACAAGGGTTGTCACCCAACTCTAACGGGCTTATGAAGTCTGTAGTCCCACCTGGTGGATGTAATACTGAATTACAACACTCAGTGACATAAGAGCAGAAGAGCACTTACTAACTAGAGGAGGTCATCTGAACCAGATAAGCTCGTCCAAACCATTCCTTACCCTCACCAGAGAGTGTGTGAAGAACTGTTTCTTCCCTCTGTCCTACATCAATCCTTTAAAGCTATAATAAACCCAGCAGTTCAACAAATCAAAGTGACTCCACTGCATAGCACTATGTTTAGGTGGACCCCTTCCAAAGGCTTATTGAATTAAGAAAATACCACTTGGTGCCTTGCTACCTATAAAAGTTTATTGCAATATATACTGTAGCATGGTAAAAGTAGTGAGGTGATGCACAGTAACTGCATATACATGCAGTAGCAAAGAACTATGTTACAGAATGCTAAAAAAGTTGGTTAACTTGGGTAAATGCACACTATAAACTGATAGAACTGATATCATCTGGTACTTGGTTCAAGACACATTTCTATCAAAGGGACCAATTATCACACAGAAAAGTCTGCTTCATCTGATATTTGTAAAGCTGTAAATCTGTCTTAATCTAAAGATTCATTTTAAAAAATTTTAAAAATATTTAACATTTTTTGTTGTATTTTTTTCAAATCTGATACTCATTAAAAAAACACATTTACTGTGCATGAATTTAATAAGTAATTGTTATGAACAAATATGAAGATCATGGCAGGATCCTCATAAAACAATTTGGGTTAAATGTTTAGTAGAATACGATACTGTTTAGGGGAATTATACGTCTAAGCATGTGAAACGTAAAAACAAATTACAAAAGTACCATTGTAAACCTGCACTAGCTCTTATACATGTATAAAATAAACAGCAAGAGCTTCAACAACGAACCTTGAGCCTATTATGAAAAACACTGGCATCCAGCCTCAAAAACATGGAAGGTAACAACAACTGAAGCTTGACAGCTTTTTGTGTTGAATACAGTGGAGCACAGAAAGTACATTCTCAGATGGAACTCTGCCATGGTTCCATTAAGTTTTCCCTAAGCTATTCCACTTAAAACACACTGGAAACTACACTGCTCAGAAACAGGAGTTCCATATTAGACTACTTCAAAAGACTTCCAAGCCTGACTCAAGACGATTAGATGAGCTCTGCTGTTGGTCGTCATGTGATCATCAGTACAAATACTCAGCTTGGTCACCACCACAGGAACAAACGATTGAGCACAACACAAGGAAACAATTTTTACATTTGCCAGTATTTTAGCTTTTCGCTAGAAAACTATTTTTCATTTTACCAAGCTCTCAATGCTTATGAATCATCCCAGTGTGACACTCAAAGCACAACTTTCTATACAATATTCTCAATTTGGCTCAGAAAAACCAATTACCTCTGCCTATTACTCTTTACCAATTACTCTGCCAACTATCTGCTACAGCTTGCTTCACTGCCCTGTTTAGCAGTAAATTTACACAGCAATTTCACAGTTTTCCCATGTTTTACAGTTGCCATGTTTTAAGCATGCTTTACCATACCTCCCTGTGCTTAACATGCTTTATTTTGCTATGCTTTTACTATGGTAACATTTTACAATGTTTTACACTATAGCACTGAAAGTGAACAAGTTCAGGCTTACATATCAGTGCTGTGAAGGCTGTGGTGCTGAAGCTGGTGTTCACTTGGATTAATATCCTGCAATATATCTTTAGCTGCAATGAGTTTTCCTTACAAATGGGTTTAAGGCTAGGATATTAGATTTGTTTGGATGCTGTTTAATGTAAAAAGCTTTCTGCACTCTGATAAAGCATGAAGCTGATCACACAAAAAGGATACGATTCTAACATGCCATTGGGAATAAGTATCTCCGCATTCAGATCCATCCCTGATGCCAGTTCTAATTAAAGTATATCAGTAATTACTTTATTCTTTCCAATGGTTTTTAAACAAAGGATGCATTTTGAAATATTTAGTGGAACCTCTTATCCAAACTAATTGGGACCCGTTAGTTATTAAAATAGATATACGATAAGAGTCATACACAGTCAAGAAACCAACAGAAACAACAGCAAAGAACCACTGCAGTGAACCGTACCCAAGGTTGAGAACACTGCACATTGCACTGTGTATGACAGCTTACCCGAGTATTATTCAGATAACAGAGGAGTCTGTGAAATAGAAGTTGGGATAGTCTAGGTTTTACTGCACGTATGATGTATTTGTAAAAGTGCGAATTTAATCAATATTTTAAAACAAACTGAGGCCCAGGGTCTATAGTGCTCAGAATTCCCCATCTTTAAAGCACACTTTACTAATTAAAAATAAGCAGATTTTACTGTATTGGTCTTCAAAAGTGAGGCAAGCTCTAAACCTAGTCTTGAACTCAGTTTTAATAGTTACTTTCTTGTTACAAGATTGTGTAGTTCTTGGAGATTTTATTATATGCGCCTAATATTTGTCAGTGTGCACCTATATATTTTACCTTCGAAAAAACCTTAGAGCCCTGCACTGAGGGATGCATAATTTGACCCTACCAACGGTCCAATCACAATATTCAAGACCATACTGCAAAAAAAAGAAAAACTGTTAAAGGAAATCAAAGACAATTTAAAAGATGATTTATAAATGTGCAAAGTGAAGGCATCTTTTAAATGCATCAGTGCAGCTATTACTGTATATTGAAAAACTTGAGGAAGCCACTGTCTGCCAAACTCGCAATGCATTGCAATCCAGTCTATCGTTATGTGTATCTTGCACTGCAATCTGGATATCCAAATAGGATTTACTGTACCACAGTACTTATTTAGATAAGCATCTAAATCTTAGCTAACCCCAGCTAGGGATAAAACGTATGACTTCTTGATCTTCAGGTGCCCACTGTAAGTTAAATACTGTGTCACTTAGTAACTGCCTGTCAGCTAATTATAATATTTAAGCAAGGGTAAAGGCATTGCATTAGACGATTTAATTACAGTTACAACAGTGTTCTGTAGTTTGATATTGAAAACGAACAGGTGCCTACGAGAAATTCCCCCAAAATATTCAATGTTACATAGACAAAGTATATATAAACTAATATATATATATATATATAGATATATATCTATATATATATATATTATATATAATAAGGTCCATTCCAATACACTAAAGAAGATGCCTACCTATTTTGTGAAGCATTAATTATAACCAGTAATTTTAGCAGTTCAGGAATCTTATGGTATTGAAGCAGATAACAGACCAATGAGCTAGCACTGAATTGTTGCTAATGGGTAAATATGTGTAAGAAAACAAGCTGTCAAAAGTGTGAAGTGTGCCATTACAGTGGATTATAAGGGTTAGTTGGCAGGAATGAAGGGCACCAAAACAATGGTCATAATATTCTCTGCTTGAAACTAATCCAATGCCCGCTATGTGTGTGCCCTGGCATCAGAAATTATTTGTCTCTGATTTTGCATACCAATTATCCCTTTTGTATCTGTTGGTTCAAACAATAATACTTTGATATCACCGATAATTTGTTTAAGTCTTAATTATTTATTGAACTAAAACAGTCATCTAAAGCCAAAAAGGATCAGCACCCCAGCTATAGAGAAGTGTTATTTATTCCTCCGATCAATTTGTACATGGATTTGATACCAGCTGTACACAAAGAGTACTTCCCTTGACTCTCACTAGATGGCAGTATCAGGAATTGCTGCTCACTCTGGTGGTGAGTTTCTCAGGGAGTGTACAGACCCTCATTCCCTGTGAAACAAGCTAATTGTTAGTTCAATCAGTAAGTAGAGGACTATTCCAACCATAAATTAAAAACTACATTTTAAAGCCTTTTGCTTCACTCATGGTTTTCAAATAGGATTTTGTTAGTATATAAAAATCAGAGAGTTAAAACCTTTAAAACCACTGAATATACATTAAAAACCTTGAACGCTGTTGCTTCATTCTGGACAGGCAATTCCAAGTTTACCCGCACCAACTGGCTCCAACAACATGCTAAATGATTGATTACCTATAATCAATAAATGCAGCCTTCAGTAAACGATTGAGCTCTGCACAGTTTTGCTTGCTAGATCTGTAAATCTCAGACCTCTTCCCTGAAAGTTAGAAGCCTTGTCCATCATGCATACTCTACTCTGAGTCCAGAGTGCTTTTTACCACTTAATTACAGGAAATAGCCTATCTTGTTTTTTTATTCCATTAATACTTAATTACCCATTAATCAAATCTTCCTAACCAGATCAAAAGACACACCTCTCACGTTTGGCCCATTAGACTGCCCAGACTATTGAATAAAACAGTAACGTAGTCTAGTCCAGAAATCAGCCTTCAGCCGCTGCAAACAATTAGCTATAATCCGTGCTAATGCTTTTACCCGGCAGCAGCTCAGTTCTTCAGATTCTGGCATTCTGACCTTGCTTGCCTGCCTCTACTCTTGGCAGCCTTTTAGCCACCTACCTCTCCCTTATGGAACACTCTGCCTAGGTATATACTGGATAAAAAGGAGGCAATTCCTGCCTAGTAAAAATAAATGGAGCAACTACTGTGGCAACATCAAACAAAAAAGTGTGAACAGGGTTCGAGAAAATACTGTATTTGAGTACTGGCTAACAACTGATATTAGAGTACTCAAATGCTCGTCCAGTGACAGGCAGAGTGAAACGTGTGGGTTATTGCTTTTTCTTTTGTAATTATGCTAGCATGATAACAGACTGCAATACATAATATTGCTCGAAATGTGTACAAAGGACAGGAACTACACAAAATATGTCAAAACCACCACCCGCCCTGTAAGTGTTTCCTTGTTGAAGCCAGCACTTTCTCCCAATTGCTTTGAATTTAATTGAAACAACTGCTGCAAATGTTGCAGATTATTTTTCCTGTAATATATATATATATATATTACACAGTGCCTATAGTAAGTATTCACTCCCTTGGATGTTTTTACAGTTTGTTGTGTTACAACCTGAAATCTTCATGCATTTAAAATGGGATTTTTTTTTTCCTTTGACTTACACAACCTACTCAACACTTTGAAGAGGCAGGAAAATGTTTAATGTGAAGCAACAGTTAATGACAAAACAAAAAAAAAAAAAAAAAAAAATGAAATGTCATGGTTAGATAAGTATTCACCCCCCTGAGTCAATACTTAATAGAACCACCTTTGGCAGCAATTACAGCTGTGAGTCTTTTGGGGTAAGTAGGATGGGGATCGTTGGTGGACAGCAATTTTCAAGTCTTGTCACAGATTCTCAATTGCATTCAAGTCCGGGCTTTGATTGGGCCACTCTAAGACATTCACTTTCTTGTTTTTAAGCCATTGCAGTGTCGCTTTGGCTGTGTGCTTGGGGTCATTGTCCTGCTGAAAGGTGAATCTCCGTCCCAGTCTTAGGTCTTTTGCAGACTGAAGCAGGTTCTCCTCAAGGATTTGCCTGTATTTAGCTCCATCCATTTTGCCCTGACAATCTTCCCGGTCCCTGCCGATGAAAAGCATCCTCATTGCATGATGCTGCCACCACCATACTTCACAGTAGGGATGGTGTTATCTGGGTGATGTGCTGTGCTGGATTTGTGCCAGACATAATGCTTTGCATTTAGGCCAAGTAGTTCAATTTTTGTTTCATCGTACCACAGAATCTTTTGCCACATCTTTTCAGTCTCCCACATGCCTTTGCAAATTCCAAGCGGAGTTTTACATGGGCTTTTTTCAGAAATGTGGAGTACCTCAGCTATTGATGACACATGGACAGTTTCTTCCATCTCAGCCATGGAACGCTGTAGGTCTTTCAGAGTTGTCACTGGCCTATTGGTGGCTTTTCTGACCAATGCCCTTCTTACCTCGCTGCTCAGTTTTGGAGGACGGCCTGCTCTAAGCAGATTCTGGGTGGTGCTGTTTACCTTCCACTTCTTAATGATTGACTTGACTGTGCTCCAAGGGATATTCGGTGCCTTTGAAATCTTTTTATACCTCTCCCCTGACCTGTGCCTTTCCACAACTTTATCCCTGAGTTGTTTTGAAAGTTCCTTGGTCTTCATGGTAGTATCTTTGCTTTGAATGCACTACCCAACTGTGGGACCTTACAGAGACAGATCTGAAATCATGTGAATCACTTTTATTGCACACAGATTGACTCCTGAATTCTGAAGGCAACTGGATGCACCTCAGCTTATTTAGGAGGTTTTTATTTTTAATCGATTTGTTATTTTCACCCCCACCCCCCCACCCCCATTTTTTCACACATTGAAAGTGTTGAGTAGGTTGTGTATATATATATAAATAAAATTCTAAAATCCTAACAACCTGTCTATGTATAGCTGTAGCCGAGACTTAAATACAGTTACAGTATGTGTGTTTTCATTAAAGACCTACAAAATGTAACCTCTTCTTTGAAGTGAAGGGAGCTGCTTCTCAGTGTCTAAGTCTATAAGCATGCCTCACACTGGTTCCCATTCCAGGCACTCACACTGCCTAAGAGTAAAGCCAGAACCTGCACACAAGCCTACACTGTTATTAGCTGGGTGCCTCTCCTACAATGGAAAACCCACACTCCCTGCAATCTGCTACAGCTCTAAATCTCCACTATCAACACTCAGCTGTCTCCCTATTGAATAAAACAGCAATTAAGTGACAATAAAGGCAAACCTTCACTTACAAAGATCCACTTCTGAAAAGCAGCAGAAAATTGTAACCGATCCGATGGAACACAGTCTCAGTCCCCGGAGACTAATGTGTATTTCAATCTCAAGAAGCAGAAACAGCAGCAGCTTCAGCCTACTCTGCTTGTAGAAAGTCACTTCATTCTCCTGCCATGAAGAACATTCATATACAGTGCTGGGTCAAATTATAACAACTGCTATGCAATAAGTTTATTTGATGTAAAGAAAATTACTTTTTTTGTATTTGATGACGATCAAAAAGGTACAATGCAAATGATGTCTGAAATGTACAACATCCATAATACTGTATTGAAGATTTTTTTTAACTGTAATATGGTATAAATTAAAAACTGTTCCAGCTTCTTCAAAATTAAAGGCAATTTTATTATTTGTTCCCATTTTGAAAAATATACGAATTGAAAAGCCCATGTTTGTCCTAAAACTGTTAAGGAATCCTCTTAATTAAACTACCGGTATACAGTTGAAAAAAAAAATAGTCTTTATAATTAATTTTTCAGTATCAATGTGGATTTTTGTTTCTGCTTTTGTCTCTGCTGGGCGGCTGCTGTAAACTGTCTCCGCCCTTTAGACACTAAATGCCCCTGGGTGACATCACACACAAAAAAACAAAAACTATCAGGAAGTGAACTTCAATCCCTCCCCTATCCCTTCATGTGTGTTCCAAGCCTGTACTGAAAAGTACGGTGGCCCTGTAAACAAAGTGCTTTTTTTAATCGTGTTTACACGATCGCAGTCCTAGAAGCCCATTCAATATGATCGCGTTAACACGACCCCGGTCCTTAAAAGGTTAATATTTCATACAGGGCAACATGAGGGCTGGTGTATATGTATGGTCAATCGTAGTGCATAACAGAAGGACTACCAGTAGTGCTGTAATATGAATCTATGTCCTAGCATAACTTTCTGTTGTATAGAATTGCAGATGTTCAATGGCACAATACAGTCTTTTACAAGGGAGGAAGGGGTAATGGGCCGGCATTAACATTCATAACAACATGGATAGGGGGAATGGGAGTACTTTAGAAACAGAGCACCCACGTGACAGAGGTATGACACAATGATATTGTCACCTGCAAAAATGGAAGTGTATGAGGTACACTTATGAAACCGCGTTTACGTGGGCGATGATGTCATGTTAGTTTGAGAGTTTTTCATTGTCGTACTGGATAAGCAACAGAATACAGTACTCAAAGAATAATAGTGTAGCAAATCAGTTATTGCAAGAGTGCAGATGGAAGTTACCGTTGAATAGCCACCAGAGTCGAACTCAGGCACAAAACAAATCAAAGATGGCTAAACAGAAAACACTTGCATAAAATAAAACAGTCAAACAAACAAATCTCGGGCGCTGTAATTCTCAAATGCTCCTGCTGCATTCCAAAAGTCGTCTCTGAGCTGCCAAAACTACCTCATTTTATAGCCCAGCATTTGCAACATTTTAAACAATGCAACCAATCATCCCCTTCCAACACCACCCCCAAGTCTCATGCTGTAACAGGTGTCACTCACGTGTACCAAGCAGGCTGCAAAAACGGTGTCACAAACACAATCCTGAAGGAAAACAAACAATAACACTCAGTAGTTAGATAGTTCTAGGTATATATGTACGTCCTGTAGTTCTAGTGTTAAACAGATTAAAGACTTTTTTTTTTTTTTTTTTTTTTTTACTATACATCCATACATGAACCTAAAAAGGCTGATATTACACGTTTCTCAATTGTTATGACTTACTAAATGTTTACACTGCACAAACCTGTAAAATTGTAAATGTAAAATTTTACACTAAAAGACTACATTATTGCAAAGCTTTCTGTAATCACAAGTAATATTATTTTAGCTGTAATTATACAAGCTTCCTTCCCTCTTGAAAACTGCTTGTGACAGCACTTCACTTTGTAAGCCTTATGCACCTGCTTCTACTTACAGCAACCGGAGGTTACAAATTACATTGTCAAGCTCGCTTATAAACTGCTGTAGCCCTGAAAGAAAAACAGAGCTTTTGTTTCCAATATATATATATATATATATATATATATATATATATATATATATATATATATATATATATATATACATATACATACACACACACACACACACACACATATATATATATATATATATATATATATATATATATATATATATATATATATATTCAACTGAATACAAAGGTGGAAGAATTTGAGCTCACAGACCCCAAATTCCTCTCTGAGGTGAAGGGTTAGCTGTCTTGATTCTAACCAGTGTGCACGTACAGAGAGTCCTTTTTTGGTCCCTTAAACTGGGGTGTTTAAAATCTGGCAGGCACCTGCGCATGCAAATAGCAATTACATGTTCTACTAAACGTTAGCACAATGTCTATAAAAAAATTAAATAAACCCGAGTGAGAATAGCTGAATAGACCATTTACAGGGCTCACTTAACAGTGGAAAACACAACTGAAAATGGGTCAGTGGGTCAAAGGGATTAAGCCAAAGAATGATCCTATCAAAGAAACTTGTTGCCAGCAGTGCATCTTACTTTAGCGAGTAATTGGCTATTAGCACACTTGATCAAGTTGTGATCCCTTTAACAGGTTACAATAAAAGCTCTGCGTCCATCTCTTTTAAGAGAGAGAGAGCCAACCCTGTTATTTTTAAGGTAGAAATCACTGATTCAGACAAGTTTTATAAATGGCTCTCATGGATGATCATTTCCCATTAGAGCGAATAAAAGCACTAAAAAGGCCACTTTGCCGTAGAAGAACCTTTGATCTGGATTCTTTTAGAAACAGATGAGGGCTAAATGTATTGTGACAGCACCTAATCACATTTACTGTAGCGGGGCCTGTGATGTGATGGTGCCTGAATCATGGAAACTGCACATGGAAGCAGGCTGCTCATCCCTCAAAACACTGGGGGGTTCAAAAAGCAGTGTTATTGTATCAAACTCACGCTACAGTAAAGACAGCTTTAGGAGCAAGTGATTTTCAAATGAAATTTCTTTATAAAAACAACCCGTTAATGCTTTGAAATTGAGTCGATGAGGTCGTTAATTAATGTATTCCTTGTTAAATAAATAAACAAACTCAACATGATCAGAAGTAGCTACCGAACACTTCCAGTATTAAAGGAGGTGAAGGTGAAAGTGTACATTGTACATAAAGTGTGTGTGTGGGGGGGGGGGTCTGACAACATTACGAAATACGTTTAGGCAAAATCCATGTCTATGATCTCGATCACATTCCTAGTAAATCTGTTTTTCCATGTAGTATGCCTGTTCTTTGTTCTTGTATGGATTAGACACGGGTGTAAAGCCAAGGATGCATTGCAAATCTGCAATCGCCCAAGGAAACTTTATTGTTATATCTAATATGCTGTTTTCTATACCAAGATTTCATTATTTACTCTCAGTTTTTTATTTGTATAATTCAAATAAAATCTACAGTAGAGGACAGCTGTCATATAATGTACATATCTTGTTCAGATAGGCTACAGTTGATCATTTCTTGGTAGTAACATTACACTGAATGCAAATAACGGTATATCATTTTAGCAATACAACACACATTCTGTAAGGTTACAAATGATTAAAATATGTGAATAAATCTCATTCATTCAGTATTCATAAGTATAGAAAAGGCTAATATGTTTTCCTAACTACAAATATTGAATTATCTAGGCAGAAATGAACTCTTGTCCTGTACACTCTCTCTGTGTATCATCGGCATCACAGCCGGGGTGAGTAATGTACTCTTTCATTAATTAAAACCCCTCTTTTCCAAGTGCAAATTAACTCCTGATAAATTATGACATTTAACACGGATTTCCTATTAAATTCCCAAGCAAACAAAATAAATAGTCACAAGAAGCATTGCTCGTTAAGATATTGACATTATTTCATAAATCAACATAATTTCGGACATCACATTAGCACGATTATTAACGAAATAGGCATAATGACCGCTTAAATGCCTAAATCAAAATGCTTAAATGCCTAAATTGTGTGTGTGTGTGTGTGTGTGTGTGTGTGTGTAGTGTGTATATATAGTTTTTTGGTAAATGGCAGAAAAGTACCCAGTGTATGCAATGCATAGTAAACCATGGTAAATGGGTAAATGGTTATTCAAAGGTTGAGGCAACACTCAGACAGGTATGGTAATGATTAACAGTTTGAGTTGAGCGAGTTGAGTAATTTAGGACCAGGACCTCACCCTCCGGGACTCCCTCAATTGAGGTGAGAGTGACAGACATCAAACAAGGCTGGGTGATGGAACATTGACATGCCACTGCAAAGGAGGCAGAGGGAAGAAAAGGGGGACATTTTGAACATCTAGGCAGGCACTGCATTCATGCAGTAGTTTAGCCAATGATGGTAGCGTTGGAAAACCATGATAAATCTGTCAGTTTTTCATTAAGTATACGGAAACCGACAAAGCAGTATGCAATTCAATATGTCAAAGCAACATTATTCAGCAGGTTTCATTCGACTTTATGACGCAAAATGTGTTAATTCTATAGGGTGATGCAACACTTTTGGCCACAGCTGTAGGTTGTGTCGGATTTCTACCAAAGAATATTACATTATAGAAAAATATATTAAACAGGAGCAAAGGAATTACATTTTTGCATAGAACTGACCATGACTTTAAACAGTATGCCTGCTGAGTTTCTGCATTTTGCAAAAAAAAAAAAAAAAAAAAATTAAAAAAAAAGTATTACACACAGTATAACATTGTATAATATAATTAAGATTTCAGGTGTAATACATCTGCAATGTATTTTGTTATATAAAACAGTTTACCATGCCAGACCACTGCTTAATGGAGGCATTTTAAGGTGAGAAGTAATTTGTTTTCATTATATTGTCAAGGCAAAAACTGTAATATGTGAACAACAGAGAGTGGCAGGTAAACATGTCAATCTCATAATGAATATCACTTTGAAACTGACTGGTTTGCCACGACAAAAACAATGTTTTTACTTCTGACAAACAAACAACAAACTAAGAGTAAACTATAGTACCATTATGGGAATAGCATGCTATTGATGTGTCTGCCCATTTAACATTACATTGGCGGTCTCCATCTGTTGACAGCTGATAAATTACTTCAGAGCACAGTTGTAGTATACTTGCTGCTGGGCTTAAACTGCAAATCAAGCTTGCCCCCCAAAAACAAAAAACAAACAAGGATTATGCTAAGGACTCAAGCAAGATATGCCATAAAATGCAAGTTTAAAGAAAGAGCTAAACTTCTGACTGGTACTAAAAAGATATTACACTGGTTTTAGTATGACTATACTGGTTCCTATTATCTCCTGTATCATTTTTAAAATTCTGCTGTTGTCACACTAGGAGGTTGCAGTATTTCCCACAATGCTCCAGCTCTTTGGAATACTTTGCCAGGGATCATCAGAAAATGCTGATTCTGTGGCAAAATAAGACATGGCCTATTTGTTCTCCCAAGCTTTCAGAGTGTGATTGTATTTTATGTTTTTATTTTATGTTTTTATTTTACTTTTATTCTTTTATTGTTTGGTCTAGTTTTCATAGGCATTTTTACTTACTTGGCCATGCAGCGCTTTGGGATGGCTCGCCATGAAAGGCGCTATATAAAAGTAATTAGATTGATTGGCACGTGATTGATCCTTCTATAATTCTTTTATTTAAACTTGCCGATCTAGCTTGACCCCTGAACCTTGTATTGGTATGGGTCTGGTCTAAGCACAATGCATTCTCCTGGCTCTCTCATGTGTACAAAGGCAGCCCATGTATTCAATTCATTAAAAACACTGCAACACAGACTATAACAATTAACCTGCAGTACAGGTCGATAAGACAAAACCGGTCCTTTTTATATATGCAAAAGTCAACTTTCTTGGCATGTCTGCTCTACCACATCTTGGCTACTGATATAAGTCGCAGAAGCTTATGCTACTTTTACATGTGGATGGCTAAGGTTCTTCAAATCCACTTTGATTCTCAACTTTGGTGATCAGGTCACTTGGGTATCTAACAAGTACCTTGGTTAGATACCCAAAACTGCATAAAGACAACTCATTTTAATAAAATTAGCCATTTTAGCTCTAGACCAGATGAGACATCAATATGTACAGTTCTTTTTTTTTTTTTTAATACATGTGTCTTGATCAGATTACTTATGAACCTAGTCCAAAAATGGAGAAATGCAAGACCATGTGCTTTGCAATAAAGGAAAGAAAAAACATTATAGATTTCACTTTTACAGCTAATTCAATAAATAATGACCTTGCATCAATCTCCCAGCACAAACAATGCTTAATTGAATGTGACATCTTACTTTCACATGACTTTTCAATCAAAGTATAGCCATATCAGCTTTTCCTGAAATAAACATACAGTTTCGAAAAGCTATCCCAATCTCATTTGATATGATCCATTCAGGTCCCTAAAAGGCAGCGAAAAGTCAACATTCTAAAAGCACGAGGGAAAGAATAGGGATGCAGTGGACCATGAATTAAAATGTTAATTTGCTAATATTAAACAAACGTAGAGTCTCAGTATCTGAGTTTATCTGCGAGAAAGTAGTATAATATTTAAAGAACGGTGTGGCATAATATGGGAATATTACATTTTCTTTTAGTTTTTTTGTTTGCTAAAGATAACATGATCTGTTTTCTTTTGAAAGACATTTAAAACTTTTTCAAAACATTCCAGTGCATTTCTGATTCCTCAGATTAAATGTTAGACTGAGGTGAGTGGGCTGAATTTGCACCTATTCAAATACTAAAGAAATATGAAGGACTGCAAAATCAATTCACATGTACAGCTATGGCCAAAGGTTTTGCATTCCCCTACTGAATTAAGTAATTTTGCTTCATAAAATAGAATGAAACTTGCTGAATGATGCTACTTTAACATACTGAAATCACATATCACTTTGTTGTTTTCCATATACTTAACGAAAAACTGACAAAAACAGAAAAATGTGACATTTAGAAATGTAACTGTACTGTACATTTTGTACTTTTGTAACACTTTGTAAGCTAATATTTTGTTTCTTTGATTACATGATGTTAAATAAAATATTAAAATTATGTTCATACAGTGTGTGTGTGTGTGTGTGTATATATATATATATATATATATATATATATATATATATATATATATATATATATATATATATATATATATATATATATTAATTAGAGGTTGGTACGGGTGGAAAATCCACCGTGAATAATACCCGGTTTCCTGGATCTTTTTCGGTTAATGATTTTTGATTAAAAAGAAAAATATCACATATATAATGTTTTAAGTGCATGAGGCATATTTAAATACTATATAGTACACATACATTTAGTTCCTTCAGATCTGTAGACTTGTGTAACCTTTTTCAATACTGGAAACATCATATTATTATTATTATTATTATTATTATTATTATTATTAATATTTTGAGTACAGTTATGTTAAGTGTGCTTCATACATGGGATTCTTTGCAACATCTATTGGCCATATTCCGCTGTTGTTGTTGTTAATGTAATGTTGTACTTGTATTGATTCAGGGTGATGCAAGGGTTCCAATAATCAAGGTTTTATTTATTTTTCTCAATCAGAACCCAGGGTAGTTTACACAAAACAAAAGTATGTGCAAGGAGTATATATTATTTGTCATTCTCTCGCTTTTCCTGTTTATCCCTTTTTGTCACATCTGCTTTTTCTTTATTGTTCACCGGTCTCTCTTTGGCAAACACAATAGTCCAAAACGAAACTTAAAGTTGCAGTCCTCCAAATCTGAACTGATAAATGTACATATTTGAGTCTTACATTAACAAGCCATCCAAGCAAAGCATTGTGATTAATGATTTTCTCATCCTGATTTCATTTTGTACTTTGCACCTTGTACATTTTGGAGTGCATATGCTTTTCTTAGTATATCTACTTAAGAGTAAGGATGGTGGTACGCTGCCTCCTACATGGGCCGCCTTGACGGCAATGGAAACCGGAAGGCGACCACATTAGGGGGAGCGCATAGCTGCACATACCCGGAAAGACTCCACTGCAATCAGCTGTGGGGCGGCCCTCTATTGGAGAAACCACGGCGACAAGTAGATTGCAGGGAGGAGTTATTGGATACATAGGGGAAGCAGCTACGTCGGTACTCGCCCTTGCGTTGAAAGCAGAAATACAGCCGGAGCTTGTGTTTTTGTTTTGTTATTGTTTTTGTTGTGTTTTATAGAGAAGAAGCTGCAGCCACGGAACCAGCACCAAACCCTGGAGCATGTCCCTCACAGCACTGCAAAGCACCGCACAGCACTACCCAATTACCACTATTCCCGGAGGACTAGAGAACCTAGTAATGATTATCAGTTAACGTCGAGTGAAAGCTAAACCCTACTCCTCTCCACAAGCTGATATAGTGCACAGAGGATTGTGGTTGAGGAGTGTTTTGTTTTGTTTTTTCAGGACCGTAACCTGCCGTGTTCCCCCCGATACCATTGCTGGTAGAGGGATGGCTAATTATTAGTATTATTCTACTCTTTCTTATTTTTGGATGAAAATAAACATGGATATTTTGGGAGAACACTGTCTGGACATTGCATTGTTTTACCGCACCACTCACATCCTGTTCACAGCTACTTATTTGAAGTTTTTGGTAAGAAACTATATCTGTGCAATAACTGTAGATAAAGCATTCTGTACTGGAAGCCACATGGTTATTATTATTAATGTATAATGTATAATTATAATTATATAATATTGTATAATTAAGAGTTATCACTGACATAAAGGACATTGTGTTGTTTTCTTTCAGATTTAGTTCCTGAGAGTAGTTGCCACAGTTATTATTATTACTGAGGTGTACTTGCTGCTAATGCAAAGGTTGTTTTAATCATTGTCTTTATTACGCCCGCCAGAGACCCGCGCTTACAACTGTATTGTCATATTTGCTACATTTTCTTTAAATTCTCAAATGAATAAATCGATACTCGGGTAGTAAAAAGAGTCATTGTGACAGAGACAAAATGATTCTTGGTGATAAATCTCTCTCCCGACCTGTGAGGGCGCTGTGTAAAGGGAACAGAGCACCCTGGACTGGATAGCCAGATAATTAATTCCCAGGGTTATATAGAAAGGGGGCGGAGCTACGATACACTAAATCGTCGACCCAGAATGGAAACGACGTGGCAGCCGCGGATTAGAGGAGCGGGGCATAGCGAAGTGATCTGTTCCTTGTTATGGAACATGGATCCTTGTCGTTATTAAATATACTGTTTGTTGTTATTTAGACAGCTAACATAATCCGGAGCTGTCGCCAGAGGCCAGCACAAACCTGGACTACACTCTGTTTCAAGAATAAGTGCATTTGCACCACGGGCACTTCAGCACTCACTGTGGACTTTTTTGTGTTTTGTGTTACGTGTGGATGTATAAGATAGGGACTATTATTTCGGGACCAACCCGTGGATTAAAACAGTGCAATACACGCCGATTTATTGCCTGTTTCTCATTGTTATCATTTGCAGACATTTTGTCATCAGACTTTATTATAAAAATAAATGACATTGCACCATCTGTATTCACTGCTGCATTCCTGCACCTGCACACTGTTAACCACTTTGCCACAGTCATTTAAAACCAGACAGCTATCAGGGTTTTCGGGTACTTGTGCTGGCCTCTAATATATATATATATATATAGAAACAGACAAAACAGTTTTCCAAAAGAAAACGGCACGGTGGCCAAAACAGACAAACAAAACAGTCACGGAACACACAAATATCACGCTGGTGTAAAACCAGCATGAATAGCAATTGTAATTATTAGTTATATTTTCTCTCTACCTTCCGACTTTCGTTCTGCCTCTGAACACACCAACCCCAAGTGTGTGATTTGTGCCTCTATATATACACAGCTGTGCCGGGACTCAATTGCTAATTAATCATTCACTTGAAACCTGGCATGTGAAGTAATTTGTGCAATCCCTGTGCCTAAATACAAATATACATTTTAAATCAACCATGCTACATAGCCCAGTTTATGCCCCATGTACCAATACATACACACCACATAAAACACAAAATACACACAGGGGAGGGGCACCCCGCCCCAATTTCCTGAACAATTAACCTGCAATGCATGAACATCAGTGTGTGTGTGTTTTTTGGCCAAATTCACTCAATACAACTGCGAATAGATTCCCATCTATCAAAGCATCTTAATATATTCTATTTAAATGTATTCCTCCCAGACTAACTTATATCATATTCCTTTAACAGATATATGAAGCAATAGACAAAATCACACAGTACCAGCAGGCATCAGCAAGAATCTGCTTCTGCATAACTAATACCTTTGACTAATCAAATTCTAAAACCTACCGTTGTTCAAAAATGTCATGCATTTCTTTCAATTGCATTTTTACGCAAGATGCTAATGCTGATGCTAGAGCTGCATCTACACTTCCTAGCTGCCTTGCTACCAAGCTGTGGAGAATCAGGTAATGCACAATGGCTTGCTCGACTGCCAGACATGCAAAATGTAACCCTTCGCTGCTGTCCTGCAAGCCAACCTTAGCCAGAAAGTACTGTGGTTTTTGTTAAGGAGAGCAGAACCGGTCTTACTTTCTTGTTGTCTTTGTCACTGCCTGGTCTTGTGTCCTTGCTGTGGTTGTCACTGGCAGTTACACTTTCCCCTGGTTGCCCATCCTGCTGTTCCTGCTGCTCACAGCCTCCAGACTCCGGAGAGTGGGGGATGGGCTCTGAGTGCTGAGAAACTCCCTCAACATCCAGCTCCATCTTCTAATTCACTACATTGCAAGACAAAAAGACCAGCAAATAATTCTCCTTGTTAACTGCATTACATGACAGACAGACAGACAGACAGACAGCATCAGCAAAGGGACTAACAGCAAATATGATCCCTGTTTGTTTTTTCTCCTTTTAGTTTCACATTTGCCCGTGTACGTTTGTGAAATGGCCTTCAGTCACCCTCTACCTAAATCCAATGCTAAGTGAACAGATCCGTAAAGACTAAGATAGACTCTGTGAAAGTGTGCTATGTTTCTGGAAAGCTTCTAAGAGAGCCCTTGGACAAAGTTGCAGTCACAAAGTGAAATCTCAAGGACTGATATAGTGCACTGCAAGTAATGATTATCAGTTAACGTCAAGTGGAAGCTAAACCCTACTCCTCTCCACAAGCTAAGAACCAGCATACAGGTGTTTTATTTACTTGCTTAGTTGCAGTATTTGTTTGTTGTTTTCTTTACTAGCATTTACTTTTCCTTCATATTAATAGCCCATGTGCCATTAAGAGTAGTACAAAAAAATAAAACAAGAGGGCATTTTATATTGCAAAGCTAAATACCTGTTGGCTTCGGTCTACAGTTGAAAGTCAAAACATCACAATATTTCAAATATGAAAACAAAACACATGTGAAACCACAGAGATACAGCGAGTTAGACTAAAATACAGAGAAAATAAAAACAAAGGTGCAATGGCGCTTAGCATTTTATTAAATAATAAAACAATAAAGACTGTAACTAAACACACAAAACAAAATGGCACAAGGGCCAAAACAAACAGATAACTGAACTGGCGTAAACAAGTATGTATAGATAGACAGACAGATTGATAGATAGATAGATAGATAGATAGATAGATAGATAGATAGATAGATAGATAGATAGATAGATAGATAGCAATTGCTTATCTTTGAATTTTAATTCAGACTCACATTTTTCGTCCCACCTCTGACATTCTTCAACCTTGCACAGGTAAATGGTAGGTTTGATACTTTATAAGCAGAGTGGTTAACAAGCTATCTATTATCCTATTAGCCCCTCGGCCTGTGTTTTGCACAAGTTCAACTATAAATGCGTGACAGTCAGCTAACCCAATATTCAGAAGCTGATCAGTCACACATTCACGAGAGCAGGCTACACATACAAAATACGAGGACACTCCCTGTGTCACTTAACAAGTTACTTAACCTCCTTGTGCTCCGTTATTCAGATGAGACGTAAAACCAAGGTCCTATTGTAAATGACTCTGCAGCAGCCATTGTGATGCATAGTTCACTTTGGACAAAAGCATCTGCTAAATATGACAGAATAATAAATAAAAATACTATTTAATGTGTTTTTTACAGCAACTGACTATTTGATCACTTCATGAAAAATGGGCACAATGTTTATGGAGTTGCACATGTAACAGAGACACAAAAAAGACATTTAAATCATTATAAAATGTCAAATATATGTTATTGTTTAATAGGGAGCATACTAGTAACAGGGAACTTTATTTAGAGTAAATTTAAATCTTTAAAGCAGGAAATAAATTTGGTGACAAACATAACTCAACCACGTGTTTTTAGTGTCAGCTCTTACATTCACACATTCTCTCACAAAACATATTTTACAGTGTTATAAATTCAGCTTAATACATTTGTAAAGAGACTTTCTTAATCTACAGTAAAAAGAAACATTTATCATTTATTCTCATTTTATTATAATTTGTAAAATTGGTATGATTCTGCTAGGCAGTCAAAAGGATGGAATGACAAATGAGGAAGCTCTGAGAAGGTAATCCTCCCAATAGTAAATTAGCGCCGATCAGGGAACAACGCGACATAAAGGGCTACTAACCTCCCCCATTCAACTCTGAGCACCTTCCTGCCTATAATCCGGCCCAAACAACAGGCAGAGAGGAGGCAGACGAGAGGGCAGCAACCGATTTGGTAACTGAACGGGAGGTGGCCGTGGCAATAATTGGCAACCATGCTAGGAGCCCACCTACAGAAATCTCTTAAAAGAGATTCAGGATTTTAAATAACAAATGGAAGGGACAGACACCAACCGGTACAGACCCAGTACTGAGTGGTTGACAGATGGGAATGCCAGGACACCTCTTAGTGAATGTATATAAACAAAGATGTAAAGAAACTCAGTAGCACAAAGGGGGCCGAGTTATGCTACTGTGTAGCACTGAATTGTTTTATGTAGTATTGTTACATTTTGTACTCTTGATCCTGCTTTTGTCTAACATTGTGTTGAGATTTTACAGATGCTTCCTATTTTCTACGTGAACAAGAACCTCAGAGGGGAGCCGGATTATTTTATTTGTATCTCTTTTCTGCTTCGTTTTAAAAATATAAATGCAAAACACGGACTCAAAAACAGGGGAGGCTTGCAAATGTATATTTAGAACACTGAGCACACAGGTTTTAGCTAATGAATACAAATCTAAATTAAAACTATAAAATCTAAAAAATAAAACTAAATTAAAGAGAGATTTTGTAGGACCTAAACTAGCAAAGGAAACAAATACATGTTTGAGTTGTTAAGGTAAAGTAGCAGTGAATATATATATACATATATATATATATATATATATATACACAAACAAGAAAAAAAAAAACAATTTTAAAATGGGTACTGTGATGACGACCAATGTGAATCTGCTGTCAATCACACATGCTCACTAGTCGGCTAGGCTCGCAAAGAGCACATAGGGATACCCCCGCTTCTGGTGAGGAAAAGTAATAACGTCACATGGCTATTAAATATTAAATCCGGGTCAAAAACCAGTAGTCGCTTGTAATGACTTCATACTCACAGTGTAATTACAAGAGTAGCCAGTCACTTTCAAGATAGCTGTCAGACATGAAGCACACTTAAAAAAAATAAATCCTGGCAAACCTAAAATCGGCAGCACTGAGCAAATCTACATTTGCACTACAGAAGAAAATCTCTCGCCGCCATATTTTCAAATTGCCTACTCTTGTAATTACGCTGTGACTATGAAGTCTTTACAAGCGACTACGTTGGCATGACTAGGTACTAGTGTAAAATTCTGTACTTCATGTGTTTTTGACCTGGATGGCCTTCCACACATGGCAGGCATGTGATCTCAGTAGCTGTCAGTCACTGGGTATCAGGTAAACCTGCAAATGTGATGTGTTGGCTCCAAGTACAGTGCGTGGGCTATCTTCAGTGAATAATGATTTGGACCACTTATGTCCTGTATGCTGGACCAGAGTCCATCGTGGCTTTATTAAAGTTCTATATGATGGCAATGTATTGTACTGGTTGGTACCACAGTAACTAATTAATAAATACAACCTATTGTGAGGCGTATGTGTTGCGATCTGCACCACATCATTCTTGTAATCCAGAAATATTGGATAGTATGGGATTGGTTGCAAATATGCTATTTGAGCTGCCTGATTAACACAATGAACTTGAAAGTGCCATTGTTGTAACACTGTACTGATGTTGTTTGAGCTTATGGATAAGAAATTAGATCTTCATTCATAATCTTTAATAACAGCTACTGTAATTTACAGAGTTAACGTTTGCAAAGTGTGTGTTCATTTGTATTATTTGGAACCAGTGAATTCTGGCTAAACTCTGTTAAATATTCTGTCAAAATCTTGTTGAACTAACTGTATGTCAATCATAAGTCATTTGAATCGTTATTATACTTTATTAATAATTGTTGTGTTTAGGAGATTAAATGTTGCAGGAGTAAGACATAATTAATAAACATTGTCAATTAAACCATAATCCCCACACGTTGGTAACCCCATGGGTAAAACTGGCCAATGATCAATCTGACTGAAACTCCTGGGGTAAAACCAATCTTTAAGCCAGGGATCTGGTGGCCACCTAGGCCCCCGACGCTCTGGGGTTGTACATGCTCTCAGATGCATTCTAAGCCATTCTAGACCACTTTCAGCAGAACATCTGAACTTGACTGTAGAAAATGAAATTCACAAGAGGCTAGTTACAGTTTTTGAAATGCAATGTTTGCTCCAGGACTTACTGATTGAGGGCCAATTTGGACCCCTACCAAAATTTTTGAAAGAGGGTCAATATTTTTAATTTAGAATTCAACACAGCCACAGTATTTGTATACATGGCAACAAATACTGCCTCTTGATTCTTATCCCTGGAGGAAAAAAAACTGGCCTGCACAGCAAAGAAGATCAGGTCCAGGCTGTCATCCCACTGGATACCAGACTACTCTGATTTTATTTCTGATCTTCAATTCAAGACTTGAAGTCCTTTACTACTCTGTTGTGATGTACCACAAATCCCTCACCTTCAATCACTATATCTGCATCTGTGGGTTTAGCTTATATGGGACTGTGACAGAGATTGAATGACACTTGGTGTTAGATCTCCTTCCGACCCGAGAGGGCACTAGAAAGAAGGAACAGAGTAACCTTAAGCAAATGGCAAGACAATTTATTCCGTAGGGTAGGTGGAAGTCGGCCATTTAGGAAGGGGGAGGAGCTACGGCACCCAAGCTCACTGACCCGGGCGGTAGATGGCGTGGCATCTGAGGACATTGCTTGTCTTGTGTTATTTGTGTTTTCACCAATAATATTAAACACGATCCGGAGCTGCAGCCGCAAGCCAGCGTAAAACCCGGACATCACAACTCACCTTTCCACTACAGGAACTGCCTTTGCACCACCAGCACTAAAAATCACACACTGTCAGAACTGTGTCTGTGTTTGTGTTTTGCTGGTGAAAGAACTGGACTTTGGGTTACGGGTCAAAATCGTGGGATTATAAACAGGAGTGATACAGGCCGCTGTACCACTCCCATCATTATTATTGTTTGCAGGTTTTGCCATAAGGCTCTGGACATTATAATCATTAATAAACACCCTTGCACCTGTAAATCATTGTCTGTGTGATTAATCCGCTCTGCACTGCACTCACCTGCACTTATTCACCCCTTTGCCACAGGGACATATTGGCCAATATATGAAAACATAATCGCAATTTTGAAAACATAACCAAAATTTAACAAGAATATTTTTGCATTTTTATACAAGGCATAGGGCAGCACTGAATGCCAGACAGAGACTGCTATATATAAACATCATTCTAAACATCATTTATATATTATATATATCTATATATATATATATATAATTATATATATATATATATATATATATATATATGATATATATATATAATAAATATAAAACATTTAGATTGATTGCAAATCTCATAACAAGGAACGTGTACAGCAGATATAAATAAAATGCAAGATCTTGTAGGAGCTCCAAACCAACAGTTTATGACAATCATACTTTTCTGAGTAAAGGATAAACTATGGACATGCAGGGAAGGTGCCCTAAAACTTGAATCTCCAATTTGAGTTCAACACTCAGCTTAGTTTTTTTTATCACACATCTTGTTCTCCTAAATATTAATGCTACACCAAGAAACACATTCATAATAGTTTTCAGTTTTCAGTTCATGACGGCTGATGATTTACTGTTACTTTACGTATCAGACTAGTGGCTAGCACACGGACATGCACACCGCCATTGACAAGGAGCCAGAATAATAATTTTATGTCAAAAATGTAATAATTAAGAACTGTAAAGTGAGAAATGCAGATGGTAGACAAAAACCTGAAACATCTGTAATAAGTAACATATAAAACGGTATAATCTCTGACTATGAATTCAGTAATAATAACATATCTGTTTCCTGTTGCAAGTCAGATTCAGATCATGATGGATAAAACAGCAGATGTAACATATTTCACTGAAAGTAAGTGCATGTTGTGTCTGGGGTGACCTTATCAAAGACTGCACAAACAACCGGTGTTTCACAATGAACAGACACAAAGATTAAGATCAACTTGCAGACCTTTCACATCACAGTATAATTGACAGTGTTGTGGCTGATGTTTCTATTATATTGTGGAAACACTGTACTGTATTTCACCCAGTTCCATAAACATGCAAGTGTAACTAATTCTTTAAATGTGCCGTACATAGCTCCAATTATGGCATTTATCTTTAGTGAATGTACTTTTCAATCAATTGTTGATACACTTTAAAAAGATTTAAATAAAACTTGTTTTGTTTGTTGTTTTACCTGCACTTTCTTTGCAAGAACTTGGTTTGCACAAAAAGGATCTTTTAAGTTCTCATACAGTAATACCCGGTTATATAACAAACATGCGTGATGTGTCCAAAAAAAGTGATGTACTGTATCTTTAGATAAGAAATCATGTTACTATAGATGATGTTATATCGATCTATATTTCCTGCAAAACTCAATCGGCAAACAACCGAAAGAACGATTTAAAGCTGCCGAAGAATTCAAAAACTGAAACCTAGACCTTCGTGACACATTTTATTGCATTGGGTTATATTATTCTCCAGTCTACTGTAGTAGATATTAATACTGTTCTGTTTAATTTATAAAACATAAAAAGCAGTTTCAGAAAGAAAACATATTTACATTTAATCTTGCAACTACTCAGAGTAAATTAATTTGGTTCATTAAAATACTTAAAATAAAATGAAACATGAGCATGAAAATAACGCTAAAACTATACCTTGATCTTCAGCGTTCCAGCTTATAACATAGTCCCCAACATGGTAAATAAAGATGACAACTTTAAGATTTTGAAGAATTATTATACTACGTTCGTTTTTTTTTTTTTTTTTAAATTATGTTTTTACTGCTACAAATGTCCAATGAAGTTATCCTTCAGGATAGGCTCTGTACTGCCGCTGACGACACAACGCGCAGCTCAACACAAACTCTGCCGGTGTCATTTGAATGCGTGATCTCATTTCAATGCCAAATCCGACTCCTCCCACACTTTGGACAAACTCGGTTAAACACAGGGACTCTGTTCGGAGGCAGAGATGAGAGAGTGGCTGGTTCGCTGTCACTTCTGTTGTTTTAATGTGATGGTGAGATTGCCATCTTATTTTTAATGAAATGCGTGTGCTTTCCATTTTTCATCCTAAAAAAATAATAATAAAAATTCTAATACTGTTACCAAATACATGTTTTTGCTTCAGCTGAATGTAAAAAGCAGGGCAGACTCAGAGTTAACACTGAAATACAGTATACACTGTAAAACAACAACAGTTCCTGGTATTAACACTTTAGAAAACGTTTTAACCGATTTTGTTTTTAATAATAATAATAATAATAATAATAATAATAATAATAATAATAGGCCAAATACAGGGTCATGGCTGATAATTGCATTATCACTTTGCTTCAGTAAAAAGTTCAGCAAGGCTTTCTGTATGTATCAAATCACTTGCACTGCCTTCATTAAATATGATAACCGTCCCAATCAGAACTACATTATTCTAATATTTGATCCCCTTCCTGTAAACAGACTGCCCCTGCAGTTAATGTGAAAATCTTTCACGAATGACAGAATCTAAAATCTTTCTTAAATACAGTAGCTACTCTACTGCTGCTGTTTTAATAGTGTATACTGTATAAAATGCTCCTTCTCTATTACTGTAACAATAAACCAGTTAAAAATGCTTTTACAAATACAACCATATAGAGGCCTTGTTGTTTATTCCTTAACTAGTGAAGGGTAATTATTTTCTTCTTAGATCAGACAGACCAAAGACAGGTAATTACAGGACAGCAGCCCAGTTTGACAAAGTATACAGTAATACTGTAACGAAAGTGGAGTCCAAGGCATTTTGGCAATATGAATAAGGTTGACATCAAAACCCTGACACAATCAATTTGTTTGCTTCCAGCATTCTTGGTTACTTCAGTTATTTTCTTTAAGATGTTTTCCTAGTTTTTACTGTGCATCCCAATCAGCCATCTTAATTACAAAAGTAAATTTTTTTTTTTTTTGGAAGGTGTTCAAGTTAATGTTTTTTGTATTATTATTGTGTGTTTTGAAGGGGAGAACTAATACATTCATAGAATTTCATGGAGGAAATTTTCCATAATTGGTACTTGCAGTATATTTACTATGATACCCAAACCTACTGGAAATAGTAGGTTTTGGAGTGATTTTCCCTACCCCAATTGCCTTAGAACTTTTCTGTTGTTACTACAGTAATTACTACAACATTTACATAAGACAGATCAATGCCTCAACCTATGAAAATATAATTAAAAAGGTGTGATCAATTCTGAGATTAAACATTTCAAAATTAATAAATAATTAAAGGCAATATGTCAAACAAATACTTTATTGAACACGTGTCTATAAACATTAAGCATGTTTTCTAAAGCCTATTTAAAATGTTTATTTCCAAAGTTTTCAACACACACAAGTTTTAGCTATGTTTAAATAAAACAAAATGTCAGACTTACTTTAAGAATGCTGTAAACAGCAACTCCAAATGTAGTTTTTCATATTGAAGTTTCTACAGCAAAATTATTTTAGCCATATTACTAAAATTAACATATAAATAAAAATAAAAATAAAAAGTAGGTTCTGTTGAGAAAGTCTTTATTCAAATTGTGGACCATTATGCACTGATCATGCCCTTTTTGTCAGTTATTATAAACACTGTAACTGCCTTGAATGTTCATATTGTCATTTGTTTCCCCAAATATTTGACTTCTAGCCTCCTATAGATCTTTCAGCATTACTTTGCGTATAATTTACGAAATGGAGATCGGGGTCTAATTTTTAGTAAACACTAAGTTAAAGCTTTGTAAATATGGTCGTACATTTCAAATAATTACTTTTTATCACAGTTCTGACTAAAAAGACACATGCAGTATAAATTTTACAAAAACATTACATTTATCTAAATTCTGCCAGAAGTATCTGGTCAAACTTAGTCTGTTATTTCCTCCATGCAGGTCCCTATCTTAAATGTTATTCCATCTATAATAAGAAGATCACCCTTCTCCTCAAGTGTTTCTTCAGCAATCATCTGACTTTTAAATATCTAAAAAAAAAAAAAAAAAAAAAAAGGATAACCTGCTGATTTCTAGCCATTCAAAAGCCTTCATGTTGGATGCCAAGCCATCTTTTCCTATAGTGTAAAACAACATAAAGCATAAGTAGCGTGGTTGCATAAAATACAGCGTTACACATCCTAACGTGTTGCTACACCTGTTTAAATAACATCTGCCATTTATCTTTTCATTGTTAACATCCTGACAACTTTTTACACTTATAACTTTAAAGTCTGTTTCAAAGCTCTTTCCAAAATGTCTGCTCTAGTACACCAATACCATCAGGATTATAGCCCACATTGTCAAACAGGTAACACAGCAATAACAATCCATGATGTGGTATGGAACAGAAAAGCCAGAGCACTTTTTTTTTTGTTCTTTTTTGCCTTCTGCAAAGATTTAGAGGACATATCTCAAATCCCAGTGCACTAGAGCGGATATTTTGAAAAGAGCTTTTAAACAAACTTTTAAGTTATATGTGTAAAAAGTTGTCAAGAGGTTAACAATGAAAAGAAATAACAGGTACGTTATTTTAAACAGTCGTACCAACACGTGGGGATGTATAACACTACATTTTTTGGAACCTCACTATTTACTCTATTTCTTTTCAGAAATACAAATACCTTGTTAGCTTGCCCTTCTTCTATTTCAGAGTTGTTCTGTGCTGACTGACAGTCAGTGTTTCCTTTCCCTGTAAACTGCCTAATCATCTCTTCCAGGTCTGTCATTAATGCTTTAGCCTGAGACAGCACTGACAGAAAATAATCCAATGTAATAATCTACTGTTAACTACTTTTGTGTATACAGTATAGCCCCGTGTATCCGAAAGCCTAGGGGGTCACGAGAAACTTTTGGTTTAACAGGGTTCTGGTTACGTGAGGGAACAAGTCAATCTAGCTCGAGCTATCAATTGTACATTGGAGCAATGTTAAGCAAAGCTAGGCAATGCATGAATCTTTATTAATGATTCCAAACATAATACTGTAATTAGAATAGGTACAGAACAAAGAAAAATATTTTTACGTTACTGTAACTATTCCAAACAAAACAATATACTGCTGTAAACTGAATATAGTAAACTACACTGTACTGTCACAGAAAAAAAAAACTTTAGCAAAGCGAGGTACTGTATTACAATTATGAACAAAGAAAAAAAAATGTTACTTAGCTTTCATTTTTAGTCTTTGTCCATTGCTTTGAAGTAATCCTTAATGCCTGTCACAGAAATATAATGACTTCTGGTTGTAAATCCCCCTTCCGACCTGTGAGGGCGCTAAGTAGCGAAAGGGGAAGTCTTTGGACGGAGTGGCCTGACAATTCATTTCCTGGGTCGGGAAGTCGGTCAGCCAGGAATAAGGCGAGACTCGGTTGCAGGAACGTATTGACCCGGAAGATAAACAAGGTAGCAGCTGCAGGCAATAGTCAGCTGCAATCGCTTACCAAGGGGTCATGTGTTATAGCTTAAAGGGGCCGGAGAATCGTAAATCTTTACCTTCGCTTGGTTTATATTGAGAAACTGGAAGGACCATGTGAGATGCAGAGAAAGCATTGTAAAAGTATTATGTGTTTATTTGTTTTTTGTGTTTGTCTTGTTTGTTAAATCACCAAACGGCTAAACACGAATACGGAGTTGTCGCCATGTGCCAGCAAAGACCCGGATCAACACTGCACTACAGTCACGGTTAACATTTTTATCACCACTTGTTCACAAATATAGCACGTATTATATTGTACTTCACCACATGCACTGAGAGCACTCACTTTGGACTTGTGATCATGTGTGTGTTTCACTACTGTGCAATACACATTGTTGTGTATTGCCAGCTCATTATTATTTGCTGGCTGGTCATCAGACCATTGGATTAATAACCATTAAACAAACCATTTCACCCGTACTTTGTTGTCCGTTTGTTCTTGGGATTACTGCACCAGCACCACATCTGCTATACACCTGCTACTAATTGCCACTTTGCCACAATGCCCTTCTGCTTTTTTCTTTTTTTTTTTTGAGTTGGCTATTTTCATGGCTTCCCCCCACATCTATCACACTAGAAGAAGATGTAGCTGGTCTGTTTGGGGCTGGTTTTCTATCCGTCACATGCACCGTTCGAACGACTACGACTTCAGCATCCTTTGGCTTGTTATTGTCTTCATCCTCGCTACTTCTATTTTCCTGGTCTGCTTGTCCAATGGATTCATTCATTTTAACTTTCTGTGTCTGACAGTTCTTAGTTTCCAGGGTCCTCAGTCTTGTTGCCAGGCCTCGATGTCAATTTCAACCTGTTGGGCTACTCGGTTTAGCTCCTCTTCCACTTGCTGTACCTGGTCATTCTCAGCAGGAGTGAAATCATCTGTTTTAAGACGCATTGATTTGTCCCATCATTTAGAGATGGTTTCTGTGCAGAATTTCTCTTCAGCTCTCAGCCAGCATGTAAATGGCATCCTTACACATTAGCCCTTTTATTACTCTGCACGGGTCTGTCAGTTTGTTTTCTTCATCAATAATTTGTGTAAGCAGCTTGCTCCTGTACAGTCTTTTGATGGTTGCGAGGATCCCTTGATCCATAGGTTGGATTTTTGCTGTAGTGTTAGGGGGAAGGAACTCATTGTTCTATCTGCATTTACCATTTTTTCAGTGCTTGGATGGGCAACTGTATTGTCTAGAAGGAGAGCACGAATCGGGAGACCACAGGGTCGCAGGCGAGATTTAACACTAGACACAAAACAAGAAAAAAAAAAAACTGTCTTTTAAGATTTCAGTGTTCATCCAAGCATTTCGCTGTGCCCAATACAATGCAGGCAGATTGTTCATATTTATGTGCTTGAAGCAGCGGGGCTTTGGAGATTTGCCAATCACTAGCAGGGGTAGTTTGTGGCTTCCAGTGGCATTGCTACATGCCAATACAGTCAATCTCTCCTTATTCTTCTTAAATCCAGGGGCATGTGTTTCAGACCCCACAGCAAATTTTCTCTACATGCCAATACAGTCAATCTCTCCTTATTCTTCTTAAGTTCATGGGCATGTGTTTCAGACCCCACAGCAAGTTTTCTCTGGGAGCAGTTTCCAATAGGTACCGGTTTTGTCAGCATTATAAATCAGCTACTCAGCGAGACCTTCATGAAGCATAATTTCTTTCAGTTTTTTTGTAAGTGGGTCAATTGAGTCAGAAATGGAAGATGGGCTTTCACCAGCAATTGATAGCTGGTGGATTCCTTGGCAGTGTTTAAAATGGTCCACCTTCGCTTGCTGCAATGCCTGGGCCACCACCTTGTGGAATTGTCTTGCTTTCTCCTTTAAAACTGTGCCAGAGATGGGGATGCTCTTAGTCCGATTTTGAACGAACCACATGTAGATTGCTTTATGAAGGTTTTCAACCCTGCATGTATGCATTGTTTTGTGAGACGATGTCTTCACACCGCCTTCCATTGATGCAGCAAAATCTCTTATTTTTTCTTTTGCATGGCATATATCAAACTTTGGCATCGCCAATTCCAAAACATCGGGCAACATCCACAACTTCGTCTCCAGCATCCAAAGACTTCAAAACAGTTTCTGCGATATTCTAGCACAGTTCTCTTTCCCTTAGCCATGATGTTTTATTGTCCACAAAAAAAAAACTAGCTCACCTGGCAAAAAGCTACTTAACCAGACAACTCAGGGGATATTCAGCTTTCTGATAACTAAGGATTTCGCTTTTCTGGGGTTCGGATAAACAGGTTTATACTGTATATTCAGTACTCTATTATTTCACCACCTGACTTGCACCTAAATACATTCTAAAATATTGAAAATAGTGAATTCATGATAGGTTCTTGGTTACAATGGTTACAATGTGTAAAAATTTTTGTCAGCATTTTATAACCATGAATTAACAGACTTGTGAAGTATACAGAAAAACAGAATCTCCATATATAGGCTACACAGTTTGCTAGAATAACATTAAACATATCTGAATGCAGTGACAAACAAAAACATGCACAAATATATTTTCTAATTAACTTTTAGGTCTACACATATTTCTCTCATGAAGTTACATACCAAGATTTTCTCCATTGGTCATATCTTCAAGTGGTTGAAAGCTGTTACTGGCACTCCTGTAAGATAAGTTAACCTTGCAGCATTTATTAAAAAATAGAAAGTATGCAATATTCGTACATGGTTTAAAACCATAACTACAGGGTGGTCCTGGCAAGTGAAAATCTAAAAAGGTAACAAAAAAAAAAAAAAAAAAAAAAAAAAAGCCCAAGCCCTGTGTTTTTATTGTATAAATACATATATTTCATACAAAAGTGTAATAATAAAAAAATTAACTCCTGCCTTTTGCTTTAACACAGGACTTCAATGTCTTATTCCATTATTCAGCGGAATTCCTTCCGCCCTAGAAAATGAACATGTTTTCAAACAGAACTCAAGACAGTTGGCATGGTAGTCCATAAGTCTGGGACATTAATTAAGCCACTAGCACTACATGTGGAAAATACTAAATTAAATTGGTAAGGCCTCAGGTCCAGAGACTCTGCCCCTGCGACCTGTAAATACTCCAGCAAAACAATGCCTCATAACATCAAGGTCATCGTACCGAAGCCCAGTACAAGGACAAAAGCCCAGACTGTAATAAAACGAGACAGTAATAGAGGTCAGGGTAATTTATTATTCCCTTTAAGTACAAAGCTTTTATATATTTCAGTACATTTATTTTCTGCGCACATCTAGATACAGCGCTAAGAACATATTTATTTGTGGCAAGTGGAGATAAACAAGTGGTGGTAAGCAAGTCTGGCAGCATAACATGAGTGTTGTCACTGGGGGGAATCAGTTCTTTGCCATCTATGGGTGGCAAGTGAGACTTATGGTAACAGACGGAAAAACAACCATTATGGACCTCACTGAATGGAATTATTACCTGCTGGAGTCCCCAAGACATCTTGGATGTGTTTTCACCTAAATGACAAATTCAGCATGATTACCTAATGCCTAGTAGTTGACTCACTGATGCAGATATGATAAACCTTTTACTCCAAATACAATAATATGAAAATATGCTTGCTCCTCAGACTACCCTAACAATAAACTAAATTTTATATGAAAACGTACTTTTTGATGATTTTCTGTGCTCCGCTTCTGGCGATTATTCATATTAACTGATTTCTCTGTAAAATATGTTTTTGACATAAAATAAATATTGAATAATCAAAATATTTATTTATTATCAATATTATCAGTATCAACAAAAGCGCAATCCAGGTTTTAGAAAAAAATTCATATATATTACATTATTTTAGTATTTTTATACATGTGGGATAACATGGGTTATAAATTAGGGATTCATTTAGAGTTTTAAACCACCTTGCATTGGTAAATTACATACAATTCACTACACAGGAAACCTAATTTTCTCAAATGGCTTTTTCAGTTGAAACAATAATAGAAATGAGACCTAGACAGTTCATCAAATAAAAACCTTGAAATTGTTTTTTCACTGTCACAAAACAGAATTCCTTTAACAGAACTTGCCTTCTGGAACAAGGGAGTGGCACATCTGAAGCCTCTCTTCACACTTAAGACCCTGGATACCTTTGGCTTCTTCTAAAGCAGCTTCATAAGACTTCTTCAGGCCATTCAAATTTTTCGGCTGTAAAATAATTAAGGTAAAATAAAATGTTCAACTTTTTGTGTTGTTGTAAAATTTGTACAGAACCAATAAAATTTTTTTTAAAAGTTACAACAATATTAAGTGTATAATACTGATTAACACAACATTTCAAGATGCTGATCAATGTTTATAACTTGAAAACTCTCAAATGGCTCATACTGCAGAATTATTATTATTATTATTATTATTATTATTATTATTATTATTAATAATAATAATTTCTCAGTAGATGCCCTTATCCAGGGCAACCTTACAAGTGTTACAAAGTATTACAGTACAAACTATCACATTACAAAATATCGCACTTCCGAATGTCACATTACAGATAATAGCAGCTGTAAAGTACAATAAAATCAGTAGAAAAAAATATCAAATTCAAATAAGAGAAAAAAATACAGTAAATAATTACATGTAACAGTGGGTTTGACTAAGAGCGGTTACTTACACAAGTAAAGTCCAGTATGAGCATGTAGTAAGTACAATGAATGGATGAGAATGATTACAATAAAGGCAATTACAAAAAATGTGAATACAGATACCTATAAGAGTAAAGTCGAGTACAAGTTACAGAAAGTAGTTATGAAGAGCAGTAGTAGAATACTGCAAGGTATGGAGAAGTTCAGTGCAAGTACAAGCTGACGCAAGTACTGGTACAACTGGGTGCCATAGAGTCCAGTATAGTCGAGAGTTGTGAGGTTTACAGTTGCTGTCTGAATAGATTTGTCTTGAGGAGGTGCCGGAAGGTGGTCAGGGTCAGTCCTGATATCCGTGGGTAGGTCGTTCCACTACTGAGAAGTAAGGGTGGAGAAGGAGCGGGTTCTGGAAGTGGGGGAGCGGAAGGGGGGCAGCTAATCAGCCGGTGGTGGAGGAGTGGAAGGTGCGAGAGGGGGTGTAGGGAGATTTTGCTGCTCAGCTCGAGTTCGCATGTGATTGGTGAATAAGCCTTAGGGTGTCTTGGCAACATCTTTATCCCCTTCAATCTAACCTACCAATTTACCATATATCAGCCTAAATCAACTGGTATACAATATTATCGTTTCTTTATTTGCTTTAGTGCAGTATCAGTACAGTTAAAAAAAAAAAACAGCATGAAAGCATTTTTTTTGTTTTTGTATGCAGGCCTTTTGTTAAGTATATTACATTTGCAGCTTTAGAATTTAAAACATATATATGTTCTGTTTCTGTGTTTATTTGCTTCACAGCCATATTGTTTGTGGTCAATAACCCAAATAACAATAAATGTTTGTTTTTATTTTAAGTGTATGTTAATTGTAAGTTTTTTTTTAGTTCAAAGTAACATTACAGTTAAAATGTAAGGCTGCAGTTAATTTATTGACAGTACTTATGACTTGAAGGTAGTCTTGCATTTTACCAACCAAAATACATTTTACTCAAGTGTCTACACTGGAGAGTAAACTACTCAATGACCCAAAACCTTATCTGGAGTGCTGTACTGACATATCAAAAATAAAGTTTATTGTATCCTCACATAGTCAAATATCAATCATATTGTAAATATATTTAGTATTTGTGTACACCTACTGTTGGTATATGGAAATGGTCAATGTGTTTCACTGAAGCCCAAAACCTTGAGTGAGGATTTCCAAGAAATTCAGCATGGTATTCTTCTATATGTCCATCTAAACCAAAGTGCAGATAATTTCCAGAACAAGGATCAGGACACAGAATAGCAGGCCATCTAAAAAAAGAACACCATTTAATCCAGCTACTACAAGATGTGTTCTATTTGGCCAACAAGAAAAAGGAACATGTATTTGTAGATTATAAATATTTGTCAGCAGGTGCTGGGGGCATTCAGTAAATCATACAGGTCTTTAGTCCAAACTATTTAGATAATTTATGATTTTAAAAGCAATATTATAAATGAGTGTGATACATTTTTGACAACTATATAAATCATATTCATGTTAAAACCACATCAGGCTTGAGTTAAGTTGGCCCGGTAATACAAATGTACCAGGAGTACTGCATCAATAAACATGTGCTGGAGGAGACATATAATTGAAAACTGATAACATCAGATGACCATGCTCAAACTGAGAGAAAAAAGTTAATGTAATTTCTGAGGACAAAACTGTCAAAGCTTCAACATCTGAAATACTGTACCTGTATGATTCACCTTCATTGCTGCCTTTCCAGCATGTTTCTATTAAGTTTTTTGTAATACAGATATAATTTTACAGGAATTAACAACATTTCCGAATGGGTTGGATTTTCAAAGACATTCACAAAATAAATATGTAATTCACAAGAGAGAAATGAAAATAGTACTATGAACATTTAAATACATGTATAGCATCATATAATTTTTACCTTGGCCATTTGTTTGCCTTAATCATTACCAGACTCCCCACTGGAAGTTCTGAATATACAAACTTAAGTCCATGTTCATGAAGGTCTGCCTCATTAGGAAATTTCTCCTCCGGAACAGAACAGTGACTATAAAATGGATCTTGGTTCATGTGACAGTACCACGGCTTTTTACAATCTAAATCGATTGTATCTTTATGTGGCACAAGTCTCCACTTCAGACAGTTTTGAGAATCACACTGAATCCATATTTTAGCCATTAAATATGATGCTTCACTTTCAGACGCATTTAAATCCATTTCTTGACCTATGATGCTTCACTCTAGAATGCTGACTTGAAGACTTGAGAATGTTGACTATTCTGAAGAAAAAAGACAAGAAAACATATTTGCATTAAACACATTTTTAAGTAGTAGTAAAACAGGGATATAGTTTAGATTTAATTGGATAATTGTTCAATATCCCTGCCTCCATCGCTAATAGCTTTTACTTAAAATACTTGAAGCAACAAACAAACCTTGTTATAAATCTCCCTCCCGACCTGAGGGTACTGTGGAAAAGGAACAGCGTGCCCCGGACTAAATGATCTGACAATTAATTTCAGGGAAAGTTAGAAGTCAGCCATCTTTATCGTCCCAGACGAGAAGCGATGTGGCGATCGTGAACTGGAGAAAGAGATTGCACTGACTGACGGTACTTATGGGGACGTTGTAGAGCGTTCTGCTACTTTGTTATGGTTACGGAACTACTAGAAAGGACCAAGAATGTTGTGAATTTTTATTTATTTTGTCGTTGCCAACACTGTGATCACTGTTGTTATTAGACAGCTAAACACTTGCCAGGAGCTGTCGCAAAAGGCTAGAACAGTTCTGGACAACACTGCACTACTGTTCACATAATAAAATGTATTTCACCACTTGCACCAATCACATAATCACTGCATCACTCCTGTACCTGCGCACTGCAAACTACTTTGCCACAGCATTATACAAATCAAAAGACTGAATTTTGCATGTGAGTTACATTTAATGTGCGATTTATAGTATTCACACATTGTCAAACAGTTTCTTTTAACAGGAGAAAAAAAAAGAAAAAACATACAGTGCAAGAATGCAACCTGATGAACCTTCGAAGATTTAAAACTAGCTTTGAATTCCTGGCATAGCCCTATTAAAAATGTAGCACAACTTAAATTGTTCACTTAATCAAAAACAAAAAGATGTCATAAAATATATGCGGTTACAAAATTCAGTCAAAACTGAATTTGTTACTTAACCAAAGATGGCACAGTAATCAATTCCTGCTTCAAAATGTCGCCAAATAAACCCCAACCAATGTCGTTTGAGCATGATAAACAAATTACAAAAAATTTAGGGAGCTCCCAACTCCTTGGAAGTTAGGGAGATTGTTGTCGTTGCTGCTAAAGTCTTGGTTTTAAAAAAGTGCTTTTCAGTTAAACTGTTCACGTTCAAGGATTTGACCAAGTGAGCCAACACACAGGTGATGCCAAACTGTCAAAGTGAGAGGGAGAGAGACGGAGCAGAGAGATTGCAGAAGCAGTTTTGTAACTAACTGCGCATCGATGCTGCATTTGAACAATAATTGCCTGGTTAATACTATTTCTTATGAACAGTAAATACCCCTATTCATTAAAATGTTCCCAGGCTGAAACCAAATACAAAGCACTACTTAGGGCGAATGTTACAGACTAGTAACTGTATCGGCTACATGTACTCTAAACTACGAATACTATAATAACTGAAACCATCAATTTTATTTAGGATTCAACCTATTTTTTTTTTTTTTTTTTTTTTTTTAAAGCATCAGAATATCCTACTCACAGTTCATTGTTGGACTTAATGTAGCATCAAGTCGTTCTGCTGCACACAAATCACTATCTCATTGTTGCTTTGAGATATTAAAAAAATAATCCAAACACTGCACTCTTTTGAGATTTATTTACTGTAGGTTGATCAGGTTACACAGCACTGGGAATACGAGTGTCTCAGTATTTTGCATCGTTAGTAACCGCACCTGAACAAAGAAATTCACGCATGAATATTAGTGTACATTATTGGCTAATATAACAAAAACTGCCGACAACCGATTGTGTTTTTTTTCCCTTATACCGGTGCCATGCCGATAGGCTACCGATTATCGGTGCACCCCTAGTTTAGTTTATTCACTTTGTGACTACAGGGCCAGCACAGGTATATCTCAATAGTGCAGTACAAATACAAAGAGAGGCATTTACTAAGATAAAAACAATAATATAAATGACTGATTTTAGATTCTATTGATTTTCAGTACTCATGCAGGACAGCTGCTATAAGATCGTTACCTTTATAAAAAACAAAATGTGCACGGATGAATCTACCAGTTAATCAACTAATGCCCATAAATTAACCAATCAAAAATTTGAATCGAGTGACAGTGCTAATTTCAATATATACTTTGGTGTGAATGTATCTTGTTTAGAAAACGCTAACCATGGCTGCCAGTATACATCATACATAATGTAATATAAAGAATGTGTATGTATGTATATATGATTTAAACGTTTACACGCTGACACCTGGATAACATTTAAACGTTCATAAAAATGTACCAAAAGCACATCCCTACTATATTCGCTTTTAGTTCACCACGGGTACCCTCTAAGAAACGTATGTTAGTGAATAATACAAAATAATTTATGAAGTTAAGTTATTTTTACATTTCAAGGGCCTCGGGTGCTATGGACTATTAAATTGTCTGCATACAAACAGCTTTGTGCAAAACTCAGTATGTTCCTAATTTAAATCTGGATGAAGAAAACAATGCTGAATCAATATGGGTCAGAATAATGGGCAAAAATTCAAAGGTCATAATAATAGGAGCATGCTATAGACCGCCAAATTGTATGTTATACAATGACATTAGAAATGTGTGTAGCAAAGGAGAAGCCATACTAATTGGGGATTTCAACTTACCCCATATAAAATGGGAAAACCCAGTGGGGAGCACGATGGACGAAATTGAAATGGTGGAAATGACAAATTAATGCTTCCTAATCTTAGTCTTTTCAAATAACAAAGACAGAAGTCAGAGAACCACTGGCAAACTCAAGTCACGACATGGTCTCATTTGAAGTGATTTTTAAAACCCAAAAAGGAATGACTAAAGCTAAGGTTTACAATTTTAGAAAGGCAAACTATGAAGATATGAAACAGAGACAAACATAAGTAGATTGGAGTATAATAGAGATAACATCCACAGAAAAAGGATGGTTGTTTTTTAAAAAATGTTGTACTGAAGACGGAAAACAATTACATCCCAAAAGTAGACAAATCTAAATCTAAAACAAAATTGGCAAAATGGTTTAATAGATCAATTAAAAAAATACAGTAAAATGGCACTTTACAGAGCATTTAAAGGGGACCAAGTTACTTGGAACTGCAAACGCAAGTCAAAAACAAAAGTTAGAAATGCCAAGAGAGAGAGTCTAATGTCTAAGAGATACAAATGACAAAATCATAGATGAAGAAAAAAAATAGCAAATATACTAAATGATTACTTTTCACAAGTTTTTACAAAGAAGGATTCGGACAACATGCCCCACATGTCAACCTGTTCCTACCCAGTTGTAAATAACTTTAGCATAACAGAGGCAGAAGTGTTAAAGGGACTAGGAGTTCTTAAAAAAAAATTCCTCTGGGCCGGATGAGATCCTCCAAATAGTACTCAAAGAAATGAAGTTATTTACAAACCACTAACCAAGATCATGCAACAGTCGCTTGATACAGGGGTTGTACTGACAGCCTGGGATCCTTTAAGAAGCTGCTTGATGAGATTCTGGGATCAATACACAACTAACAACCAAACGAGCAAGATGGGCCGAATGGCCTCCTCTCGTTTGTAAACTTTCTTATGCACTTATGTAAATGTTGAGATATATGTCTGTGTGTATATTTTTTTATTTTATTATTATTATTATTTTTTTTTTTTAAACCAAGTTTGATTCTCTAAATGAAAACAAATACTTCTAGGTAATGTTTGTTTAGTTATATTAATACATTTGGTACTTTTTTTTATGAAAGTAAACATTCTCGAATTAACATAAATGTTTAAATAGGAAAAAAATATATGTATTATTTTATTGGAAAATGACATAATTTATTAATTATACAAATTACAATAGGTGTATCTTTTAGGAATGCAACAATTAATCGATGCATTGATTACTGATCCTCTATCCTTAAATTTCGCGACCTTCATTTGGTGAATCGATGCATCAATTTAGAACCCAGTTTGATGTCTCCTGTTGCCGGTTAGCATTAAAACCTTGAGTGTGTGAGTGTGTGCTTCTTTCAATGTTAGTACGGTAGATTAGCACGTTGCTAGGATACACACTTAAGGCCTCTAAAAGTTTGCGTTGAACAAGCCAAATCAGAAGTAGGTCTATTCATGTTTTCTTGATTTGAAAATTAAGGTAATGTGGGTTTTTTTGTTTGTTTGTTAGTTTGTTTTTTTCTTTTTTGTTTTAAATCTATTACATCCACCGATAGCTTCACATGTGTTCTCACAGGACACCAGGTAACCCATACATCCCAAGAAAACCTTGCTTGTATTTTGTTGCAGTTTGTGAGACAAGGAAATGGATGACTTCTCCTGCCCGTTTTACTAAAGCTGCAGGTGCATCTTGCCTGCACAACCGACTGGCTCGTGTCTGCAGTATACTGTAAAGCCATAAATATTTGCAAGCTATTTCTTATGCGTTTTTTGCGTATTAAAAAAACACAAACATTTTTTTTACATGAGTCATCAAATATTTTGGTCGCAAATATGTATGGCTTTACAGTAACTCACAGTATGTTGGAACAAGCCAATGTCATAAAACACTTCTGCAGCAGGTACCCTTAGTGCTACAAACAGTGTCATCTCTTCATGTCTCCTTTCAGCTCAGCCTGCAGCAGTTGCCAGATGTCAGTGATTGTTTGTGTGTTTAGATAAAATTGTTCCATACATTGTGTCAGACAGGCTCAGAAAAGACAGATGACTTCTAAGTATTTGGGGACATCTCCTCCTCCTCCTCTCTCTTTGTCTGGCCACTCAGAAATCCAGTGCACACTCCATATTTCTTTGATTTCTCTTTTTTCTCTCTTTTTTTTACCTGTTTCCCTGGTAGTTTCACTGGTATTTATAGTCGACCATGTATTTAGTGCACAGTTTAGACCTGTTTTTCACATGTCAATTGAAATGCAAACACTAACACTGTTGATGGTTTGCTAAACTGCTACATTTGCATGTAAATGAGGACAGTCCCTTAAAGTTCAGCCCATGCCCAGCGTTAATGCTAACTAGTCAGGTGAGCACTAAAACATGGTAGCTAAATCACATACACTGCCTATAGAAAGTCTACACCCCCTTTCAAAAATGTTCATCTTTTGTTGCCTTATAGCCTGGAACAAAAATACATTAAAATAGCTTTTTTTTTCTTCATTTATTTATACATCCTATCCCCACAACTTCCAAGTGAAAAAAATATTCTAGAAATTTATAGAAAATTAATTAAAAATACATACTGAAATAGCTTGGTTGGATAAGTGTCGACCCCCCTGTAATAGCAATCGTAAATTAGCTCAGGTGTAACCAATCGCCTTCAAAATCACACACCAAGTTAAGTGGCCTCCACCTGTGTTAAATTGTAGTGATTCACATGATTTCAGGATAAATTCAGGAATTCTTGTAGGTTCCTTCTGCTGGGTAGTGCATTTCAAAGTAAAGACACAACCATGAGCACCAAGGCACTTTCAAAAGAACTCCGGGACAAAGTTGTTGAAAGGCACAGATCAGGAGATGGGTATAAAAAAATATCAAAGGCCTTGAATATTCCTCGGAGCACGGTCAAGACGATTATTAAGAAGTGGAAGGTGTATGGCACCACCAAGACCCCGCCTAGATCAGGCCGTCACACCAAACTGGATGACCGAGCAAGGAGACTGATCAGAGAGACTACCAAGAGGCCAGTGGCAACTTTGCAAGAGCTACAGGCTTTTATGGCCAAAACTGGTCAAAGTGTGCATGTGACAACAATATCCCAAGCAATCCACAAACCTGGCCTGTATGGTAGAGTGGCAAGAAGGAAGCCATTACTCAAGAAAGCCCATCTTGAATCCTGTTTGAAGTATGCAAAAAAACACTCAGGAGATTCTGTAGCCATGTGGCAAAAAGTTTTGTGGTCTGACGAAACTAAAATGCAACCTTTTGGCCTAAATGCAAAGTGTTAAGTTTGGCGCAAACCCAACACAGCGCATCACCCAAAGAACACCATCCCTACTGTGGAAGCATCATGTTATGGGGATGTTTCTCATTGGCAGGGACTGGGGCACTTGTCAGGATAGAAGGGAAAATTAATGGCGCAAGGTACAGAGAAGTCCTTGAGGAAAACCTGCTGCCGTCTGCATGAAAGTTGAAACTGGGACGGAAGTTCACTTTACAGCATGAAAACAACCCAAAGCACACAGCCAAAGCTACACTGGAGTGGCTAAGGAACAAAAAGGTAAATGTCCTTGAGTGGCCCAGTCAGAGTCCTGACCTAAATCCAATCGAAAATTTGTGGCATGACTTGAAGATTGCTGTCCATCAACGCTCCCCAAGAAACTTGACAGAGCTTGAACAGTTTTGAAGAATGGTCAAATATTGCCAAATCTAGGTGTGCAAAGTTGGTAGAGACCTATCCCAACACACTCACAGCTGTAATTGCTGCCAAAGGTGCTTCCACCAAGAATTAACTCAGGGGTGTGGAGATCTATCCAATTATGATCTTTCAGTTTTGTATTTTTAATATATAAATGTTTTCTCAATAAAAACTTTTTTCCCCTTAACAGTGTGGAGTATGGTGTGTAGATAAGTGGGAAAAAATCCTAATTTAAATGCATGAAACTCTGAGGCACTGACACGACAAAATGTGAAAAAGCTTCTAAACAAAACTCAGAAAAGCTGATTAGTGGGCTTCATTTATTACACACAGTCAAAAGGTCATCATAGATATTTATCTATTAATCAAGGCACACTAATGATCCAAGCAGAAACTGCAATAGAAAAACAATATACAGAACATAAATCATGTCATATTAATGGTAAGAAATTTAAAAAATTGATTCTATGAAGTTACCATTAAATACCGATATATGAAATGTTTGCAGATAGGAAGGCCCTGGTTTGCAGATTGGACACTGGAGGACAGCATATATATATATATATATATATATAGATATAGATATAGATATAGATATATAGATAGATAGATAGATATATATATATATATATATATATATATATATATATATATATATAGATAGATAGATAGAAAACGTAAATCAAAGAGAGAAGCAGAAAGGGGACTAGTTTTACAGCAGTAATCAGCAATAAAATAGAATCTCAGAATGTGATATTATTGAATTTCTACTGTGTAATGTAATATGCACACCATACTGTCCAGGTTTAAGGTCTGGTCACCTTATAGGAGAGGTTATCAAACTGGGGGCACGGTGATTGTAATAGCTCTGTGGTAAATGGCAGACTCGGTGGGCTTCCAGTATGATTGACTCAATCAACTACACAGGGACCACGTTTAATCTCACCAAATCTGACCAATCTCCATCCACAGAGCTTGTGGCGTTTCAAACGTATCATAGCTCAGCTACTCTATCGCCTGGCCATCCTTCATTTGAAAGTGCAGCAGCGGCGGAGGTTTTTATATCAATTACATTTTTTTCACAAATGAAATAAAATGCACAAAACTAGATTTAGATACACCTGCAGTTTATAATGCAGAAAACATAAATGAGGTGCAACATTGTACCAAATAAATATTTTATAAAGTTATGATAGTTACAATAAAAAATTAAGCTGGACAAACATTACAACTAATTATTAGTAATTGCATTAACATTAATAAAGACTAGTCACTTATTAAAATGTTGCACCCTTGTTTTCTCGTTCTTTATTCTGCTTTTAAATATACAAAATGTCATAAACATAAACAAATGCGTTTCAATGACCACAGATTAAAAGCACTAACGACGTTCTACAGACCGTGATATAAATAAAAGGCGTAGTGTAGCGTGCACGGGTGAAGGCAGCAGCAAGGCTGGTAGGTGACATAATCACATACAAAGATTTGCAAAGGAGCCGGCTCTTTTGTACAGCGGTATCAGCGCTATGTTAGGGTGTGTGGATTGCCTTGCCCTGTGTGAGACACCTGCCTGCGTTAATCAAGGTTCGCTACAATACTATAAGTTAATGTTACCTTCATATTTTGCCTGAGCCTAATTCTGCTCCCTCGCATTTCATTGTTACAGTCTCCTACTTAACGTTGTGCTTTTGTTATTTTCCGCACTATTTTAACAGGGATGCCTTACAGATTTTTAAGTATAGAAATTAATACCTAGTGCAGAGTGTCCACTGACAGCAAGTTTTTTTGCTAAGCAGGGGATTCTCATGAAGAAGATTGCTCTCAGCCATGCATCTCTGACTGTGAGTAATACAGTAACCAAAGCAGTTGCAAGCAGTAGTAATGCAGAAAAACACAAACGAAAAATACGTTTAGAATTTTGAATGTGAGATGGAAGTATCTGTGGCTTGTTTACCGAGACAGCAGGATGTACTGTGTGTGAAAGAGCTGCTGGGCAAAAAAAAAACAACATATAAGCACAGATGCAGTTTTTCAAGAATCTTCACTTGAAATGCAGAAGAATATTAAAACATGTAGATGAAGGCAACAAATAGTGCTTAGAATCCTGTCTCGTTGTCATGCGAATGGTCTACTGTTAGTATACAGTATATAACAAAGAAAAAAGTGTGTCTGTGTTTATATGTATATCTATACACAGACAGATATTTTTTAAACTACCATAGAGTTTAAAAGTTAATAAAACTGTACCAAAATGCACATCCCTGGAGTTTCTTTGCCTTTGTGTTAAAATGTATATTTGATGGATGGGACACAAAATTTGGGGCATGTGTGTTTCAGAACTTTATTAAAAGACTAGTCGCTTATTTAAATGTTGCACCTTTGCCGCTGTCCCAGCTACACTATATCCTGGTAGAACCTACAGTACGCTCAACACTACAATACTGTAATGATTCAGCGAGTCCCATAGTTACAGGACTTACTGACTGTCCCGTTTGTCTGTCTTTTATATTTCTGTATTATATAATGTTTTGCTGTATCACACCACTAGATAGCAAGGGGGAAATGTTGGTTACCAGTTTGTTTGCATTATTTTAATTAACGCAAGAAAAGCAAAAACATGCGACAATGCCCTGAGTAATGAAGATTGCCTGGTTGCTATCGGCATGATTGAAGGCGGTCTGTCTGTGAGAGAAGTTGCCCGGAAAATTAGATGTTCTGCTTCAACAAATCAGCAGACTAGTCCAGATAAACCAGGAAACCTGCTCTGTGAGGGGCAGACCATGTCCTGGATGGCAGAGGGTCACCACCCTGGCCCAGAACTGTCACATCCGACTGATCCATCTGCGTAATCGTGTTCAGACTGCAGTGGCTACAGCAGAAGAAATTCCAAGAAGAAATAACCAGCGCAGAATGACTGTAGCCCGCCGTTTGCATGAAATTTGCATGGTTGGAGACTGTTCAGGAGTAACATGTTGACAGCTGAGAGCCGAAATCACCATCTTCTGTGGGCCATAGAACATATGAGGTGGCGGCAGAGAGAGTGGTGGAGTGTTTTATTTACTGTTTAATGCCATTTTGCCCTTTACAGACCCGACAGAAGACAAAGTGTGGAGGCGTCGTGGTGAGCGTTATGCTGACTGTTGCGTTGTTGAAGACAACCGGTAGGGAGATCTCTCCTTTAACAAAAGAACGCCTTTGTTGCAGATTGAGAGGATCCATACTGCTTAGCGATACATTGACAAAGTTTTTGCGCTCCTGCAAGCCAGTCCGGAAGTGTGCGTCAACACTGCCAGGATTGTGTTAATGTTCAGTGAGGTCATACCTGATATTAACTTTGTAACGTTTTCATTTTGACAGTGTGTGTGTCACGTTTCGTACTGAAAACTTCTGATTGTTTGATCTCTATTTGTGTTCACATTTTCTGTGATTTTGTTTGACACGTTTAAAATATTTGATTAAATCCATTAGACCTGAGTGTTGTGTTTCTTTTGTGCATCAGTATAAAAATGTGGCAAAAAAAAAACTTTGGGAACCCCTGCCTTATAGGGTAATCAAGAATATTGTTTTTATAAAGTGATTAATTTAGTTTACAGTCAATATGAATCTACAATTGTGTGTAATATGGTAATTTTGTAGATGTTCAGTTCTGGCAGGATTTAGCCCAGACAGAGGTTGCAAGCATCTGAATACATCACATTACTACACCAACAAGTCAATAAATAGAGCCTGACACAGTGAGTAAAAAAAGAATGAAAGAAAGAAAGAAATGCCAAAAGAAATCTGGTCACTCTAGATATAACATACCTGCCTAAAAACCTTGAGATTTTGTGTTTTACTAATGTACCACTTTTGTATTGATATACAACAGTGCTACATTAAATGTATGCAAACAAACATGATGCCAAAGAAACTAATAATAAACTAGATGAATCTTTAAAATATGGATTTATACACTGTTGGCAGATCTCGCACTCTTTCGTACCTAACTAGTTTTCGTATTACCTTAACAGCCTTTAAACCGTCTTGCATTGTTTTTGGCTACCACCATATTCCCGCCCTGTGTATTCAAAAGAAAAAACCAAAACACATTGGCAATACTGCTGTTAAACACCACAAGAGTATTATATAACGGCATAACTGAAAAAACAAATATTACTTCAAGTAAAATATATTTTTAAACTCACGTTAACGACTCAATTCAAACAGCTTTCAAATTATCGTCACCTCCTCTAATCCTCGCTCAATTTGTGAAGCAACCAAGGCGTTTGAGCCAGATTCCACAATGCCCCGCCCCTAAACTGCATCATCTTCTCTGAATGGACGGTTTAAAATAGATCCCTGCTACCATTGGTTTTTTCAAGTGCCCATTGACAGATAAGAAAATTATTGATGTTCGCTGGACTGAGTGGTTCGACTATCGCTCTATCGCTCTTTTTTTATAACAATTTCAGCAGCCAATGATAACGGTAAAAAGGAGGGACTTTGTAGGAGAAATTGCCACAGACACGTATACACATTTATAAACACTGTCTCTTTTCTGGGATGTCTCACGGCAATAATAAGCCGTGGGTCCAATGAATCAGTCTTTCTGAGCCTTGTCATTGAATAAGACTAGGCACTTGGACATAAAAAGAAAAAAAAAAAAAAAAACGTATCCTTACGTGTCGGTTTTAATGACACGCTTCAAAAACGCATACTGTATAAGAAACACATCTTCCACCGCGTATTTTGAAGCGAAAGAGGTGGACAAGCTCGAGAGAGGAGGCTTGTACTTGACAGTACGTACAGCACACTACATCACTTTTATTATGTATTTGTTTGTTTGTTTTCTTAGTGGTGGCACAAGTATTGTTTTATGATCACCATTTATAGTTATTTTTCTATTTACTTTTTTATTTGTGGTTACTGTTGATTTGCTGTTCGTGGTTATATTAAATTCTATATCTTTGTATATAAATATGATTTTCTCTTCATAATGCAAAATTATTGAAGGCCAGGAAATATACAGTACCTTGTGAAATGCTTTTACGTATTTGTTCGCTACAGCGGTGGCCACATGTATTGCATTAGGTTTACCTTTGTCGCAATATAGTTCGTTTTTCTATATACTTTTTTCTTGTTATGTTCGTTTTTCTATATAATTGTATTCATTTTTATGTGATATTCGTGGTTATATTGAATTCTACAACGTTTGTATATAAATATGATTTTTCTTGTGATAATGCAAAATTATTTAATAAAAAAAACTTTTCCCTTGCATTTATTCATATATTTTATGGTTAAAAGTTTTTAATACGATTTGGCAATGCACTTTGTTTAGTCTGGACTACTGCCATAAAATAGCTGAGTGCTGAAAATAGGGCCTTTCAGACATTTTGTGATACAAACAATGGCTGGACAACATTTTATAGCTCCAGAACGGTAGAAGATATTTAAAATCTTATTTATTTATGTATTTATTAATTTATTTATTTATTTTCTTTTGGAGTATGTTAAAGTATTCATATTTTAGGAGTATAAATAAAGATACAGATTGAATCCTTCTCCTATATATATATCTATATATATATATATATATATATATATATATATATATATATATATATATATATATATATATATATATATACACACACACACACACACACACACACTTTCTACAAAGTAAGGCCTTTCTGTGGATATGTTGGTTTTTAATTTCTGATTTGAGGTTGACAAACTACAAGCGCTAAAACACAAAATGGTTATATTCATACTCATATATGGTCATTCTGCTTTAAATGTTAATACAGAGTAGCTAAATTAACTACATTTCGAATAAAATTGAGTGACTTTGTATTTATTCTAAATAGAAAATTCACTCAAATTAAAATTTTCAGTGATTTGCCTAAATACTCCTTAACCCAAGCACCCCCTGTAGGCCAGTGGTGCACAAAGTGTGGGGCGTGCAGAGTCAGTAATGGGGGGCAAGAGTCGAGACTTGGTGCAGTTCTGTTTTTTACATTTACAATTAATACATAAGTGACAGCTAATTAATCCAAGTTCTTTCCTTTTCATGTGAGCCGGTAAAAGGAAACCCAGGAAACATTGTCCAATGTGATCAATAGCGACGTGATTTATTTCAATCGCATCAGGCAGTGTTTTATGCTTTGCGATGAGATTTCACGGGATCGGGTGATCAATTTCAGTCTGCTTTCAAAGTTTAAACATGTTTAATATCTCAAACAAAAACACATTGGAAATGGGAAAAAATGCCAAGTTATCAAAACTGCCCAGTCATTTAAAGTAGAAATATCAAAAACACAAGCCAAGTTTCAAGAAACCATTGGGACAACATTGCCCAGCACAAAGCAAATAGGCACAAATGTAAAAGCTGTGGGGGTTAAGGTTGCCCCAATTGTTTCTACTAACTTGTCTTGTGTTTTTGATGCAGGTTCGATCTGCTTTTATTGTGCCTGAAAAACACATGCCAAGTTATTGATAAATACAGGGATAAGTGTTCAATCATTAACAATTCGCCACCAGACGTCGACAATAAACTAATAAGAGTTTTATGGAAATCTGTCAAAAAATAATTCAAACTTGAAAGTAGAGTATGTTTTACATTATCTGTTGATTCATAAAATAATTTTATTCACAAATTATCTTTTAATCTTCATATTTTTCAGACAGTAGTAGTCTGAAAAATGACAATGCAATACATCATTTTTCAGATTTAATTCAAGTTTAGTTTGCATGTGTTGTTATTGCAATACTCATTGATATTTTAGACAACAATTCAAGTTGTCTTCAATGAAGAAGGAAAGGAGACAGTCTCCCACGACTGCCACGATTCACCACACGGAGCACACTAGAGAACGAACAAGACCACTCACAAATACCCGTCAAGGGTTTACATTTTTTTTCTCCACTTTAGAATATGTTTACCATTAAGTACTACAAACAATGGCAGGGATTTTGATTTTCTTTTATAGTGTAATGCTTACAATAGGTAGCATAGCTTCACCATTTTATGCTTTTCACCCAAAGATATCTGAAATATTCCATTCAAAAACTTAACCATCTTATAATAACACAACAGTTTTACAGAAGTGTTCCAAATTCTATCCCTGTACTAATTAAATAGTTTTAATCTACTTAGTTTATCTATGTTAATGCCACCCCAAGTAAAGGGGTTTATTTACCACATAGAGTACTTAATTTAGGGCTGTTTATGAATACTTTAACTTTTGATTTAGTCTAGTCACTACTTACACAAAATGAGCTTATTGAAACAATTGCATGAAATAAAAAATACAGTGAAAAAGCAATACAAAGTGACATTTTTAAATGTTTTCCCAAGTAATTGAGGTGCTCATTTGATGCATAATCAGACTTGTAGCTGTATTGCAATCTTGTTTAATTTTATAGTAAAACTGGACCGTTAACTGCATTTACCTTATACATCAGTCTTGGATGGTCACCAGTTTGTTTTACATTCTTGGATGCAATTTTTTAAAATTTAATTTTTTATGTTTAGCAGCACTATTTAAAAAAAAAAAAGCAATTTGTGGTAATATGAATGGAACAAACATACAAGTGCTAACTACTCCCTGTTGCAGCAGGATATGCTATTTCAGTTATGATTAATGCAACAAACTATTTGACACAATACAAGAAAAGTAAAACGAGTTAAATACTGTAAAATTGTTTTTATTCCACACATAGATATTACTGGAAGTACATGACTGTATTTATAACATCATGGAAAAAACTAAGACAGTGACCCCAGAGGTGACACGACTTGTAACAACAGAGGTCTGGGAGATTAGTAGAGCTGATCCGGTATGCCCTTTGGCAGCATATTTGTAAACGGTGAACAATATGTTGTTTGAACAGTTTGGTCTGAAACGTATAACCTGTGCATATCACAGACAAATGGGCACATTTAGAACTGCCAGGCAAGAGTCCACTAAGTACTCCCTTTTCTGCTTGGTAGAAATCAGAAATATTTTTTTCTGAAATTGGCACTACATCAGGAGAATCTTTGGCAGAAGGTGATCCTGGTGAATGCAGTAATGTAGAACAACACAGTAGCCAGATGACTAAATATTTCTGCATAATTTGAGACAAGGAAAACAGTGTGTGGAGTGCTTTCAGTTTGTAAAGGGGATGAGGTGCTACAGAGGACTATGGTAAAGTTATGTAAAAAGGGAGATGGATTGACATTTGATTGACTTAGTCCATATATAATCGAGATTTTCAATAATTGTGTAGTTCTTAAAAATATGAATGGGAAAACCATAAAGACAATAGCTTCCCTGACATTAAAACCCTAGTCTGGGTAATGGAGCGTGAAACAGGCAATGTGATTAGTCGAGCAATGTTCCAGCTGTCCATATATTGGATGGATATGGACAGTTTGAGCCTTATCACATAATAGAAATCAATGCGCTCGCTGCCTCATAGAATTTGCCATACCGGCAGCCATCTTGTTTACAGTTACAAAGTTCCAGCAACTATAAAACTGAGTGACCAACTATCTGAAAATATTGATGTTTCTTTCTAGAAAATGCTGAATTGTAGGTGACCATTCTCAGAGAGTATAAAATGGTTAGGCATAGGATGATTGCTGTCATTACCAAGAAATCAACATAGGGGGGAAAAAGTAAAGAGCTATTTGAAGACCTTAGGCAGAACATTGTTTATGGTCATAAAGCTGGAGAAGGATATAAGACTGTTGTTTGTGTTATCAAGAAGTACGAGACTCATGGTACTATGTCTCATGGTTAAAACATTTAGAACAAATTTATTGAAAGTGTTTACCGTTATTATAGAAATGAGTTTGAATGAAAGAAGGAAGAAGGAAGGTTCTTTCACCAAAAACTGGTAGAAGTATTGTGAGGAAGGTTAACAAGAGTCTGAGATTGACTGCCAAAGATATTCAGAGTGAATTGTCTGCAAGTGTGACTGGGGTTTCCATTTCAACCACAGGTCCAGTATTGCATAGTGAAGGTCTCAAAAGTTGCAGGCCAAGGAAAAAGCCACTCTTAATAAAACGTAACAAGGACAATGCTTAAAGTTTGCGAAACAACATTTGAATGTTGGATATGAGTTCTGGTCAGAGGTTTTGTGGAGTGATGAAACAAAAATTGAGCTATTTGGTCATGCTGATAGTCCTTATGTTTGGAGAAAGTCTGGTGAGGCATACAAAGAAAAGAACACCATATTGTTGCAAAGTGGTTTGTAGTGTGCAGGTCTAGAGGTGATTGAGAGCTTGATAACAACAGTCCAAAAACAGTTCCAATGGAGAAAACAAAGCTTTACTAGTTGCTTTAAATAATAATGCTGACTATACACAGCAATGTGTAAAGCCAGTCAAAACCACAGGGTTCAGTCATGAAAAAATAATAACACACACTATACACAGACACGGTCATGAATTCCAACAGTGCGTGCTCCTTGTGTAAGTGGAGAATTATACAGCTACAGTAGTGCAGTGGAGTCCAGGGTTGATGCTGGCTGAATAGTGACAGCTCCCAGATTTAGTCTTCAATGAATGATAAGGGTAACAATTAATAGACAGACAGATACAACATGACAAAAACTCTGTTACTTTCTGCTTTTACCATCCTTTACAGGTCTTTCACAACCATAACAAAGGAACAGATTGCTTGGCCACATCCCCTGATATACCTTCAGTCACGCCCTCTTTGGTAGCAAGTGCAATCACGTATCCTCTAATCCATAACAGACACATCACCCTATTGCAGCAAGGCGCTGACTTCTAGTATTGTGGCAATACCCCCTTTCTGGATGGCTGATTTCCGACTGACCCTGGAATGAACTATCTAACCATCCATTCCGGGGCACACTTTTCCTGTTATATTGTGCCCTCATAGGTTGGGAGGGAGATTGAATCTGTCAAGCATGGAGGTGGGAATATCCTTCTATGGGGCTGTTTTTCCTCTAATGGCACAGGACAATGAGTTCCAAGACATGGTAAAGTGTATTCCCTAGCATACCAAAAGTTATTGGCCAATTGAAACACACCCTCCCCTACAAAACTTGGTTTAAAGCACAACTGGACTATCCAACGCAACAACAAGCCAAAGCACACATCAGAATGGTTAAAGAATAAAATCAAGGTTCTGGAATGGCCTAGTCAAAATCCCCATACAAATCCGATTGAGAATCTTTGGCATGAGTTGAAGAAGGCTGTGCACAAGAGAAGTTCTCAGTATCTGAATGACCAGGAATAATTTTGCGTTGAAGAATGGTCAGAAAAAGAGTGCTTTGGTACATTTAATGCTTGGATCTTGAGGTAGTCTGGGGACTCTGCATGTGTTAAAAATGTGCCCTAGCTCTCTTTGTATGGATACCCAGTGTGCATTAAGGGTAGTTAGTTATTTAGACATTGCTTTTCCTTCAAGAAAGCTCTTTGTAGGAAGTCTGCAATTCAGGGCTGCAAAACAAGTGCATGGGGGATTTGTGCTACATTTTATGTTTCTGATTCAGGGCAAAAAAGGATTTGTGTTAAACACAATACTAACATCCCATATTTTGCAACTGAGGTGAAACCAGATGCTCCCATTCTGACTATACACACTGTAAATATACCACATGTTAATCTTAAGATAAAATGCACACATTTTACACATACTGGGTGCACTAAACCTACACTCTGTTGGTTTCATTAAATAGGTACACTTTCCATATTCAGTGTGCTGTGTTGTGTTTTGGTCTTTAACTGCTGCAATCAACATTCTGTAAATAACATAAAATATGTTGTTTATTCTTCAGTCACGCCAATTTGGATAGTTAGACGGCGGGGAGCAGCGCACCCTGCCAGGAAAGCGCTCAGTCTGGACCTGCAGCTGCCACAGTCTGCTGGTTCGGACGGAGAGGACTAAGATGGCAGTTTTTCTTGAATTTAATTTTTAATGTAAACTCTACTGCTCCCAAACCTGATATCCTGGGCATCCATGCTAGGATGAATGATTTAAGGTAAAAAAAAAAGTGGGCAATTAATTGGAATAAGGAAATAAAAAAAGATTTGATCAAACTGCATGAGCTCTTTCTCAATTTTTTTTTTTTTTTTTTTTTTTTTTTTTTTTAGCGTGCATTACCCAGAGACGTCTTTGGAAAGATGTAAAGGCACCTCCAAAAATAAATAAGGCAAGTACCGGGGTGAACAGTGCTATTTCAGATGTTATAAGGGATTTAGGGCAGTGTTATTCACCAATTTTCAGAGGGGGACACTTTCGCCGATAAGACATCAGTGTGGGGTCAGCCACACCGCCTTTTTCACATTTGTGTATTGTCGGGGGCCACACGTCAGGGTCTGCACTAAAGTCCGCCAGGGGCGGGCAGTGGCCCGCGGGCCTTGCAATGAAGAACATTGATTTACGGGGATTCAGTTCCCAAAATGAAATAGGATCATGTTGGGCTTTTTAGCATGGTTGCTGTCCATATGAGTGACACAGGTAATTATATATTCCTAAACAACCTGCAGCAGGGAATTAATCACCAACCTACTGTAACTATGTTATCCTTTCCTATCAATGGAATAAATGGAAACATGGAACCTATTACATATGTAGTCTATGGGCTTCAGTACGAATTTATGATATATTCCTTAATTCTAAGCAAAACAAGTCATAAATTAAGTCATGGAACAATAAGTACTCTTAATAAAACTGAGCTGCAGCGGGTGCAAAATGTAAAAAGAAAAGTCATTTAAATAACTTGACGTGATGAATACAAAGTTCGAGCATGCAGCTTTACACAGTAATCTGTGACAAAAAAAAAAGTGTAACCAGACATATGGCGTTTTAAGTTTCCTGAAATACCACGGATGGATCTTGGGAACTTTTGTTTTTATTTTTTCTTTTGCTGATGTGATATCACAGATTTGCATATGGTACATTAAACTGATGAGTTATTCAAACTATCATGCAGTTGTCAGCTGGTACAAGTGTCTATAATGTGACAGAATCACCATGTCATCTGGCACAGATGTCCATAAATCATTTAACTGCACTGAAGGCCATTTTGTATAGTAAGTCAATCGCATTTTATGTTCTTGTCATCTGTAGACTTCATTGAAAACGTCAAAAACATTATTCTGTATAGTCACGTGTTTTTACGTCTCTCTCCATTAAAGCCTGTATACACTATGAGTTTCTGTCAAAGATATATATATATATATATATATATATATATATATATATATATATATATATATATATATATATTAGCTCAAAGAGCCAGCTGCCCATATATATATATATAAATGGAATCTCTATGGTGCTGCTGTTCCTTTAAATACAGTTGCACCCTCGCTTGTCACGTGGGGTGAGGTTGCTTGATTTCCCCCGGAGCAAGGAGCAAAGTTTGCCTTGGTTTGTATTTTTATTATTGTTTCCTGTTGCCGAGAATGGAAAGTCAAGTTTCCGTGCAGGGTTCTTTAATGACATGACATTACAGTAAAAAGGTGTTCTACGATTTCAACGTTTGTGACCGAATGATCAATAAACTCGTAAATTGAGAACAGTTACAGAATTTGGAAGAACACGCAGATGCAACTTGGTCGTATTTGGTAAGTGATGAATGTAAGCAAGTTAGACTTTCAGCGCTTGCCACACTAAGCCTTTTGTTGTTGTTGTTTACAAATAATTGTTTTTCACAAACTACCCAAATGAAATCTATTCGGATACAACAAAAATAATATCAGTCATTCCTTGAATGACTCTTGTCACCAGTCTGCCAGGCATTTCTGCGACAGGTTAGTCTTAGTCAGTTGAAAAACAGCAGTACCAGCAATTATCTTTATTTTAGGTAGAAAAGCAGCAGTACTGTACTATCCGTCGATTTACTTGTACATGTTCGATATAACCCTATAGGAATATGCACCTGAAATACACATCGCTTCAGCAATTATAGGTGAAGTTATAATCTCTCTCTCTCTCTCTCTCTCTCTCTCTCTCTCTCTCTCTCTCTCTCTCTCTCTCTCTCTCATTATATATATATAATGTGACCCTGTTCTAAGAAAACCCAGACAGTGTTCACTTAACCGGCACCCGTCCTGATTATTAGCATGTTTATTATTGTATGGTAATGATTTGCAAATTCAACGAGTCTAACACCCTCATCCCATCTGTAATATGTCTCATTTGAATTTGTAGTTAAATTTCTTAATTAATGCAGGGAAATATTCAGTTAACTATTTAGGGATTTAGCGTGAGGTTGGCACATTTTAACAAGTTCCTTATGATTTTGAAGTTTCTTAGATTTGTTTAGGGTGGACCTTCAGAAACGTGGACCCTTAATGTTGTTCATCCAGCCCTCAGTTTTAGTTTATGTTTTATAGTGTGAAGGCCAGCTTTATGGCCTTCTGAATTAAAGTGAAAACAAACCACAGCACATTGAACAGAGACATTTAATAATGTCATTGTGGTAATGAAAGGCATGGATTATTATTTTTTTAAGTAAGTAACCTGATATTTACCCTCTGTGCTGATTGTAGGTATGCCTGTTCAGTTACAGATAGTATGTTGTAAGGTCAGAAATTTGGTGTGCAGAACCTACTTATCTTTGTGAATACATCTGTTGTGTCATCTGGGCTTGATGTGACTAAGCAATAAGGTACTTTATACTAGATGGGAAGAAGTTTGAGAATCATAAAAACGACCAGGGAGAACTGCAGGTTATGTGAATACTAGGGACATTCTGTTAGTGAGATGTGTCTTAGTTTTTAATGGCATGCTTATGCAAAGTAGCATCACAATGGCACTGTGTTTAGATAAAGAGGACAGTGAAAGCAGTTCAGCAAAAGCTGAGCTGGAGAAAGGGTAGGATACTGAAAGGTACAACTGTCCAAATGCGTTTAGTGTGTATGTCTTTAGCATTTCCATTGTTTAGCATTTGAAATGTAAACATTCAAGCCAGGCTGGTCAAACTGACAGAAAAGGGGGGGGGGGGGGGGGGGGGATGCTGGCTTTTGAGGGCAACATAAATAATCTATTTATTTTTGTGCCTCCAGAAATGAATTGAAATCAGAAAGTTTTGCCTGTTGTTGTTCCAAGGACTTAAATGAACTATTACTTACATACTGCTTGTACAGCTATAGCCAAAAGTGTTGCTTCATCCTGTAGAATTAATCAATGTAAAGTTGAAAGAAACCTGCTGGATAATTTTACATTAACATATAGAATTGCATACCGCTTTGTAGTTTTCCATATACCTAACAAAAAAACTAAAAAAAAACAGAAAAATGTGACATTTCTAAATGTACCTTGAAATACTGTACTATTGTTATGGCATCTGGTAGACTTTTGTGATATAATTTTGTAGTTGCTTTCATTGATGTTAAATAAAAGAATTATATATTTTTTTTTGGTTGTTTCAATCCTAAAATTCTAGGTGATGCTAAACTCTGGGCTACAGCTGTAGTTCTTCTGTCTTATTTAAGTGAGATGATCAGTTTTTCACAGTACTTTCGCAGTTTCACATGGAACAGTTTAACCCATATACAGTAAGAGAAATGCACAGCATATTCCCAGGAACCTGAAAGACATTTCCTGCAAGTCTCCACAAAAAATGACTGATCAGTTGTTTTTATTTGTAAATAACTTAATTAAAAAATTAATTAAAGGCTGTAAAATGTGTGTGAAGCACCTGGGGTTTCAGATTTCATATGTATTTAAAAAAAAATCAATACATTTTGAGTTTGCCCGTTATTTGTAACAATAAAAAGCTTATACTAAACTTTAAAATACTTTAATGTACGAGTAAATCTACAGTCAAGTAGTCTACGCTGCGGTTTTACAAGTAGTACTACTTGTACGGTTTCTGATACTTTGTGTATTGCTTTAAATGTTATTTTTTGGCAGTCAGACCATGATCTGCTCACACCAATTTATGGCAGTGAACCAGAAAGCAAATCTCTTTATCTGTTTGAGCTGGCTTGTGGTCTTGCTGTCCCAGTCTTCTGTTGGTGTAAATTAAACTGACAGTTCCATTTTCTGGGTCTCTGGACTGTCATGAAACAGGTCTTTAAGATTTGTTTTTTCAGCCGAAGAACTGTCGGTATTGACTTCAATCAAAATTGAGTGTGTAAAAAATATATTTTTGTTTATAAATCTTGACACTTGACACATACAGTGCAATTGACTAGACTTGAGTTAATATGAAATGAGTTTAAAAACAACCCATACTTTACATTTGCATGATTTAGCAGAACCATCCTGAAACACTGGTATATTGTTCTTATTTAAAGCCGAGGTAAATCTATATTAAACTTAAAATTCCAACCCGAAGGTTGGCTTTATTCAAATCAAGAAGTCTTTGCAAAATAAATTCCTCATTAATCTCTATCTTGCATGGTGAAATGTGACATATTTCTCTAGAAATAAGAATTTTTTGTGCACCATTATGTTTAGATGTACAGAATACTCCTGACACTTCTGACACCTAGAGTACAGACCCGGTTGGCATTTCTTTGAACACAGCTACAATGGAGCCTCCATATGTCGAAGATGACATCTGCGTCCTGAAGCAGGAAACGGCAGACAGCTTGCTGGAGCTATCAAAGGAGAGCCCTTTTTCCATGTGTTCAGCGGATGAGTCTGTCGCTTCCCACTTTGCGCTTGTCACTGCCTATGAAGATATCAAAAAACGGCTGAGGGAGGCAGAGAAAGAAAACTCATTCTTGAAGAGACGAGTCAAGCAACTGGAAGAGAAGGTAAATTTAATAATAATAATTAAAAAACAAAACAAACAAAAAAACAAATCTTCTCACCTTGACAGGGTAGCACAGGCTGAACGATGGGCTAATTTAAAAATGGATTACCCTCATACAAGGAGTGGACAAGAAATCTGGGTTACAACCAGGGCTCTGAAGAAGACATGCTAGGCATAATGACTGTCATCTTAAAGGAGAATAACTTCTGTCTTTATGTGGATGTGAGCTTGCTAGAAGCATCCTGCCAGGCATTGAACAGACCTACTTGCTCATTCATTTCAAATCTTGACAGTGGAATGAGGAGGTCTGCCCAACAGATTCCACTCTGATCCTTTGGGCTTTGCTTGAGGTTTTGTTTATTTTTATATTATATATAAAAAATATATATATATATATATATAATTAAATTTAAAAAACAAAAGAAAGAAAATGTTCTTAAGTGAGTAACAGAGTTTACCAGGCATATATACAAAAAAAAAAAAAGAAATGTTACCTACATGTTTGCTCACCACATTGCTTTTTGATTTCCTTCCTGGGTTGCATGCACACTGTTTTTGGGAAAGTCCAATACTTCAAAATACTTCCACTGTGCTTTTGAAATGCAAACAGATGCCATCTTAAAATTGGTTCTAATAGTTTCCGGTTTTCCAGTGTGTGTGGTACATTTAGCAACAGCAATTCTGTTGTCAATAAAAGTGACTTGTGTATGCCGGCCTAACGTATAGCAAGCAATTAACTACATTACAAACATTTTCATGATGGAGTAAAGGTCACGTTCTAGTTGCGTGTGTAGGTGTTCTTCAGATTCTGCTCCTGATGTACTACTGTAACTGAGAAGAAGGCTATTCTATAGGGTTAACCTAACCATGCAGATAATACTATATTATTGGTATTCTTTGAGACCCATCTTAACAAAGTTTTCAGATCAACCAACTGCTAGGAACCAGACAGTCATCAATCTTAAATAGTTTTTATATTTTATGTTACTAAAACCATTCCAACCGCTGTTCTTTTTATTAAAAACCAAACTTACTTTTACTTGCCTTAATAAATTAAGAATCCACCGTAGCTATTGCTGAAGAATCATAACCATTATATATCCAGTATTATTGTAGCTAAAGTACTTCTAATGAAAGTACTAAGGATTTAGCCCAAGTAGTGAGTTAGTAGTAATACTAAATGCACATACAGTTCTGTATCGGGTGATATCAGACCGTGACATCGACAGGGAGTGAATACTTATGCAATCAATTATTTTCTGTTTCGTCTTTGTAATTAATTTAGAGCAATTTGTAGATTTTATTTCTCACTTTGACATTATGGACTTTTTTTGTGTTGATCAGTGGCAAAAACTCCTAATTAAATCCATTTTGATTCCATGTTGTAACACAATAAAATGTGGAAAAGTCCAAAGGGGGTGAATACTTTTGAGAGCCACTGTAAATGATGGAGACTCCCTGAACGTTTATGAAATACTATTTCAGTACCGTGTGTGTTTTCCTGCAAATTTTTTGTAATGAATTAATTATTCTTAATACTGTATTTCATTTTTATAGTGGCATTTTAACTGACGTAATAAAAGCTCTGAGCCGGGTTGCTTAGTAGTCAGTTCAGTTCTTCAGAAACTGCTGTGCAAATGTCGCCTTGCTGTCATTATCAATCGCACATTTACTTCGTTGCTTATCAGTTATTAAAATAGGAATCAAAAAATGTCACTCCCCTCAATCTAAATGATCGAGATAGCTTGTCAGAAATACAGAGATGAATTTACCACAGAATGGTCAGTCATTAAAAGAAGTAGAGTGTCTGAACCTCACGACTACTGTGAATACTGCCACACGTCTCTGTTAAACGTGGTGGGCGTCATGACTATCGCTCGCATAGGTACGAAGAAACACCAGCAATGTGCAAAATCTGACACTCCTCATTACTGTATCTTTGTGCAACTAGGTTTAACTCGCTTTTAAATAATAAATTAATTATTGGATACTACACAGCATTTTGTGTTGTGATAGTTACAGAGTAGTAACAGTGTAAATAAAATAAAAAAAAAAAAAAAAAAAAAAAAAAAACATTGAATCTTTCGTGGTGTTTTTATTTTTATAAAGTTTTGAGGTTGAATATTTCAGTCCAGGTTTGGTAGCACGCATGAGATCCTAAGATATTTAAATCCAGAATAAATGGAATTCCAAATAAATTTTAAAAAAATCAGTGTTGAAGTATTTCTATTTATTTATTTATTTATTTATTTATTTATTTTAATTTCTAAATGCCTTGTGTTTACAATTACCAAAATTATGCCTTGAACAGCAGAGATTAGGCCAATGGCTTGCTCGAGCCTACAAACCTTTTAATGTCTAGGGGCTAGCAGCCACTGCCCTTAAAAATAAAATAAAATAAATAAATACAAAAAAATGAATAAAATCAAATAATTCTGCCTCGCTTCACTCTGCACATGCTATTTTCTGCTCTCATGAGTTGGCATCTCTTCATCAGAAGTTTGTATCTTCAGTTTTAAAGATTGCTCCAGTAGTGTATTAAACAAAGTGATGATACACAGTGACACATTGTTACTTTTTTCCATATAGAATCAAAACTGCTGCATTCAGCCAGATGAACTAACCGCAGGGCCCAAGTATGTCAATAAAGCCTTTAGTGCTTTTCGTGGAATCTACATCGAAAAGAAAGATTTGCAAGTGGAACTGCATAAAATGGTATGCACTGTACGGCATCTGTACATCAACTGGCTTTAATTTTCCCCACAATGCTGTGTGTCTTTAATCGTTTTGTTGCCCTCCTGTTGGCGATAATCAGTATATTTGTAAGTGATGAAACTGTTTTTGTTCTCCTTTTAAAAGAAAAAGGAGAAGAGTGAATCAGAGAAGCATCTAACTGAACAGCTGCAAGCTAAAGAACTAGAGCTTCTCCAACTAAAAACTGAAGTGGAAACCAATCAAGGTGCAGAACTGCGTAATACCCCGTGTCTTTTGTGTTGTGTGCATGGCTTGACAAAAACACTATTCATTACAGCCTGCATAACATCTGACCCCACTGATTTAGTTTCTTGCTTCCCTCTGTTTTTAGTGAAAAAACAGAGTCTAATAATACCATCTGTGTAACATTAGGAGTTAACCTAACATTCTATGCTTAAAATATGTGTAAATATCATTCTTAAAGGATAAGTAGCAGGGTTCTGAAAAATATAGCGTTATAAGTCCCCATGCATTGCTAAAACTGTTTAAATAATGTACCTGTAATTTTTCTTATCTTCTTTTTTTTTTTAACATCCTGACAACTTGTAGTATTAAAGTATTTTTTCAAAGCTCCTTTCATAATGTCCGCTGTAGTGCACTGGGGTTTCAGATCTGTCTTCTAAATCAGAAAGAGTGATTAAAAAAAACCAAAAAACGATAATGTGGGCAATAATCCTTACACAATTGGTGCACTAGCAGACATTTTGAAAAGAGCTTTGAAGCGGACTTTAAAGTTAAGTGTAAAAAGTTGTCAGAATGTTAAAAAATGAAAAGGAAAAAGTAAGGTACATTATTTAAACAGTTGTAGCAACCCGTAGGGATGTGTAATGCTGTATTTGTCAGAACACCGCTACTGGCTGTCTTAAGGCTGGTTCTGTTCAATCTCATGTTCATATGTTTGGCAGGGGATGTGTAAGCTTTTTTGTACTATGCACTGTTTTTAGGAAACTCTGCCACCTTCTTTTCTAGCAAGACTAACATTACAGTGCTGTATTTAGAGACAGATTGCTGGATATTATTGTGTCTGTCCTGTTTTATTTGATGTATTGTGAAATGATTTCCAGTTATGAAAAAGCTGACCCCCACCAATGATTACTTGGAGCTGTACAAAGTGAACACCGAGCTGAAGCTACACACCTTGCAACAGGAGCTGGATATCCTCAAAACTGAATACAGCAAACTCAGGGGAAAATATGAGGCAAGATCATTTTTGCATTACAATTGCTAACTTACCGATTTGAGATTTTCACTGACGTCAGTGGACTTGTTATACTAGGCTGTTTCACCAGCAGGGAGTTTGTTTTATGTTGTTTTTAGTTTATTTTAGTTATTTGCTTAAATTATGCAAATAATATAAAATGGAGGCAGAGAGAAAGAGGCAGTGTACTGTTTAAATATTGGCATTACAGTATATTGCATCGATTGTGAAATAGTAGTTAAATGTAAAGTAATGTAAAAGGGTCAAAGGCTTTAATTATTTTAAATACTTTATTCTGCCACAAAAAAAAAAATTGCTATTTGCCACTAGGTGGTGCTCTAAACATAAAAAAAAGACATAAGATAATACTCACTGTTTTTGGTTTCTGCTTTCAAATAAAAATGGCTTCATAATTAGCAAGTTGATTAATCATCTGTGTCACAAGATGGCTGTTAGAAGGTATTACCCAGTAGTGCACAACTCTAAAACATTAACAGATATTTAAGACTTGTTCCTAGAAAAGGCAGTGAAGAAATTAACCTGAAAATCTTTCAGTAAAAAGCACACTATATTAATTCATTTTGCGGCATAGAGTATATAAGACCTTACTAAGAGTGATGTGATGCAGCAGTCAAAAAGGGTTTATTTTTAACCTCTTGCATGAAATCAGGGAACAAAACTGTAAAGGAAGCTGGACCCTTTTTGACACAACTGTTAAGCACTCCGCTTTATTTAAGAATTGTGGTATGGCAGGGTGTTTGATCTGCTGAAATATCACCTTCCAAATGCAAATGACCAACTTAATATTAAAGTTTTTAGGTTGTGTTGAAGAACCGCAGTGCAGCTTGCCTTATTTTGACTGCTTATATATTTGTTGTAAACATGCTATACATGTACATATACAATTTTTCCCACAGAACTGTAGCTTCAGCAATTCTGATCCTTGTGGTAGTCTACAAACAGAGCTAAAATCCAGCATTTGTTACAGATATGAAAATTAACCACTCAAAATGTTTAGTACAGTATATTTTTAAAATACTGTTAGTAAATCTACAATAGGCTACCCTACTCACCCATATTTCCCACTACATAGCAATCTTTAATAATAATAATAATAATAATAATAATACAAATAAATACCAGAATATCTGAACTTTGCAGGGACAGGTTAAGGCTCTTGACAGTAGAATGTGGTTATATATGGTAGTGTTATTGGGAACCAGTATACCAGTAGGCCATAAGAGTTCAACACATTTCTCAGTTGATGGTAATCCACCTCGGCATTTTTGTAACTTTCTGGAACTTCGTTATGTAGTCATGCAGTAAGATTGATGTTAAGCTCCTTGTTCGTCTTTTTGAACAAATTCATGGAAGCTTTTTTTTTTGTTCTGTTTTTAATGTTTTCGTTCTTCTAAAACATATTTCTTAATGAATGAGAGATTTTACTTCAACCTTTTAGGTAGCACCTCAAGCCTGGTGTCACTAGCATGCACAAATAATATAGTTATGCTAATTTAGTAAATGTTAGGGTACAATTTCACCTTTTTTTGTCCTTTGGTAGGTACCCATGCTGTTATGCTATTTAAAGAGTAAGTAGCGGGTTCTGGAAAATATAACATTACACGTCTCCATGTGTTGTTACAACTGTTTAAATAACGTACCTGTAATTCTCTTTTCATTGTTAACATCCTGACCACTTTTTACGCTTGTAACTTTGATGTCTGTTTCAAACCTCTTTCAAAATGTCCGCTTTAGTGCACCGATATTGTCAGGATTATTGCTCACATTGTAAAATAGGTAACACGGCAATAACGGTACAGGACGTGATACGGAACAGAAAAGCCAGAGCACAAAGCACTTTATTTTTTGAATCGCTCTTCCTGCAGAGATTTAGAGGACAGATCTCAAACCCCAGTGCACTGGAGCGGACATTTTGAAAAGAGCTTTGAAACCAAGTTGTAAGTGTAAAAATTACAGGTACGTTATTTAAACAGTTGGAGGAACACTTGGGGATGTATAACACTGCTTGCTGTTTAAGGCTAATGTATAGTGCATTGCATGTTACGGCTAAGGGACAGAAAAGTCTAGGCTTAAAGCAATCAGCTATCAGATCATCAAGCATGAGGATAACAAAACTGTAAAGTATATATTTCTGTGCTTTACAAAGGGCTTGAATGCAGAGATTTCTAGAGTATCTCAGAGAGTCCTTATACTACTTTGTAGTTGCTTTATTAATGTCGGGGGATTTGTGTCTAAAACATCTAAGGACACTACTGTATGTATAGTATACAGTGAAAATCTATGAAAGTTACTGCAAAACAAAGCACAGTTTCCACAAAAATATTCGAATAACAATTCTTACTGAGCTTTCTCTGTCCATGGCAACCTATCCTGTTTGTTTTTTTTTTCACTGTAAATGCTCGTTAACTTGGGACAGAAGTGTTAAAAAAATTTTTAAAAAAATAAAAAAATAAACTGCACACAAACTGGCTTTGGAGATGGCTGAAATAATTTTGTTTAATCTTTTAACGTTACAGTAATTATTAATCCCTTTTTTCTTTTATTAAACATGGTTAAACTGGGTAATTTGCTTTACGTGATGTGACATCAGTGGTGTAAACTGTGTTTACTGACTTTTAATTTGGGAAATATAGCATTTACTGACTTCTTATTTAAGGGATACAGAGTTTACTCATTTCTACTCTCCTGTGATATGCAAATCCTAAGAGAAGATATTTTAACGGTGAGCGTCTGTGTCGTGTTGCTGCGCACGAGACTGAGAGCTTTCAGTCAGAACTGTGGCAGACCCAGGGGGGCGTGGCCACTGGACTCCGTGTTCTGTGTGTGTGTGTGTATGGAAGGCCATCCGGGTCAAAAACACGTCCTTTAGTACACATTCTCATTTGTCTTTAGTACATGATATAATTCAAATTATTACGCCTACTAATTTGGCCAATCGGATTGCTGAAAATGAAATGAGAACCAGTTAATTTTAAAGCAAATAGTAAGTGCGGTTCCCCTCCAATTCGTGGCGGTATATGGACTTGGCACTGGGTAAAGTCTAGTGAAAGATGGATGTACCCGGAAATGTATTCCGATTGGCTGAGGGACAATAACAATGTATCTGTTCAAGCTATCTGTTCAACTCCACCAAACACAACTGTGTGACAGCATGTATAAAGTGAAACTAAATTCCCAAATTATATTTTATGTGCAACTAAATCCAGTCTGTACCTGAATGTACTGTTTCAGACCCTGGGCTAATCAGTTTCTATCTATGCTGTTTGCTGTTCAGTTGGTAGCAGCATGTGTAAATAAGGTCCATCGGTTAATGTAGTGTGTCATATCTTGCAGAATCGGATATGATAGGTTCTACTGTATTACTATATATATATATACATTTTTTTTTTTTATTACAGGACCAGACTAATAACAAACCTGTATCTACGCAAGGACCAGGATATCATAGCTGGTATGTTTTTCATTACTTTTTCATTTGGGTCTGCTTTTCATACTGGATGTCTTCCAGTGAGAATTACAAATCTTATTTAGTCCCACTATTATTGTATCCAAATGACTTTCCTTTAGAGCCGTCTCTTAAACGCGCAACCCTCTTTTACATGGATCACAGCACCCTATACAGTATGTACAAATTGAGATGTTCTTCTTATTCAAGCTGTGTGATGGGATAACCCCTGCCCCATGGTGTATTTTGGGTTATTTTGTATAGTGTGGGTAATGTAACAGGGGTGGTGCATGATGTTGGTACATGGGCAAGGGGAAGTCACAACCAGTTCACATGCAGACTGTGCCTGGACTCAGTTGAATGATTGATTAGCAATTGAGTGCCAAGAGGCACGCAGAAGACTTCAGTTGACCGGTATTGATTGGGCAAGGGGTACCCGGGCACAGAACTGCACATAAAAGCCACACCATGGTGTATTTTGTCACTCAGTTGGTAGTTTTGTGGGTACAAGAGACAGGCCTTGGTTTCTGATTTGTGTGCCAGGGCCAGATGAAATGATTAGCAATTGAGTCCCGGCACAGCTGCATAAAAGAGGCACGCATTTGTCATTCTTTGAGTTTTTGTGTACAGAGAGAAGGTAGGTGAATGAGCAACTAAAATAGCCACCAGCGCGATACTTGTTTTATTTAGTGTTTGTTTTGTCTGTCTGTTTTGGCCACCAACCTTTTATTTATTTACAATAAACTTGCACACGAGCTCTGCATACCTCCCAGTACTGTGTGTGTCTTCCTGGTCTGACGTCAGCCACAAGCCTATCCCTGACAAGCTGTTACAGGAGAAAGCATTTAGAGTAGCTTTTATGGTGATGCACAGATTCCTAAGACTAGTGCCTTTATAATCTGGGCTACATGTCATGTTAGAGATTTGCTTCTTGATGTAGGGTGTTAAGCCAAAGAAAGAAAGAAAAAAGAACATTGTTCAGCTTCCTAATGAAATGGTACACTCCAGTGATTAACACCAGCCTCTGATAACATGAAGTGAGCATAAAAGAACACCGATAACTATAGGAGCTTGACCTGTTGCACCCACAAATGTAAGTGTATCCCTTTTTAAAAAAAAGAAAACAAAAGTAATTTGTGTACACAGACATTTCTAGGGCAAAACAAATTGTCTATTCTTGTATGGGCAGTGATGTGCAGAAAGTGGAGTCAGAAACGTACAGGATGGACAGAAGAGGGCGCTGAAGTATTGACGTTTTCAAATTAAATGGGTTTGGGGTTTGTATTACAGATAACTACGGGTGTGCCAATTCATCGATTTGTACAGTGAACAGTGATATTCAAACAGTAATGTACATAAATAGATAATGTTTTTTAGTATCTGTATTGAAAACCCAAGAACACAATGTATTAGGAAGTAGCCACGTCCTAAATTTCAATCATTATAAAGGATGTGTAAAGGATGTTTGTCAAGCCCTCCAGAAGCGAACCAGAGAGCTAAGGGAAGGCGGTTATTGTTAATCATCGCAATTAATTTAATGATGGAAGGAAACACAACGGAATTCAACATGTGTGCCGGCATTTTTAAAATCAACAGTGTGGCCTAAATAATTTTTTTTCTGCATCAAGGACACTAAGTTCTTGCGAAGAGTCACATTGGGGTAGATTTCTAAATGTGACTGAGGACTTTAAACGGGTGTAACTCAGCTTTTTAGACGTTTGGACGGGGGTCTATTGTAAGAGCGATTTTCTAAAGCATCTAAATTCCCTCGTTCATGTTCTTAGACACCCTGCCCCGTCTATCGGCGTCTAGTTGGGTTTTAGTTTGTTACCATATTTACATGTGATTTTCAAACATAGCATCACTTCCCGTTGATCTGCATATATTGTAATATGCAAAAGTAATTTACCTAGACAGCTAGCTGACTAATGTCTAAATATTTGAAAATCACCCCTTCTCTTGATGTCTAACTCCGATGCTAACCTAATGGAAGTTTTGGGCGTCGATGCCATGAATAGTAAACTTAGACATTGACGAGCATCATTCATCCAAGTTATTTTTGAAAATCTCGACGAAAATGTAGTTGTGTAACTTTGGACGTTTGCCTAAAACCTACCTCACTTTGTCTAAATTTATGATGCATGAACCAAGTACCGGTACTCTGGTAATACAACAAATCAAATTTTAAACTACACCATCAGACCGACAGTACATCATCTTCATCCTCTTCGCAGCTGAAGACGGCAATGCAGGCATGATAACCTCTACTGTTCACTATGTATATCCTACACTGGAAACATTAAAAAGTTCAAAACTATCTGAAGCATCTGTGAGCGCTAAAAACATTACCAGTCACATGGTCGAGTGGTGATGTCACAGACCAGGAAGTTGACGCACACAAGGTGCTATGGGTGAGTCGCAAATGTGCACTTTGTTTATTAGTTTGTAAGTAAAACATTTAAACATAAACAAAGCACTGGTAAACAAAACAAAATAGCACAGTGGCCAAAACAAATTTACAATAATTCCAAAAGTATTGTGCTGGTGGAAAGCAGTAGTAACAATTGTTTTCTTTTTATATCTTACTACTTCCATTCCTCCTGTCTGAACAACCAACCCTAGTGAGCAGATGATCCGCGCTTTATATATCCGTGACCATCTCCAAATTGGTAATCGCTTAATTCATTTTGAGATGGCCACATTACGCACGGGTTTAGCTGGATGGGGAATTTTAACCCCATCCATGCTGTAAAAAGTAATAACAAACACTGTGTTTAAGCATCAAACAATACCTTTAAATCATAATAATACAACACAGATATAATGCCCTGGAACAACACGGTATCATTAAGATGCTGTCGATGCATAGCTCTAGTGGTAACCAAAGCTTAAACATTCATCACCTTTCTTTTAGCACTACCATAAGTACCACTACTCCCACTTTTTCTTGTTCTCTTAGGTCTTTGCAGATAAAAAGCAGGTGGTTTTATAGGTTTTGATAGCTAATCACTTCCTGTCCTGATCTGAGTGGCATTTTAATCAATGGCTAAAATTATGATGTGCTAGGAATCTACAGCCCTGCATTTAAAAAAAAAAAAAAGTGGGTCTGTGCTATGGAGATTTCTTTGTGATTGTGTATCTCTGCACGGACAATATCTTGAATGTCTGCTGCTGAATGTCAGTATCTTAGCAACATTAAATCAATCAAACAAACTTTCTTTGGCTGCTTGCAAAGGAAAAGTCAGTTGACTGCTGTACATGGGTGAGGTGTGTTTATTAGAAACTGTTGCCCTCTCTGTCCCAGCTGTGTGGAAGTTGCAGGGTTTTCTGTTGCCCACAAGGTGGAGTGCACGTACAGTACTTGAATTACTTGCAGGTGGTATTTTCCATCTTCATTTTCATATACAAAGGATATCTAAATTTACAGTGTTGTAAAAATCAGTGTGTATATATACTGTTAAGCAGGGCTTCCAAATCCTAGTCCTGAGGACCCACTGTGTCTGCTGGTTTTCATTATGTTCTCAATTACTTAATTAAACCCTTAATTGAACTGAATTTGCTTAATTAAGACTTTTTTTTACTTATCAGCTCAAACAGTTGTAGATTTCCAGTTAGCTATAACGTTTTATAAGTAACTTGAACTCTGCTGCTGTTTAAGAGCTGAAAACAATGAAAAATTAAGCACATTATCAGTTCAATTAAGGGTCTAGTTATACAATATCTATTTTAACAATTTAATATGCAATACATACAATTGTTTTTAAGTTGACATTATAATTGTATGTTCTTTCATCATCGCTTCTTTTCGGCTACATATAGAAATTGCAGACAAATAGCTGAACCCATTGTTGTGAGCTGCTTAACAGGCCCTTGGTTATGTGTTACCAGTGATGGATAATAAGGGTTGATTTCTGTACCTTTCCATTCCCCCACTGTTGTTTCTTAAGTTTTTTGTTTAAAGGTTAAACATGTGTTACCTTCAGTAGTAAAGCTGTCGTGTGGGCAAGGTGGCGTTCTACGGTTCTCAAGTTTTACATGATAGGTAATGTTGTCTAATAATGTGTGAAGAAGGTGTTGGCTCGCAGATGCATTGCTTTAACCATTACTTCTGTAATACAGAGTCAGTATACAGCTATCGCCAATAGCTTTGCATCACCCTGTAGAATTAACTAATTTTGCTTCATAAAGTTGAATGAAACCTGCTAAATGTTAACATTTTGAATTACATACTGCTTTGTAGTTTCCCATATACTTAAAAAAAAAAAAAAAAAAAAAAAAAAAAAAAAAAAAAAAATTTAAAAATGTGACATTTAGAAAACTAACATGAAATACTGTTCTAATATTATGGCTTCCGGTATAATTTTGTAGTTTCTTTGATTTTAAATAAAAGATCTAAATTGTGTTCATATAGTTTTTATGTTCATAAGGGTATTCCTCTATAGTCTCCTTTTTACCATATTGCAGGATTCACTAATGCTTCTTTTCTTGTCATGTGACATTAGCTGAAGTCTGCAGTTAGGCTTTAACTGCATAGTTGGTTCCATAAAAAATAAAGGAAAGCCATACAATTTTAAAATGTATCTTGCAGCTCAATTAGGCTCTTCAGTTCCCCATACCGTGGCTCTCAACACGTTCACAAATTAACAACATAACAAGTTATACATCAGCAGACAAAACCATCATAGTGAAAGAAGATCGAATCCCTGACTCCTTAGACCAAGGCACTGTCCGCTATTTCAGAACAGGCAGGGTTACATTCTAGAACAGACAATGTATAGATGGAGTCATGTTCAACCACCACAAATCTACACAAAACAACAAGCCTAACAAAAACATGACAAAGCAAACATAAGCAGTGTACAGAAAGGAAAAAAAAAGGTTTGTGAGAGTCTTAAGGTTAAAGCGAGAGGTAGCTTCAAGTCATTGTCAAGGCACACACAAAAAATAAACAATTCATTAAAAACAAGTTGTTGTAAATAACGACTGCTCAGATTGCTTGCAAACATCAACAAGAGGCAAGAGAGTGGTTAAAAAAAAATAACCCTGCAAGCTTACTTTCTTCAGACTGATTCACTGAGAAACTGGCATCTTTGACTATTGTTTAAAATAATAATGATAATAAAAAATCAGAACCGTAGCAGTGTGTTCCATCACAATTTTTTTTTATTTTAATTTTAATTTTAGGGTTTCTACGGTCGGGCTATCATGACCTGTGTGGTACTGATCGAATTCTTTTATGTTTTAATTTCAGGGACGCTTCTCTGCTGCAGGCTTACAGAGACCTCAAAAGAGAGATGTCTAATTTATATGCAGTGACAAAGTTGCAAGCCGAGACGGTGAAAAACCTGAGAGACAACTCAAAAAGTGCAGCCTGCAGAGGTAAGCCAGTGGCTGATGGGTATGAGTCTTTGTGCGTTAATCACTCTTCCTCTCTGCATTTACAAAAACATCTATTATCACCTTTCATCAACCCACTGCACATTGTATTTCCAGCCTACTCACTTTTTTTTTTCAACTTGGGCTTCTACTTTCCATGCTGGTCAACTTAACACCTCAAGGTTTTACTGGTAGGCTGTCTTCTCTGTTAGTCTTACCCATTGTGGCTTGATCACATGGCTGTTTGTAGAAAGCCACAGTGTTAACTGTGTTAGTTTTATTTGACATTTACTGTAATCAGTTCACACACGTGTTTACTTGTTTTTTGTTATGCTCAAGTGCAGACAGAAGGGTTTTGAGATGCTGTATTTTTTTTTATTTAAATCTTTTTAAGGATCTTCTAACATTTTTTTTTTAAAATTTGAGTTTTTTACACACAATTCCATAATAGTTTGTAGCTCTCTGTTCTCACAAACCATAATTTTGTTTGTTAAAATTACCCAAAGGTAGTCCAGGCTTACAAACACTAATTTCAATAAAATAAATATGCTTTTTTTTTTTTTTTAAGAGCATACACCTGGTAAATTGACAAAGTAAAAGATGAACCAAATATCAATTGGGTGTTTACCCAGTGGTACCAATTATTATTATTATTATTGTTTTTATTTTTTTATCAGTTCAAAATCCAGTTTGTTTGGCACGAAAGTAAATTATATAAAAAGTTTTAACCAATTTCACCAATTGTGTTTATATATATATATAGATTATCATCCATAGTTACAACTACAATCAATAGTGCTACATTTAGAAATTCTAAAATAAACTTTATAAATATAATGGTGTGTTGATTAGTCTATACTAGACCTTAGAAATGTAAGCTAGATTGCTTGTTGGGAATGTTTTATAAGGTTTCATACCACCCAGGTACTCCAATCACTGTCTATATCTTTGGTGTTCAACCAGAGGCTATTTCAGATAGTTTACCATTTTGGATAAAACAAACACCAGACTGGCCTTTGATTTCATAAACTCTGTTAGACATTTTCGATCTGGTTGACTCCACTCTACCATTTACAGTGTATGTGCCTCCCCAGCGAGGGTTTAAGGTAGAGCGGAACATGGGGGGTCTCTACTTCAGGGTTGAGCTTATGAGGAGCCTGCCTCATAGTGCTTGGATTTGGTGTTGCTGTTTCTGAAAACACACTCACGAATGTTCATTTGTCAAAGTCATTTTATGTATGTCTTCTATGACAAATGTGAACTTGCAGCGCTTTAGGATTCTGGCAGGTAGTATTAATTTCCTTTACTTCACTAACTTGTGTCATTTTAAACAAAGTTAAACAAAGTATGGGGTGGTCCAGTGGTTAAAGAAACAGGCTTGTAACCCAGATGTCCCCGGTTCAAATCCCAGCTCAACCACTGACTCACTGTGTGATCCTGAGCAAGTCACTTAACCTTCTTGTGCTCCATCTTATGGGTGAGACATTGTTATAAGTGACTCTGAAACTGATGCATAGTACACACACCATAGTCTTTTGTATCTTGTAAAGCGCTTTGTGATTGTGGTCCACTATGAAAGGCGCTATATAAAAATAAAAGATTATTAAGATGTAATCTCATCATACAAACAGAGCATGCCTGTTGGCCCTAGATATATAATGTCTTGTCACAGAAACAAAGGATACAAAAATAAATCTTCACAAATCAAGCATTTGCTAGTATTTTCTTTCCATATAAATGTATATCGCCATTAATGATTCATTTTAAATTGAACCTTTCTATACTTTCAGATTCATCTGCTGTTCCAATCCAGAGCATAGAAGACTTATTACATAATAGCAGAATGGTAAACATGACTGCCCCCAGACCAACACACAAAAGCCCTTGTGCTTCCTTTAATGGCCCCATGTTCAGCCATGCCATAGCACCTCCTATTTCGACAGAGGCCGGAGGCTTATCTGATGATCCTTCTAAACACTGTTGGACAGCTGAGAGGCCGAGCCCTGTTGACAGCGCTGCCTTGAAAGAACACCCCTCGTATGGACGCACTTCTTTAGATGAAAACTCCTGGTCGTTTCCCAGCCCTCCAAAGCCTAGTGATGCATTGTTTTGGGAAAATGCAAACGCCCTTTATTCCTCCAGTAATCCAGTTACCTGTCCAAAGAACAAGGATCGAGAGTGGCTTAGACCTTAGTGTTTTTTAATTAGACTGTGTCCACTGTCTCAAGCTTCTGCAACAGAACTGTCTACAAATCTGCCTTAAATGTAACCGCTTCAGCTATTTTGGTTATATGATGTTTTAAATGCGGTAATGCGTAGTGTTCTAGAGTTGGATTGGATTCCATGCATTAGTACTTTTACCATGTTAACACTTGGTTCTTAGCTAAGGAATTGATGACAGTGGGTTCCTAATAAAGGCATTTCCCCATACACCATTGAAACCTTAGATTCTAACATAAAGTTTGTAGAAGTTAAATGGGGTTCCATATAAAAACCCACTATCCATCTGGAGCAGATTAGGTATTTTCAGCTAATACCAAGTGTATATAATACTGTGAAACAGAACGTGAGTGTGAGTTGATGTTGGCATTCAGGCTTTTGCAGTGTTATTAAATACTAAAATGGTGTAGTGCCCAAAAAAAAAAGTTTTCTTGGGTGAAAATGTCAACCAAAAAATGACTTTCTTGATGAGTAAATAGCAGGGTTCTGAAAAAATAGTGTTACACATCCCTTCTTGTTTCTAAAACTGTTTAAATAACATACCTGTAATTCCTCTTTTCATTGTTCAGCCTTATAACTTTTGTAGCAACACGTGAGGACTTATAACTATTTTTTAGAGCCCTGCTACTTACTCTTTAAGTAAGCTGTCAAATGTGGAATGTAAAATTATAACACACAGGTAATATGGTGAAATGTGCAAATACAGAATGCATTTTCATTGAAAGAGTGCAATACAGATTAAGTAGGCTATTCCAGATTATACAACACCCAGACACTGTGCTCTAGTTGTTTTTTTTTTGTTTTAGTCATTCTGTTATTACTGAACAGAGGCAAATAAAGCACTGCTTAAAGGTGCCAATAATTATTGACACCTGTTCTAAAACCACTGCTTACTGATTTAACATTGCTCAAGCCGTTTATAAAAATGTTAACACTTTCAGTGGAAAAAGGTTAATTTTTTTAATTTTTTTTATTTTTTTTTTAGTTGTAGTGGAATGGATGGAACCCTCCAATATTTTATTGCCTTGCATTCCATTATGACCTCATACCGCTCCACATCACTGTCATGATCCCTTTAGTTGCTGATAGCCCATAGAACATAATGAAATGGCAGTGCTGTCTGTACTGCAAGATGCAAATTGTTTAGACTGTGCCATGTTTATATTTCCAGGTTGCACTATACCTTCAGTGACTTTTGTGGTGCCACTGTTCTGAATATGAATCATACACCTGTAGCATGCCTTTTCACAGATGAATTATAATCAAAATCAGTGTCTGCCTGTACAAAAGTATCCATATCTGCTGCTACAAACTGTGCGTGTAAGCCCAATTAAGTTTCTTGCTCATATAAACATGGTGTTTATGTCCTCAGTACAATATGGTCCACTTTGCATTCCATTACCCATTTGCTGTAAAAGTGTATGTGTAAGAGTAGAGAGATGTGTGTTTTTTTTTTTTAAGCCTACATCGTATGGATAATTATGGCTGATTTTTCAGCGCATGGAATGAGAGATATACAATGAACATCTCTCTTCAACGCTTCCGAAAACTGCAGTCTCCACACTTGGAAACTAAAGCTATTTTCAGAATGAAGACCACACAGAATTGATGTAGTACTCACATGAATATATATTGCTGTAGTTTTAATGTTCCACAGGTGAATGTTTTTTAATTGGAAAATAATCACACATTGGTCCACTTGGGCAAGGCGTCTTAGGTGTGGTGTATTGTTTCTTGATTGTGTGATTAAATCTGTATACAGAGTATATGAAGAAATGTGATGTTAACTTTGGAACCCTTCTTATTTATTAGTGTCCTTAATGGATCTTCTATTGTGTTACGGTTGTGTTTGTTGGTTATCATATGAAGTGTATAGGACATGTTCACATACATTTTTAAACAGCAACAGTAAAAGAAGCATTCTTTTGTCAAACATATTCATACAATATTACAAAACTGTGAAAAAAATGAAAATGGTCTGTATAATAATTTTAAACCAAAGACATGTAAATAGTATCCTTTTATGTTAAAACATCTGTTTGTATATGGACCTGCTTTTAGCTGCATTTTTTAGAATGAATTAGCAATGGAGTTGAAAGGAAATCAATTAGTGAAATCTGTTATGTTCATTCTGTGCACTGCTGGTACTGGACTGGTTGATATGACTGAATATGGCTGCCCTGCTTTATTTAACAATGTTCCCCTTCAAATTGATTAATATACATTCTAAGTGTATGTTCCCTTAAGTTTTACACAGAGAACATTTTCATTTCACTTCAGGCAGGGGAACATTTCCCAGTACTTGCAAGGGAATAATCTGATTCATTTTCTTAGCCTCAAAGTGTGTATCTGCAATAGTGGGTCAAGGCAAAATTAAGGGCATTGTCATGGTAATACAAATCATGCAAAAAGTTGAAGTGCATTTTTTTTTTTTTTAAATCACTTCATTATTTTTGAAAAGGGAGAGGTATTGCTTGACTGTTCAGTGCAGTACATATGACCTAAACTGACAGTTACCTGTAAAATGTTTCTGGTTTTCAAAAAGGGTAGAGTATTGTGCGTCCAACTGGTTGTTACGTCTGTACTTCAGACTGCAAATCAAGGAAACACTGCAGGGAGCACTACGTGTTGTCAGAAGTGTCCAGTAACTAATAAAGGATAACAAATACTGCACAGAACTGCGAATGTGAAAGGCAGACCCTGATCAAACTAGGCACATGCATCAATTTGAGAAGGTGCTTGAACTGAGGGGTTTTATTTTTTAAAACAGATAGAATCTCATGCTGCTTTCTTTTATACTTAAATGATGCCCACAGGGATGCTTTGTTTTGTGTTCAGTTTGCTGTATTATCAGTGGTCCTTCTCTGTATAAAAACAAACACCCTCAAGCACCGAAACCTAAACTACAACAGGTCCAAAAAATTAGAAATGAAGAACCTATCCTGTCCCAACCCCTGCTCCTGAATGTGCTTTGAATCCATCTGCCATCTCACTCACGTACTCACACTCACTTGTGATTAATGGAAAGAGCATTAGATGTTGGAATTTATCCTGACCAATGAACACAGCTGGCTCAGGGGAGTACCATTTCTAGCTTGAGTAATAGAACACAAATCCAATCTGCATAGAACAAATCAAAAGCTAGGAGGCTTTTCTGAGCACCACCTGTGTAATAACAATGCAGCAGAAACAATTTCTAATGCAGCTGCTGAATCGGGCTGTACTAGAGTTCAGTTTCACTAGAGTTTGCAGTTCCCTTTTTTTGTTAATCCTGTATTTGTCAGGGTGCTAGCTGTAGGCTTAATAAAGAAATAATGGAAGTAAATAAATACATTGTTTTGCTGATTTTTTGTGTGTTTTCCTTAACTGGTTAAAAAAACAAAACACACACACACAACAATGGAAATATAGTATATTGTTTAGTACTACTGTATAACTCCTAACAACGTGAGTATGCAATGTAAATCCACTGTTTTTGCAGTGTGATTCATGTTGACTTAAGTGTTTTGATGACATCTGTCAAACATGTTGAATGTTAACCTTAAAGAAAATAGAAATGATACTTGTGTCATGTCAGTACAAATCAGTGTCAGCTGGTAGGCAAAAATAAAAACTGGGAGTCAGAAAAAAGGCAGTGGTCCCCTTTTGCCCCCAGCTGCAGTACAATCTTATTGTATTCTGATTGACAGCACTTCTCATATTATTTATTTGGCATCCAAGTGACTTACAGGTGTCACAGGGCAAGATTAACATTTAAATACAGTATAGTTTACAGTAAGTGTAAATAATACTTCTACAATACAAAATGAACTAAGATGCAACAAGTTAGGATTACAATAAGTTATATCTACAATGGCATATTAGTGCAATCGTGCAAGGATAGTGCATCAGCTGAGGCTCCAGTAATGTGGTGTGTAAGGCAGGCAAGTCCAGTGCATAGTAGGAAGGATAGAGCAAGAGATCTACAAGTGCAGTCTAAACAGGTTTTACCCCAATTTGGCTGTTAAACGCATTTTCTCCACTAGCCAACATAAAAGAAAACAGTGACCCATCATAGTTTATTCTAATAAACTTAACTGTTACACACTGCCAGCGTATGTTTAAGAATGCCCTGAATACAACATTAATATAGCATTTTGATTTCAAGACCATGTCACTAACATACTTTGCATACAATATTTTCTAAACAAAGTTGTTAAGGCAGGAGAAAGGCAGACAAAAAAAAAATCAAGCACATCCTTTTGACTTTATTTGCTCAACTTAAATAAATGACCAACAGAATAATGATATACCGACCGTACAGATGAAAAGAGAGTGAATGAGTTTGCCTGCACTGGAGAAAATAAACACATACTGCTGGGGAAGGGCAGAAATAATATAAATACAACTTCCAACAAACACTGACAGAGAAAAAACAAGTAGCTCTGTTCCCAGAGACAGGAAATATCTCACTTTACTGATGCAACCGGTGTCACAATGCAATGATAATACAGGTGTGCAGTGTCTTCTGGGAATAGTAGTTTATCTGGTGCATGCTGAAAGAGGTTTCCAATCAGCAGAAATGCAGGCAAAAATGACAACTCCCTTATTCCACGCATGTCTACAACGCTGGCTTCGATTTGGTTTAATGGGACTAAACAGCCATCAGATTTTCCACACTATCGAACAGTGGTGCATATTTTTTTTTTTTTTTTTTTTTAATTTTCCTATAGTCCTATATTTTTTTCTGGTCAAAATCTTCTTCCACTTCACTCATAATCGCACATACTCAATAAAGCAGTGCTTCAGCAGGGGGCAGGAGTGTTTGAGTTGCTCCTCCCATTAAAATCAGGGATCACTGTGTGTGGTTATAGCTGATAGAAGTTTGTAAAGGACGCTTATCTCTGATGAAAAAAACTCTGGGCCCCTTTGCAATACACACCTAAATAAGCTCTGGTGCAACCAATTATCTTTAGAAGTCACATAATTAGTTGAATAGTCCACCTGTGTGCAATTAAGGTGTTTCACATCATTTCAGGTTAAATACACCTGTCTTTGGGAAGTCCCACAGTTGGTTAGTACAGTTCCTAACAAAAACTACATCATGAAGATGAAGGAACATTCAAAGCAAACTTGGAATAAGGTTCTTCAAAAGCACCAATCAGGGGTAGGATATAAGAATATTTCCAAGGCACTGAATATCCCCTGGATCACAGTAAAGTCCATTATTAAGAAATCGAGAGAATATGGCACGTGAATCCGTCTAGAACAGGCCATTCTCAAAAAGTGAATATCCAGGCGAGAAGGGCACTAGTCAGGGAGGCCACCAAGAGGCCTATGGGAACTCTAAAGGAGTTACAGTCTTCCATGGCTGAGCTGGGAGACACTGTGCATATGGCAACAATAGCCCGGGTGCGTCACAAAAGTGGCCTTTATGGGAGGGTGGCAAAAAGAAAGCCATTGTTGAAAAAAACTCACATCAAATCTCAGCTAGTTTGCCAGAACGCATGTGGAAGACTCTGAGACCAAGTGGAAGAAGATTCTATGGTCTGATGAGACCAAAATAGATCTTTTTGGCCTCAACGGTAAATGCTATGTTTGGCACAAGCCTAACACCACACAATCCTGAGAACACCATTCCTGCCGTGAAGCATGGTGGTGGCAGCATCATACTATGGGGATGTGTCTCTGCATCAGGTCCTGGAAAGCTTGTGAAGATAGAGGGCAAAATGGATGCAGCAAAGTACAGAGTAATCCTGGAGGAAAACCTGCTGAATTCTGCAAGAGACCTGGTACTTGGGAAAAGATTCATCTTCCAGCAGGACAATGACCCTAAACATACAGCCAAAGCCACACTGGAGTAGCTTAAAAACAAAACGGTCAATGTCCTGGAGTAGCCAAGTCAAAGCCCGGACCTCAATCCAACTGAGAATATGTGGAAAGAGTTGAAAATTGCTGTTCACCAAAGGTACCCATCCAACTTGATGAAACTTAAGCAATTTTGCAAAGAAGAATGGGCAAAAATTGCAGTGTCCAGATGTGCAAAGCTGGTAGAGACTTATCCAAATAGACTCATGGCTGTAATTGCTGCCAAATGTACCTATACCAAATATTGACTCAAGAAGTGAATACTTATACAATCAATTATTTTCTGTTTTGTATATATAATTAATTTATAACAATTTGTAGATTTTATTTTTCACTTTGACATTATGGACTTTTTTGTGTTGATCAGTGGCAAAAACTCCTAATTAAATCCATTTTGATTCCATGTTGTAACACAATAAAATGTGGAAAAGTCCAAGAGGGGTGAATACTTTTGAGAGCCACTGTATATTATTGAATTGAATTTATTTGGTATAAGTCCACATACAATATAAATAAAAATAAATGAATAAGTATAACACTGATTAATCTTACAGACAAAAAGCAGTTCATACATAAACTAAATGAATAGTATGTTGACCTAATACCCAGGATAACCCAAGAAATCAACCATATGGACTTATAACCATTGGGATGTATTCGATGTCTACTGTATATGGTAATATAGTGTCAGTAATAAAAATGTAAATGTCCATGTGGTGTTCAAAAGAGAATGACAGAATAATTATGGTATTATCTCTCAAGGCCACAGATATTAAGTTGCATTCATACTTCTGATACATCCTCCCTGTGCTAGACTTCATAGCTAATAATTCCACAAATATTACATGTTCTCTTCTGTTTCCATGTAGATCTCCTGTGCAGTTTTGACATTTACTAGTTATGGCAAACGGGTATTTTCATTGTGTTATTCATTTATTTAAGATTTGAAACTAGTATTGCATGAAGTTTTCTATCAAATGTGTTCTCCCTAGGTATTTCACTTCAGCAATGGTTTCTGGGTAAAATACAAATAGGCTGCAAAGCATTACGAGAAGCAGCTGATTACTTAGAATGGAAATTACTTCTAAGGGACCAATGGGGCAAGTTCAAGGTTTTTGTAGAGAAGTGTATTGAAAGCTGTTGTGCTGGAAGTTATTTAACATTATAGCTGAATGCTTACAAACTCAGAGCTGATGTTTGCTTCATTTGTTTACTTTCATTTAGCATACCCTCACACATCTTCACTGTTCTATTGAACAGCGACAGCCCTTGCAAAATCCTACGGCTAAGGTGAAGTCACCCAAACCAAAATAATTTAGGAGTACAAAAAACATGATGGCAAGACAATGAATCTGACATTAAAAGTGCATGTCACAGAAGCAAAACAAAAAACCAAAAAAAAACCCCAAAAACATAAATGGGGTTGATTGAACGTTTAATAAATGCAGGTGATCAAACACATGATTTTACCAATGCAAAATAATGCTTTTAACAATACTAAAAAATTAAACTGGTTACTGGTAAAAACAATGCAAAAACATTACTTTATTATGACTGCAAAAAAAATTAAAAATAAAAAAAGAATCCTTCTGAAATGATGAATACATATTTGGTGAAGCACACCTCCCCAGGTCTGACCACTTGAGAATTTTGAAGGTGCAGCATACACATTTAGCACCTGGATGCTGCTTGGGTAAAAATCACCTTTGGCTTGCCATGATTGTAAAAGTTCAATTTAACATCATTTCAACTTTTGTTTTCTCTTGTACAGTACAGTTTGTTTTGAAAAAAAAAGCATTGGTTAGTGTGAAAAAGCTGATACAACTTCTGAAGAAATAAAAGAGACCACCTTGATAAAAGTGAAGACAGGGCCACTCAAGTACTTGTAAAATCAGACTTGAATTATTACTGCAAAAAACAAAACAAAACATTTGAAGTTACAGATACAATTTTGCATGTGCAGTTCAAGAACTTCACATTTGTATTTGTTTACAAAGACCCAGTTGTAAATAAAGCATAATGGTCTGACCTCCACATGAAGCCTGGTTCTCTTGACAGTGTAGGTCTCTAATCCTACAGCCTGGGGTTCAACCCTGTCTGCTGCTCCTTACCTGTTTATCGTGTAGGCCGATGGTCTTGGACCCCCAGAGGTTTCCTCTTAACCAGTGGTCCTTACAGCTGTGGTCGTGGACAAATTGGTGTCAAAGACCCGAACATGACTATTTTGGTCCCGGACCGGGGGCGTGAACACCAGTCGGTAGCAGCCTGTGTAGGACCGGGTCAGTACTGGTTCTGTGACTAAGGACCGGGTCGGTACGGGCATGGTACCAGGTTACAACGGGTGTGGTAACCTCAATCCTGATTCGTTGTAGGGTCGGGAACAGAATGGGTCTGTCACCTTGGTACCGTACAGTGCTGGTCCACTGGTTCGCAGTCACCGCGGGTAGCAATGTATGGAGATGCCCACCTGTATAAGCCACTGGCAAATCTACTTAGGCAGGACACACATGAAACTGAGGGAAGCCTGCTTGTTAGATGGTACTAACAGCCTTCATACTGGTGATGTTAAAAGCAGTCACCAAAACGGCATTAAGATACTGTGGATGGGAGTGCAAGCAATCAACACCCAAAGCACGTATCTTGGTCCTACGCAGTGCTACTGAGCCCAGCAGCTGCTGTCACTACGTGTGCAAAGCAACACATTGCAGAGCGGCCTGCAAGTAGTCTCTGTAAAAGAAACAGAAAACACAAGAGAAACTTCTCTACAAACAGTAATACAATATTACAGTAAATAATGTCTCATAATAGAATAAAAATAAAATGTCCCATAAAAAAAACAAACAGAAATAGTAACCCCAGCCAGCTAGAACTAAGCAGCCTGGAGGGAGAGCACACAACCTGGAAGGCAGAGGGTCACCACACCGGCACAGGACCGTCATATCCGACTGATTCATCTGCGTAATCGTGTTCAGACTGCAGTGGCTACAGCACGAGAAATAACCCACGCATCAGCAGAATGACTGTAGCTCACAGTCTGCATGAACATGATGTGCATGCTCAGAGACTGTTCAGGGGTAACATGTTAACAGCTGAGAGATGAAATCGCCGTCTTCTACGTTATTATTGTTCATTACATTCACTTGCAATTTAAACCTTAAACAACTGTTTTTTTTTTTTTTTTTTACAGATACGAATATCCATGTATTATATAAAAAAAATAATAGATGGGTTTCAGTTAGTTACAGGAAAATAATTGCTTTCGGTCTTGTAGTTTATGACGCCACAGAAACCCTTGATGGAATTACTTTCCTGTAACTCACTAACTAATTAAATAGTATAGCTAATCTTAATATAATGTTATTTACATCTGATATAATACAATTATAGATGGCTGTATCTCATTACTATCGCGGTCTACAATAAATGTGTATGGTACTGTATTCTACAGAATATAATAAGCGGATGTCTTGTAGAGTTTATGTCCACCGCTTCTGGAACTTCCTGGACACTTGTCACCTCCAGCCTTTCAATAGAAGTGCACAGTCTGAGCTGCCAAGCATTATTTTCCTGAGCGGTTTGAAGTGTGTAAAAAAAAAAAAAAAAACACAACTCATGTACAGAAGTTGCAAGAAACCATGCTGTTTGTTCTATCTACACTCTGTGGGTGACAAACCACAAGTAAACAATGTGCAAGTACATGTAGAAGAAAATGTCACCAGTTTTACAACAAAGCCAAGGGGTCTTCAAGTTAGTACATCAATAAGGCTGTGCCTTATCTGTCTTCTGAAGACGAGTGAGTGTTAAAATGATACTAGTCACAATGTGTTTAATATGGGGCTTTAATATGTTTCCCATTTCATAACTATCTGTAACATGCCCTCAAATGCTCTCACAGGCAGACTGCACCAGAGACAGGATGGAAAAGGTTTTATCAGGAAATTAGCATAAATAAACAAAGCTCTTAATAATGTATTCAAAGGATGCAAACACCTTGGTAAATTTGAGTCTTTGGTGACAAGTTCTCTCTTTGTTGGTGCGGCCGAAGTGAACAAAACTGAATAAACACTTTGCCTAACCCTTCATTGAAATACACTGTCCAGACTATCTTGCAGATTAGAGGAACCATTCATTCAAAATTGCCAGTTGAAGTACTTGCGCAGTTAACAGTGTCACCCCACGCTCATAAAATAAATATGAATTTTTTAATGTTTCCATTTAATAAGTGTTTGTGTTTTGACTCAGTAACTGTTTCTTAGAATAAACAATTAGCTTTCTGAAAAAAGTTTTCACACAGAATACAGTAAAAATAAAAAAGGGCAAATTCATCATTGAAATATAAATATGAAATATCCACAAATTTGGGAATTATGCCTAATAATGTATTCATATTAACATATGTCTATAAAGGGGTAAATTCAATGCTTAAAGAAGATAGAAAACAAAACAGTAGTTTTATTAAATGATTCACATTAGCGATCCCTTCTTTATTTCAATTTGTCATTTTACATTTACAAGTTCCTTAATTAGGAAAGCAACGCTCTCACTGCTCAAACTTTTATCTTTCAAATCATATAATTCTTATTTTTTGGAAAATATCAAACTGATCATTCAGCTAATAATTGATTTCATTGTCAAGGAGTACAAATACAAGGTTAAGCAGCCACCACGTGATTCTACTGCCAGCACTTCCCAAATCCCAAAGTTTTTACACAAAATGCATCCATAATTTCTGTGATTGTGCCTCTCTCGCAATGATGGGTAACAACTTTGGGACCACAATCCTCCATGTGAAGCTTCAGCTTACATACTTGTGGGCAGTTTCTGCTGTCGGTTCTTGGTAGGAACACCAGTTCTTATAAACTCTTGTTTTTCTTTCAAATACTCCTGTTTGCATTCTTCATAAAAAGCTGGATCCTTATAGCTAAAAGAAAAATGAAATAAAAAAAAACATGTTAACGTGCGAGCTGCAACAAGCATTTTGCAAAGTGCTGTACCATTTCCTAAACAAAATCCTAAAGGTTTAACTTCAATGCGAGTTGTACCGCATTTACTTGAAATAGCACCCTGACACTTATCCTCTCAATCCTCTCTTTACCAGGGCGTTATTTGTACAAGCACATCTATTTGAGACTAGTTTCTAACTGGCCACTTACATATTTTGTGATGATAGCACATGTTAAAGTGTGAGCAAATTGTTACTTATTTTGTGGCACAGCGTTACAAAAACAGTTTTCTATTCAATTATCTCTTATTCCTCCACTTCCTCTTTGTTTGCAGCTCACAGACAAGCTTTGGCTGCAGTGTGCATTAGTTCATTAAAATCTGTATGTTTATTATTATTTATTTAATTTTTTCGCTCCTGTGTGCATTGGCCCTGATGTAGCCTGTTTAAAATGTAGCCTGCTTGTCTGTGCCGCTACACAAAGTGTTGAACTTTAGGAATTACAATTTATGTATATAACCCATGAGAAGGTGCACTGATGATTTCACAGTGGCCAGTTATAGCCTAGTCTCAAACAGATGCTCTTGTAATAACTGCCCAGGTAAAAAGAAGATTGAAAAAATAAGCTATATTAGGCAAATACTGTATATATTAGGGCTGCTCCGATTAATTGGACCGATTAATCAACTAATGAGTTGATCGCTGATTTTTAAATGTTTTTTTTTTTATTACAATTTAACCGTGCAGAATTTTATTTTTTTCAATTAAATAAAATTAACCAATAGGAGATCTGCATTTTCTCTGTGGCAGTCCAATCATAAGTGATCGGAGGCAGGGCATAAACAGTTGATGGTCTTGAGTAGGTTTAACCAATGGAAGAGAAAAGGATCTGTCCCTTGTTATGCAGGTGTCCAATAACGAGTGAGCAGAGGTGGGACATAAATATGCTAGGGTGCATGGTGTAAGAATAGCTGAACTTCGCCCAATATTGCTAATGTTAGAGACCTCTACTGAGAATTAAATTGAGAACTTCTAAGTAATATTTAGAATAGTTTTTTAAATAAATAAATAAAAAATCAGACAGAGACATTTTAGAGGATTTGGTTACGAGTCAATTATCAAGAAGAAAATTCTCATTATACAATGGAGATATATACCACAAATACCCAAATCGACACAGGAAGGGAAAGGATATGCTCGGCACTTCCAAAACTGAAATTATTAAAAGGTATCAGTGGCTTACTGGTAGCTGTCAATTTAAAAATGTGTTCAGTACAGAAAGGGCGATATGGAACAGCACTGGGTATAGCAATCTAGGATGTCTATCGAAGTCCACACAAAAACATGAGGGTTCCCAAAGTCCCTTGCGAGCCACAGTTACACTCAAAACTTTTGTACAAACCAGGACAGATGTTCAATTGGATGAGCAGAAGCGTAGGGATATAATACATCACAATGAGCAAGTAAGAAAAAATAGTGAAATTCTTAAACACTTGATTGATTCTGTTATTTACCTTGGCAAGCAAGAACGGGCATTCATCACTACGCAAAACTACACCCCTCTATATATACACCAACACCAACACACCACACGTAACATATAACATAAAAATACGCACAGGGACGGGACACTTTGCCACAGACCGACACCAACTTTTTGTCTTGTCAACATAATACACCAGGACCTACAGGACAGAGCATATGGAGCTGTTGCACCTTGTCAGACTGGAAAGGTGGTAGATGGAAAACCTCTAATTCCACAGACTGGTTGACATGAAATGCCGAGATTGTCTTCGGCAAAATGGCAAGATTGGTACGGAGCATAACCTTTGTCCTAGCCTCTGTAAAAAAGTTATTGCATTAACACTAGACCTGCCACGTCAGTCATTTTGACGGTTTTCACTTTAAACATTTTAATTACTCTACGTTTCTGAAAGATACGCGGTTGTCAGTTCTCGACTTTAATACCATGATGGTGTTTGAAAGGCAGGATCGCAAAAATAAAAAAATAGTTATAATCCCCTTGTGGCAAAGTGGTTTGTAGTGCACAGATGTAGAGGTCATGCAGTGCTCAGGAATGACTGGAAATAACACAGTTCATGGTTAAATAGCTCTATTTACTGACAAATAATAATAACTGGCTCTACACACTAATGTTTATCACTCAATTAAACCATGGGGTTCAGTCCCGAAATGCAGTAATAATAACACACAACCCAGACATAATCACTAATCCAAACAGAGAGTGCTTTTTGTGCAGGTGGTGCCATACAATAATTGTGAAACAGTGGTGCATTGCAGTCTGGGTTCGGTGCTGGCTTTTAGTGACAGCTCCCGGCTACTGTTAGCCGTCTAACAATGACACTTAGAACAACAAGCCACAAAACACTCACAAATATTTTATATCTACACACCTTTTACAAATTCTTCCATAACCATAACAAAGGAACAGATACCCTCAGTCACACCCCATTCGGTATCGAGTGCAGCCACATATACTCCAATCCATGACTGACAAATCGCCTACCGCCGCATTAAAGTGAGGACTTCTGGTATTGTGACTCTGCCCCCTTCCTGGATTGCCGACTTCCAACTGACCCTGGAATGAACTGTCAAACCACCCAGTCCGGGGCACACTGTTCCTGTTACATAGCACCCTCACAGGTCATGAGGATGATTGTTGACTCGGATTCATTCGATCGCAGCAACACCCCTCTACCTAGAAACGCCAAAGCCGTTACTTTGAGTGCTTTTTACAATACATGTTTTTATTTTGAATATAACCTACAATATTCTTTTTTTTTTTTTTTTTTTTTTTTAATATACAAGCCTGCTGTTATCTCTACTGTACCTGGCAGCCACCAATTTTTTCATTTTGTACAAGGAATACACCAAGAAAAATATCAGCAGGAGAGATTTCATCTTGAAGCTAGCGCTTCGGAGGAAACATTTCGATCAGAAAACTGCAAAGCAGCAGGCTACTGCAGCTCAACCTAGATTCAGTGCTACATAGAGTGACACATGCAGAGAAAACATATGTTACCTTCGTATTAAATTAAAAAATACATTAGTTTTTACTTTTTTGTATGTACATACACTTATTTAGACACTCGTTTCTTTTGAGATGTTTATTTTATTATAGTTTTTAATTTTTTAAGTAGTGTTTTATAGCGGCGAGTTAGAAAATAAAACTATTATGTTTAATTGTTCATTTAAATACTGGTCCGGCTGTGCAGATGTTTGATATGAAGTGCTTGAATAAAACTTTTGATTTATATCCGATCGTTTGTCTTTCATTTTAATATTGATGCTGTTTAAAATGTAACCGTCATAATGACTGCCTGAGGTGGTTTTAGATATGAGTATAACCTCGGCTGTTCTAGTGTTAAGCACCACATTTATCCCCCAACAAGGAACAATTTCCTTCATAGGCGGCCGAAGCCGACAAGCCCTTTTTTAAAATTGCCCCGCCAGGAAGTGAGCTCCTGGGGAGACCGAGTCAATTTTGGCATGGCAAGATGAAATAGCTGCCAAATAGACCCTTAATGTAGAGGGGGATTTCCCCTCACTAAACAGGTCCTGCAAAAATAGCCACATAACTGCCATAGGACAGGTCATGGGGCAAAACCCACAAGGCAGACACCATGTCTGAAAAAGACCCCACTTATACCAGTACTGGACCAGTAAGGGGCTACTAGGAGCACCTTGGCCCGGTCCGGCCTGATTTTCTCCAGACACAGCGGGAGCATGGCGAGTGATGGGAAGGCATAGCAAGGTCTGGTGTGTCAAGGCATCTAAATCGCCAGCGGGTCCCAGCCTCCTATTACGGAGAACCAGAGGGGACAGTGGGTTGATTCCTGGGAAGCAAAGAGATCTATCTCTGCTCTCCCAAATGAGGCTCACCACCTTGTGGCACTGGGAACTCTCCTTGAGAGGAGGTCTGCTGCCCCGGGCCGGTGTACTGCACGTAATGAGAGGAGGTTCACGTGCACCCAGAACAGAAGCTTGCGGGCCACACGATGGAGACTGGGCACCCCAGTCCAGGCTGGACGTTGTCCATGGTGACAACCTCTTCTAGTGATACTGCCATGCGCTACGCCAAGGCATATTTGGGAAGACTGTTTCCAGCAAAAGAGCGTCTTTAGGCAGTGAAGAGACACTGTCAATAGGCGGTCGCGGTTCAACGTGTGCTAAAAAACCTTACTTTTGAACCAGGCCTGCAGAAGACCCAATGGAAGGGTCTGGGAAGCTGCTGCATTCAAACCCAGAAGTTTGTTGAGCTGAAAAAGCTTTAAACAGAAGGCTATTCTCTGCACTCTGCCGTCCGACAGAGTGGACAGCATGGACCTGGGGCTATATTTACCAATCGTGCATACACACAAATTTCATTCTAAAGTTTGCATATGCATAGTCTAACAGAAAGTATGAGATTTATCAACATGCAACTTTGCGTGGAAATGTTCACAGACTCGCCCATCTCTGGACCATGCATACAATTGTTTCCTTGTGTTAGAATGATGGTACCGCAAGAAGAAAATCTAACCCCTATTCAGGATAAAGATACACCAAACTAAGGAAACAGTTTGCAGATCCGCTAGCCAAGGCCAGGAAGAAATTAACAAGATTGTGTTGATTAGATAAGGATACCAGGCCAAGTGGCTCAAGAAAGTGTGTCTGTTTTTCTAAATGGTCAGACTCTGATAAAATGGCTGCCTCTAGTCCAGGTCTTAAAATGTCTATTGAAATTTATGAGTAACTCTAAGTGGGCTACAGAATGACTTTGCATTAGCTTTGCCAGTCAGCAAACCTTTAAAATGTTTAGCTGGGTATACATAGTTTTTCTAAAACTTTCTAAATACAAGATTGACACTAACATTTTGTTCATAAATTTCTTAAACTAACAATACTGAACACTATACACATTGTGATGATTGCTGTCTGTCAAATTGTATTTTGATAACTGTCGGTATAATATTAATGATTGAAAATATTAGTTTTGTGCCTTACAATGACATTTGGCACATAAATGGTTAAATCTGTAAAGAAGAAGTTAGAATTTTAAATGAACAAATAGTACTTTATAACCAAATATAATTTGTATTACTCAAGCTCTGAGTAGCCATATATAATAAGGTATGGAGTTAATCATCTTTTTGTGGGCAATATGAATATGACGGAAGGAGCACAGTGGAGTTATTAATAAAAGAGACTTTTCTTAAGTACCTTTTAAGAAGATATTTGATGGACAGCCTTATCCAAGGCGTGGACAATAATTCTTTGAAGATCAAGGACACACCTTTTTCTAAGGACAACTGCCAATGAGGTTACATTTTGGGTCAATCCCAAATAATTGGCTGGTGTCTCAGAACACCCATCTCATGCCAAAGCCAGCCTCATGCCAGCCTGTTAAAAGACTGGAAATCGAATGATTTTGGGGGTTTGATTTTTCCATCTATTCAAGAGCTATTCTGGACCTGTTCTTTGAGGAATCATCTATATATCTGGAAGCTACAGAAGATGCCTTGTTGGGGAAAACCTTCTTCAACTTTAGAAGTTCGATCTGCCTTGGAACTAAACTTTGAATTGAACTGCAACCAAAAGACAATATCTTTGAAGAGGATTACAATTGACTTTCTACGTGGGATTTTAAAAGAAAAACTTCACATATTGTTCTTGGAAATCTAATAATTTGCAACGAAACTCCAGGACTCTTAAATCAAGTTTTGCACATTAATGGACTCTTTTTATAACTGGACTTGCAAAACTTTGAAACATTCCTATTCTTAAAACCTTTCTTCAAGCTCCACAAGGCTAAATATGTAATTCTTAGATAATCCAAGAGTTGCCTATAGCTATTAGATTTAGAATATCTATTATGTGTTGTCTTTGCTTACCTGTGTGCTATATAATAAAACTAGTTAAAAAATCATTATTTCTTAAATTGTCTGTGGTTTTTAGTTTGAAACAAGGTGCACTTTTACAGAGAATAAACATTCATGATTTAATCAATTAAATTAAGCCAGAACTGCGAATTGCTATTGCAGTAATGTATTGCTGTAGTTTATAGCATAATTGGTGAACTATAGTGACTAAGTTCTTTAATAGTAATTTGTGAGGAAACCACATTGTGATATGTAAAAACGTAAATATACACGACATAAAACGACATTAAAGTACAAAATACATGTTACAATCAGTCTTCAGGAACTATTTTTTCTTAGTGGAAGGATACAGAATATTTCTTATTTTTTTCCTTGAAGCCAGTTTGTGTAATTATTTGCAATTTTTAGTTTTTGCCATTTTATAAGCGAAATAACCCATGACAGGGTGTGTGGCAAGACAATTCTTACCACACTTCCTGGGTGGTTGAAGACACGAGGCCGGAGGCCTTGTGCCTAACAATGCACCCAGGGTGTTATTTCTTACTTATCACCACCATGAGTATTACAAACTAAATAGAAAACAATGTTGTTGTTGGTCCTTTCTGTAGAACAGAAATAATATGTAGAAATAACATAGTAAGTAGAAGCAGATGTGCAGCCTATCAACATGTTCACTATAAATTCACAGAATAATTTTGAAAATAGCTGATTTCACCCTTTTGGAAGACCTTGCTAATGTCACTTTCCGTTGAGCGCTTAGGGATCGTTATGACTTCTTTGCACACAGCACATAAACTTTTTGTAAGATACCATTTTCCTAAGGAAGTCCTGTTGGAATTGTGTGATATGTTAGGACCTCGGCTACACAGACCAACCAAGCGCACTCACCCATTCCTGCACATACACAAGTCCTGTCTACTCTTGGCTTTTTGGCCACTGGTACCTTTCAAAGACAGATCGGAGGCGTAAGTGGCATTTCACAAGCTTCTTAGTGCACTGATGGTGCTGCACTAGTGGTTTTGGATTCCATCACTGTCCTTTGTCCTAAGGACATTCAGTTTCCTTGTACCCACAGGAAGCAGATTGAAATAAAAAGGGATTTACATTTAATTGCCGGGTTCCTCAATGCCATTGGTGCTATAAGAATTCACCTAAATAGCAATTAAAGCATCGACACTGAATGCAATTCATTTTGTGAACAAGAGATAATACCACTCAATGAATGTGCAGGTTATACATGATGCCTGACTGTCTATTAAATGCTGTGGGCTAAAACATATATATATATATATATATATATATATATATATATAATATATATATATATATATATATATATATATATATATATAGAGAGAGAGAGAGAGAGAGAGAGAGAGAGAGAGACACACACACACACACACAGGTAGTGGTCAAAAAAATGGAAACACCTGGGAAAATGAGGGGCACCACGTATACTGAAAGAAAGGGCTTCCCCACAGGTGTGGCTCATGCGTTAATTAAGCAAATAACATCCCAGCATGTTTAGGGTCATGTATAAAAATGCTGGACAGTGGTTGCCTATAATTATGCCTAGGGTGGCTGCAAGAGGAGACCTCAGTGACTTTGAAAGAGGGGTGATTGTTGGGGAGCATTTGGCAGGAGCTTCAGTGACCAAGACAGCTCAACGTACTGATGTTTCACGAGCAATGGTGTCTAAGGTGATGTCAGCATGGAACTCCGAGGGAAAGACATCATCAGCAAAGGGCAACATTGGGTGGAATCGCATTCTCCAGGATCGTGATATCCGTGCATTAATTCGAAGTGCAAGGCAAAACAGGCAAGCAACTGCAGATCAATTGACTGCAAATTTTAACCTGGGGAGCGAGCAGCCAGTTTCATCAAAAATGGTCTGCCAGGAACTTCAGAGCGGGATACCACAGTCGGGTTGCAGTGCACAAACTACTCATCACACCTGATAATGCACGTTTGTGAGTCCCGTTGTACAAAGAGCACAGGCAATGGATTACCGAGCAGTGGAGAAATGTGACATGGTCAGGTGAATCACCCTTCACCACGTTCTTGACAAATGGACAAGTGCACGTGTGGCACCAACCTAAAGAACTGTACAGCCCTGAGTGTTTGGTTCCAACAGTGAAGGGTTCTGGTGATTCCGTAATGTTGTAGGGGGCATTTTCCTAGCTTGGTTTGGGTGCACTCATTCCCTTAGAAGGCAAGATCAATGCTAATTGCTACTTATTGGTACTGAGTGAACATTCTCATTGCATGTTGCAGCATTTCTTTCCTGCCGGGGTGTGTGTGTGTGTGTCTGACCCTTCTTTTGTTTCTTTTCTAATTAATGGTCTCACTGAAGGGTTTTATACGGGTCTCTCTTGTTTCCCTACCGCTTCCACTTATTGCAAAACCCTCCAAGCTGCCATCTTATACCCCAAATCTGTTGATAATTTAATAAAGAAAGAATTAGGCAACCAGTTTATGACAGGCCCCTTCTGAATCCCCATTTCCATCCTTTCGCATTAACCCTATCAGGGTTGAAAAAGAGAGACTGATAATCGACCTTTCCGCTTCCCATAACTCCACCACCCCCAGCATCAATAGTTTAATCCCTCACGAAGATTTCTTGCTGTAATATGCAACAATCGACCATGCCATATCCTTAATCAAAATTGCACGCTGCGAGCCCTCAAACCAAGTTAGGTCTGATGCAAAATTAACGTCTATAAACAAGATACTTCCCTGTAAAATCGCATACTCCGCATTCTCCACAATAAATATTTGTACTAAAACATTTTGCCGTTTGTCGCGAACTACTGAATAAGGATTAATGTAGCAACAATTTTTTTTTTTTTTTTTTTAAATACATAAAGTAATTAGTAGGAAGTTTTGATATGTGATAAGTAATACAGTTGAGGAACAGCAATAAGAGATGACATTTACTAATTTACTAACAAATAAAGGCTATGTATGGTGGCTTGGCAGTAGTGCAGAGAGATTAAGTAACAGAACTGATGCTATGCAGGCATGTAAGACAGACATTCAGGATGACCAGATTGAAGAAGACAATTGCATATGTAGGTCAGGCTTGAGAACCTGGCATGTCATTTTGGTTGAATGCTGAAGAGGCTTTTATGACAACACTGCTTCAACATACAACACAAGACATTTATCTATCTGAAACACCACAGTAATCAAAGACATGGTACAAACGCGTACACAGTATAGTGTATAGTTACTACACTATACTGTAGATTTTATTGGTGCTCTTTCATTTTAAAGTGTACATTTTAATTTGTTAGACAAGGTAACAAATCATATCAAAAGTTAATATTTATTTTTATTATGTTATATATACAGACTAGTTTTCAGGACCTAATGAAATAATAACAAAAAATAAGAAAACAGATCAATTTTATATTATAATTTGATATTATAATGTCATTTATTACATTGTACACCTTCTATGACATGTCTCAAGTTCCTTTACATTGTACATGAAAGTTGAAGTTATCAGTTCAATTGTAAATCTGGACAAAAACTACATCTTGGTTTGTGGATTAAACCATATATATTCAGGTTGGCTAGAGAGGGGGCAACATGATTTTTACTAAAATAGGATTGAAGTTCAGTCAAACAACAAGCCAATGGGATATGATCAAACGTACAGGACTAGTAACGTTAACAGCAGTACTCATGAGTAATTATAAAAATACTTACTAAACGGTTAAGCACTCCTTCAGAGCAGTATTTTGCTCTCGACATTTGAGGACCATCAGAAAGCCACTGTCTTTGCAGCATTCATTAAAAGCTGAAATTGCAAAACAAAATGAAAACTTCTGTTAGTAAATCTATGCCCTGCACAGTCTCACTTTTTAACTATGACCTTTCCAAATTAAAAATCTGTGGGCAACAAATCCAAAAGGGACACTAACAAGTTTTCACAAGTTACAAGTTATCTCCAAGTTTTCTCTTGCCAGTAGCAACAGAAGAGCAGTAAGCCAGGGAAACCCTACTTTGAGAGTTCTTATTTGTTCTTATAAGCATCTACCCACACCTGAACACCAATAGCGACTGTATCTTGCTTAATATAAGTTAAGAGTAAAGTTAAAGTACATTAAAATAAAAACAGAGCTTCACATTTAAATCACATTTATTTCATTAGTTTGAAATGACATTAACATGCAATATATAGCCATATTATTTAAATTAAAAGACATTTTACAAAAGCTTTATGGTGGGGCCCTGTAGGGTTTTAATAAAAAAAAACAAAATACATCCAAAAAATTGGTTAAAACACTGTACAGCTGCCCCGTGCAACCTTTTCTTGAATTCTTGTCTGGTTTTAAAGCTTTGTGTGTGGCTAGGCTTAGCTGGTCAGACTAAAGTGCCACATTATGAATAAATCAATAAATAATGATTTGTATCCGTTTAAAACAACAACAACAAAAAAACACAACTTGTCGTGCATAAACATAAGCACAAGCACATATTGGAAAACAGTATTTTTTTCAAATTCAGTACACCCATTTATCAGCCATAGTGTTCATTTCAACAGTCTTCCCAGTGATATTTAGTTGGCTGAATCAATTTTAGCTTTAAAAGAACAAACTATAAGGATCTTGAATTGCATTGTATGTAGTACATTATGAAATAAACAGCTATTTAGTTTAGTTCATGCCACAGAATGAAAAGGGGGCTCAATTAATTTGAAAAATAAAGACTTCTAAAAAGATTTACCCAAGAATTTTCCATCTTTAAGTTTAGTTTTATTACATTTTCCACCACTGACTTTTGTAGGCTTTACAGTACATATCTTTATGTCATTCTTATAAAGGGGGAAAATGCTGTACAGTACAGTAAGTCAGCATGTTAAATTCATCACTAATTGAGAAAGATGTCCTTGAATTTATGAAGTAAACACCCACTCATGACACATTCCACACAATAAACATTAAACTTAATATTTTATAGACTTTTTTTAAAGCATCACAGGCAGGATGATATAAAGAAGTGAGGTTTACAGTACTTCCTATGAACTGAAAAGTTGTTCCTATGAAAAGAAAGTGTGTTTGTCAGGTAATTACATTTTAATTACCTCCACTACAATTAAATATTTACCTGTATAGTTCAAATAAAACATACACCCTACTCACTGACACTGTCAGGGAAATTTATATTTCATTAGATGCCTTGAACCGAATATTAGGACAGGTCTGTGTCATACCACCTTATACAATAAATATGAAACCAATCTTCTGACATAATCACTACATATTCAAGTTTCACAAGCTCTGATTGCTAACACAGATTTAAATGGCAGCCTACATAGAAAAATATAACTAAAAAAAAGCATACAAGGGATGTTAACAAGCACCGGTAAAACATACCCAAAAAAATAATAATTTCTCAAAATGCTCTGAAGATCAGCTTTTACAACAGAAATATGATCCCCATTAAGGAAGCAGTCACAGACCCTCATCCTTCCATTAGCTCTTAGCAAGGTCTTTGTCACTTGTTTAGCAATGAGATTTTAATTAGGTGCCTCTGTTCCACACTTTGGAAATACATTAATAAAACTCTTTCATTTGTTTGCAGAGAAGACGTTGCTAATTCCACAAACCAATTTCAGAAAGCACAGTCTATAACTAATCCAATTAAAAACACCAGTGGATTCATTTCATTGTCATGCTTGAATAAGAGAACTTTTGGTTTCTCATCATGCTTCTGGGACCAAGATTTTATCTTAGTGTCTTCAGGCAACAAGCATATGTGAATTAAAATTGTGGACCACAAACTCGTTCCTGCTAATAGAACAGATTATGGAACGTGAATACACAGGGGTGACCAATATGAACATTCTTATGGTGTTAGTAATGCTGGACCCCAGCATTCATCATTCTTCTGCTCTTAAGATTTTCTACACCAATTTTACAAAAGTAATTTAAATTTTACAAATAACCCTATATAAAAATTGCAGGGTAGTGTCTGAAACGAGATGTCGCATCTCAGTACATCTGCTTCAGAATCTTCACTTCTACAGTAGGTGTTCTGGAATGTATTACAGCATAATTTCTCTGAATGCACCAATGTGTGCTACTGTAATCTAAAAAAAACACGATTTAAAGCAACGTGGCACCCCGGTCAAAGTGTAACCTGAACAGTGATAAACTGTAAATCTAGCTAAAACAGATACGTAAACAGGATTTCCGTTAGGAGCTAGCAGTCTTTTCTGAACCTGTGAAATGCCCAACTTTTTCAGAAGATAAAATGCTGTCCTCACATCTACAACAAATGCTTTTGCTTCAGCAGTCAAGGTTTTATAAAAGTCTGCTTTCCTGATTTAGAATGCGGTTAGCTCAAATGAAAAAATGTGATTGTGGCAGGGCAGAAGCCCTGCTGCTGTATAGTGTGCATGTGGGAATGTAAGGTTGGCAGAGATGGGGTTAAATATGTCCCTGCCAGCAATCTCAGGTGTGGGCATTCCCCAGTTTGGTAATTAATGCTAATTTGGGAGTGGCCACGTGTACAAAAGGAAGCAAAATCCTCGGGGGTGAGTGTTTGTTCTGTGATTTTTTGTATTATTTTTTTTTCCAATTGCAGTCCTGCTCTGAGTATCTAGGAGGAGCTATCCCTTATGAAACTCAGTCAGTGAAAGCTGCAGTTTAAGTGCATATGCATATGTTTATTAAGCACAGAAACAAACAAAACACAGCACACTGTCCAAAAAAAAAAAAAAAAAAAGTTCAAACAAAAGAACAACACACTCGTAGGCTGGGCATTAGCCTTCACTACTATATTCCAAACAATACAAAAATGACAGAACAAACACTCACCCCAAACTCCTCCAACAAACAAAGGGATGTTGCTTCCTTTTATACACATGGCCACTCCCCAATTACCATCAATTGCCTAACTGGAGAATGGCCACACCTGCGTCTGCTGGCAGGGACAGATTTAACATCATCCCTACCAACCATACATTCCCACCCACATTGCCCTGCCACCATGAGTCACTCAAATGAAAAGCAAGTGTGCCTATTCAGTAAAATCCCTTTCTAATCAACAGAGGCAAGGGATTCACAATAACACCCTGCATATGCAAAATATCTGCTTTCATTATGATATCAAGTTTTTCTTTTGAAGCAAATTATTATAATGAAATAAAACACTAATGTCCTTTATAATAATCCTCCAATATTTTTTTTTATTTGAGCATTATACTATTTTTTATTTGAGTTATTGCTTGTTAAATGTATTGCTTGTTAAATGTATATATATATATATATATATATATATATATTTCTATATATATATATATATATATATAATTGTATGTGGTGAAGGTGTGGTCACAGTGTTAGTTTAAAGGATGTTTTACTCACAGCCGTACCTAGAGTTCACATATCACACTGTATAATAAAACACTTTAAAAAAATCAGATTTCAAAATATATAAATGTACAACACGTCTTGGAATGAATAAAAGATGTCAGATGTTGCCCCCTCTTTCATGAAACAATAAGGATCATGAAATCATCATTCGGCATTATGGTATACAAGCAATACAGAATATAATTTAGATTTAGATTTACAGGCTCTCTATGTACCGGCAGGGCATATATTTCATGTAAATATTTTTTAAACAGTTATTTTGATTGTGTACTGTATTCCTATTAAGTGTACAATGTAAAAAAAAAATACAAATAAAATA